>NC_061773.1:26763207-27120207 GCF_022458985.1 Mugil cephalus
TCACTGAGTTCGTTAAGAAGGTGTGTCCAAACTGGTTGTGCAAGTGTCAGCACCGCCCTGTCCAGAGGATCAGAGGATCAGAGGATCAGAGGTGTGTAGTTTTAGATTGTTTTTTTGGTTTTATTTTATTTTTTTTATTTATTTCAAACAAAACAATTCAAATGTTCCCAGATCTGAATGAAAGGGAGCAGAGAGAAGAAGAATAATCTCATATAATCTTCCACTTTACCCCAAGAATCAATTTACAAAGACTTTAAATTAAAAACATCATAATAAGAAGCAAAAATAATGATAATAATAAAACTAAAAAAAATAGGTGTTGGCCGGAACTGAAAGTCACGTTTCCATTTTAGATCCCAAGATGAAAAAACTAAATGTTTCCTTTCATGACTACACAATAGGTATAACTGTCAAACTAACGTGTTTCATTATATTTCCTAAACATACCGCCTTCAATCGTTCTTTAAAATGTAATTTTGACTTGGTTTCTTTGTTCAGATTGTTCCATAAACAGTTTCCTTTCACAGAAACGTTCCATAGGTTTAGTCCTAGGTTCTCGATAGTCCAGGACCAGGTCAGACCCCAAGGAACGCGTTATGTCTCAGACTTCAGAGAACTCTCGGATGACTCCTCTACTGACAGCTGTAGTTAGGAGTTAGTGGTGGAGTTAGTTAACTTCAGGTGCATGTCTATAAGTTCCTGTAGGTTCAAATAAACATAAGGCTGGAAGCGCTTTATTACCAACAACCATCAGACTCCAACCTCAATGAACTGGGACTCAAAACATCATGTTCAGGTGCTGTATTTTATTTGCGTATTTATTGTATCGCACATGCTGTTTGTTTTTGATGCTGCACATGCACATATACTGTAGATGCATGAATGAATACGCAAGTGTAGAAGGAAAAATGTTTTTATTCATGTTTTTATTTTCTTAACCCATATATAAATACACATTCCTGTTTTTCCTGTATTCTCTTGCTGCTGTGTCACTGTGCATGTCTCCCATGGGCATCCCTGATAATATCTGATAGCATATTGAATGACCAAGTATCAGATTCAGCTTCCAGACACCTGAGGTCTGCAGCTTTAGCTTTATCCACTGATCACATGACTTTGCCTGAGCAATGGAAATGTGAAACTTCTGCCATTGCTGGACCTTGTCTCCGTCCTCAAATCTGCTTGAAATTCAGTGCGTTACATACACCGACCAAGCGTAATATTATGACCAGCGACAAGTGAAGTGAATGGCATTGATTTTCTCTTTATCACGACACTTGTTAGTGAGTGGGATGTAATGGGCAGTGAGTGAGCATTTTGTCCTCTGAGTTGATGTGTTAGAAGTAGGACGTGCTCACATTTGACCGGGTCAGAACCTCTCTGCAGCTCTTGTGTGGTGTTCTTGGTCTGCAGTGGTCGGTATCTATTAAAAGTCATTAGCATGTAGGGCGCTCAGTGCAACACAGTTTGTTGCGTATGGGGCTGCAAAGCTGCAGACCAGTCAGGGTGTCCATGCTGACTCCTATCCACATGCAAAAGTGCCAACAATGGACATGTGAGCATCAGAACTGGACAATGGCACAATGGAAGAAGGTGACTTCGGGTTTTCTTTTACCATATGCGCGTGGGTACACATGACAGCAGGATGCATTATGGGAAGAAGTCAAGCCGACGGAGGCAGAGTGATGCTTTGATCAATGTTCTACTGGGACCGCTTGGGTCGTGCCATCCATGTGGGTATTACTCTGACGCGTACCACCTACCTGAGCTTTGTTGCAGACCACAGTGAATGGTAAATGGCTTTTTACAGCCACAGATGGATCTACCCATTCACTCACGCAAGCACAGGAGGCGGCGTTCCCTGATGATTTGTAGCCACTTTCAGTAGGACAAAGGAAAACATGGTTCAGGAACGGTTTGAGGAGCACAACAATGAGTTTGAGGAATTGACTTGGCCTTCGAAGTCTCCAGATTTCAAACCAATCAAGCATTTGTGGGATGAGCTGGTCCCACATCACAGCTTAAAGGATCTGCTGCTAAAGTCTTGGTTGATGAGTCAATGGAAAGAAATTGGGAAAGTGGTCATAATGTTATGCCTAATTGGTGTGCGCTGTCACTCTGCTTGCGGGCAACAAGTATCAACCGCGCTGACAGTACGTGCTGGTATTTACAGCGTAGACTTTCATGGAAATGATTATATGCGTTTCCCTATTGATTCTAAATGTCTACGTGTCAGTGAATTCATCAGAACCTGAACAGTAAATATCAGGGAATGATTGGTTCTGGTTGATCCCTGTCAGCTACAGGATTCATCACCAGGCATTTTAATAACAGCCTAATTCTGATAAAGCAATTGTACTATTTTATTTAAATAAATAACATATTCCTTTGCCCTTGTTGAATTGTGCGAGCTCCTGTGGTCTAGACATGGAGGGGAGGAGAAAGAAAAAGCATTGTTTGACGAGTGTGTTGGTGGATGCTGTATTTTGTTACACAACATCCACCTCATGCACTTGTATAATCACTGAGCTATTAGAGACCAAATATGAAATCTCCACATTGTTTCTGCCCTGGAGACTGTGCAGCTTTTTTAGCCCCGTCGCTGTCTTTCTGAAGCACATACAGCTTCACATGCATCTGATGCAACGTTCACATCACAGCAACTGCTCTACATCAAGTCCATCACTGACATGAAAGACCCATCAACTGCCTTCACATGTCGTCTGAATTTAGTAGAGAGAGACATAATGATCGATGCCAGTATTTTCAATGGCTAGTTTACTTAAACAGCGTAGTTCCTTATCAGTCAACCAGGTCATGCTAATCCAAGAAGCTTCCGTTCTGAAGAAGTGAGAACGTCTTCTCAAAGCTCTATAAGTCCAGGTTTGGGGTTTAGTACCTTCACACACATTACGCCAAGCATTGACATTGGTATTTCATGTCTACAGCCCTATCTGCAGAGGCAGTATGTTGATCCCACATCTGTGCTGATAAACCCTGATACTTTTCTACATTTGGAGATTATAGAGACTTTGTAGCCTTAGTGCAAGGAAAATTGCCTCCAGCTGAATGTGGGAAAAACCAAAGGGATGATGGTGGTGGATTTTCCACACGCAGCAGACTCTACCTGCTGAGATTGCTTAGCTCCTTTGGAGTGAACTAATGAGGTCGTTCTACGACCCTGGGGTTGTATCATTTATACTCTACGGAGTGGTTTCAGGAGCAGCAGCATCTCAGCGGCTTACAAGAAGAGACTGAACAGACTGGTGAAGAAGGCCGGTTCTGTTCTGGCCTCTTGAGCCTGGGCTGGTCAGGCAGCATCTTCTGCAGCCGACTGTGAAGGAACGTTACCTCAGGTCCTTCCTTCCTGCTGCTGTGAGGCTGAGCCACCAAACCAGCTCCCAGCGGACCACAAACGTAAAACTAATGTTCTATTTAAATGGTTATTTATATATTTATTTAACGTTTTACCTTTCTTCTTCTTATCAGAATCAGAATCTCTTTATTCCCATCATCTCTATTACCTACTGCTGGTGTCTAGGCTAATTAGCTGGGATTTTAAATTAAAAGATTTAAAACCTGGGATAAATTAAAAAGATCTTATGTTATTATCTGAAATTAAAACTAAAGGATTATCTAGTTTAGAAGATACTGTTATCTACTTACTTACTATTATTGTGTAGTTATGCAGGAAATGTATGACTGTTTGTATGCTTAAATGCATTTATTTTATATTTTACGTCCTTTGTGAACCCCATCCAGCCAATCCAGCAAGATTAGTGGTCGCCAAGGCGGCAGCTAATGAGGATTCATCCAATGAACAATAAACAATTTAAGACTATGATGATATATTACCAGTTTCAACACATGATGGAAAAGGTCCATTTCAAACATTCTGTATTTCTGCTTTCATTTCTTGCCGTTGAAGGGACTGGATGAGCCGTGGAGCTCGGCGAAGCACGATCAAACACATGTGAGAACCAAGGAAGCATGAAGATGTGTCATATATAACAAGAAGAATAGGGTGTGGGTTAAGAGCAGGGTTCTCTGCGATTTAACACCATTTACAACTTGCTGGAAGATTTGTTTGAAATGAGCAGCCATGTTTTTTTTTGTCATTATCTTTTAAAGAGTCTTCAATTCTACATGTTTTATGCTGCAGAGTGTGGCCCAGTGACTTATTATCATCTTCAGTGCATTAAGGCCAATGAATCATAAAGGCGTCGGTTGTATTTTTGTTCCAGTGCACTTAACTCCTGCCCTAATTGTGTCTCTTATTGACTTTCATAACATCTGTTCTCAGACTTCTCCCAGGCGAAGAATTGCTGCCTTGAAAGCAAAGTGCTGGCGTGAAAAGCTGTCCATCGATTTTCCTCAGCTGTCTGGCTCGTTTCCAGACACAGGACCTGATGACAGCTCTATTCGTTAAGCAGTGGCAAATGAATCTGTGGCTGTGCATATTTTTCAGTTGAATGATTAATTGCGAGAACATTTTTGCCTTCTTTTTTTTTTTTTTTTAAATTACACTCTAAAAAGTTTGTTATGTGTATGCATCATAATGAGTTGATAAACACATTGGTCCAAATGAAAACAAAGAAAGTAGTCTTAAGTCAGTAATACATGAATTTTTCAACTGATATTTCTGCCTTAATTCAACATTGAGGTGTTTTCACAACTTAGATAAATAAGTTATTGTGCTAAAAGAAATTAGGTAACAATTTGCATGAACATTTTTGAGTAGAATGAAAGGAAAAGAAATAAGTTAGAATATCTAGAAGGAGTAATTCTGCTGCTTTCTCTGATATTCTGATATATATATGTGTGTGTGTGTGTGTGTGTGTGTGTGTGTGTGTGTGTGTGTGTGTGTGTGTGTGTGTAAATGCTACATCAATGTTTATGTTGAGCCAGCACATCATTTTTTACTGTGTACTGTTTTCTGACATTAGGAGTCAAGTAGTGATTTACCAAGGAGTCACGCCGATCTGGTCAACCAATTTCTTCACTTCCAGAGATTGTGTGCATTAAAGGAGACAGGTGTTCTCCTCCTGTAGGATTAGTGCCGAGCATGTGGAACCTAAAGGTTACCTAACATGTTTTCATTAGATTCCGGTTCACTGATTTGCCCCCACTTTAAGGTCAGTGACTCCTAGTGCTCTCTGTCATTACATTAGCAACGCTGTGCAAAAGGTGTTGGGTCTCGGTGTCAGCTTATGTCACCACTAACGTGGCCTACAGCAGGAGACAAGTGTTTAAAATGAAACCTAATAAGACTTCACTGTCTGGGACCTTGTCAATCAGCGGCATGGGACAAAACATAAAAAGACAATGAAAGCTGGAAACAGGAAGCTACAAACGTGTGCCTGGTCCTTGCTGCAGGGTGGGTGTGATCCATGACGCTGTGCTAGCCCCAGATTCTGAACATAGCATAGGTAGCCCTAAACGCTAACATAACGCTTACATGTTGCTCACTGCAGTTCTCACAGATGTGCTCATATTCATCCAGTTAAATGTTTACCTTGTTCATCGTCTTATTTCAGCGTGAGGTTCCCCCAAGGTGGTGTGCACTAGTCTACACTCTATTCACACATGACTGCTCCACCTCCTCCCCATCCACTCTCATTATCAAATTTGCAGACGCCACCACAATTCTTGGCCAGTAGCGGCCTCATAATTTGAAACGGACGCATCATTCAGTAACTTTGAACAATGCTACCGGGAGCAAGATCTGTTAACAAAATGCAGTAAATCACTCCTGGGAAACAGCTGTAATAAGAGAAACAAAGCTCTGTTACCTTCTGTAGTTTAGGTAGCTAACGGTCTCAGTCGGCTGGTATAAATGGGCTGACAGGGCTAAGCCCTCCCAAACTAACGCAAAAAAAGAGGAGAAAATGATTTTTTAAATTACTTACAACAGATAGTTTTAAGTTTTGATGAAACCAATGGAAGCAACAGCAACAAAAAGTCAAAAGAACAACAGAATATCTCTGAATGGGCTGATTTTTTTTTTATAGCCCCAGCACCCTCAGTACGCTTCCATTCATTTAATTCTTGTAAGTGATTGACAAGTGTAAAGTCAGCCCTCTGGTCATTGGTGAAACGTGCTCCTGGTTCCAGAGTGGGAGGAAGGAGAAGGAGTTCATTGCACGGGACACGGGAGGGCATGATTCAAATCCCGTTCAGGACAGAACATGATTTTTTCCATGCACCCGGTGCATGACCTGCTCCACCAGACTGGCCCCCAGCCTGTATCCTCAGACAGTGGGGCTGCTAAACCTTTGCCCCCCTGCCCTCTTTACCCCATCCAGAGACACTCCACATACCCCACTGTTACAGTGGCTGTGAACTGGAGCCTGCATTCATGCACCAGTCAAAACATCAGGTAAAAAAAAACTGTCTGCACACTCCTCCTCCGCTATGTCTATATGTCTGTGTTTACTGTTACTGTTTAGTCCTTTTGTGCCTGCACTGAAGGACTTATTATTATTATTATTATTATTATTATTATTATTATTATTATTATTATTATTGTGCTTATTTTACACAGTTTGTGGTTATGGGACTGGGTGAAGGATCTTTTTGCATCATTTGCTATGCAGTGAATGAATGTTCCCAACAAAAGTTAGTTTTTATTCTAACAATGACAATAAAAAGATTGATTGATTGATTGATTGATTGATTGATTGATTGATTGATTGATTGATTGATTGATTGATTGATTGAACGGTCTTATTTTTCCCTGATCCATTAATGTGCAAAAATGCCAAATGTGATGAAGAAACCGAATGGTTTCTGATGTTATCAGGATCAGAGGTGCACCATCTGTGTCCTTGTGGACCAGCTGACGATGTGAACCACCTCCGTCCTCCACCACGTATAAATGAACATAAGTGGGGACACTGAGTAGCAGCTGTTTGCCATGACTTCAATCAAAATGTAACTACTAGCTTGTCGCTACACGGAACAATCACCCACTGATGAATGAGATGCTGCTTCTAGGGAAACAAACCACGGAGAACTAGTTTCTCTTTATGTGGTAATTTGAGGAAGATAGACAGCAAACACCTCTGGAACCTGTTTACTCCAACAACAATAAATGATCTGAGCAGATAATTCCTCCTGTGTTTTACGACTTGTCGAAAATGAGTCATTCATCTGTCCTCAGATACAGTGATTACAGAACTGTACGTATGAGCTGATGATTATTGACGTCCACTGAAAGAGCTGGAGAAGTGATGATTTGGCAGAAGTGCTGCTTCAGCTCCACGGCCTCCTGGAGTCAGATACTACACAATGATTAGTGGGTTCATGGAACAAACCAGAGAATCCTTCACTGACAACAAAACAACGTGTGGAGGAGCAGGTGTGATGTCATCATCATCATCATCATCATTATCATCATCGACATCATCAACATCATCGTCATCATCATCATCATCGTCACCATCATCATCATCATCATCATCATCATCATAATCGACATCGTCATCATCATTATCATCATCATCGTCTCTCATTCATCATCATCATCATCATCATCGTCACCATCATCATCATCATCATCATCGACATCGTCATCATCATTATCATCATCATCGTCGTCATCATCATCATCATCATCATCGTCATCATCATCATCATCATCATCATCACCATCGTCATCATCATCATCATCATAATCATGTTGTCTATAAAGAGAAGCTTTAAATGATCGAAGGTTCATCAGCTTTAGACAACTGCACACACAACGCACTGCAAACACACAAACACGCTGCAAAGACACAACACCAGCAAACACACAACCACACTGCAAACACACAACACCAGCAAGCACACAAGCACACTGCAAACACACAAACACACTACAAACACACAACACCAGCAAAAACACTGCAAACACACAAACATGCTGCAAAAACTCACAATACCAGTTAAAACTCATAACACCAGCAACCACACTAACACACTGCAAGCACATGAACACACTGCAAACACACAAACATGCTGCAAACATATGAACACATATGTTATGCTAACGCTAACGCTAATCCATCATCATTTCTTATTAGTTTCCAGATTGATAAATTTAACCTTTGATTGTTAAATTCCCTCATTTCCATGTAGAGTAGAACTCCAGTTAGAAAACCCTGTAACACTGTGAGTCTGTGTTTTATGACGTGATGATGGATTAACACAGATCAGAGGAAATGACCAGTAGATCAGCAGATCCGTCTGACTCATTCATGAGTCCTGACGACAGGAGGAAGAGGAGAGACGTGAGCTCATTTTTGACTGGATGTGTGCAGCTGATAAATGAGGACATGTTCAATCATGCACGTCTCCGCTCAACCTTTCAGGAGCAAGATGAAAGTGTTTGAGAGAAGTTTGTCTAAGGTAGATGTGCAATAGACTGACAGCAGTTAAGAAGTTCCTCCTGTTCACAAAAAACGAAATCTCTGTCTTCCATATCTGAGCTGTAGAAATGTAACCTGGGCCTCTGTATCAGCCAATTAAATAAAATCTAACCTTTGTTAAAAAGTGTGAAGGCATCATCTCTGCGGATTGTCTTTTTTCTTCCTCCTGCATCTCTTTTTAATCTTCTCCCAGACTCATCATCCTCCTGGGATGCGTCAAAGGATGAATCTTCACTGGAGAGACTCCCACCGCCCTCTCTTCTGTGACTATGTGGATCTTTTCATGCCACGGGGTAAATTGAGTCAATCAAATATGTTCTGAGTCCCACTACGTTAATTAAAACATCAAGTAAAACGTTTGATATTGAAAACTAGAAAATGTCTCTCTGGTTTTCACGTGCAGTCTTGTTTACAGAGCTGCAGCATGCAAATGGAATAGCTCTCTTTCCATCAAGTGGGTGTGCATGAAATGTAAATGACACCTTGCAGCACGTTCAGTTGTGGCTTCCTCTCCACAAATGTGCGACTCCTGCTTACATTAAGGCCGGAACTGAAAACTCTGACAATGTTTAACGAGAAACAAGCACCTGCATGACCATTACCTTTTCAATCCACGGAGCTCTCCCACATGGGGGAAGGGTCTTCATGCTGTAGCCATGCCAACCACATATAATCGATAATGACAACAATCAGCAGAAGAAATGCAAAGATGTTGGTACTTACACATGATTGAAGGAGTTCTGTATAATAGACTGAGGGGTTTGTGTAAAGAGGCCATGATGAGAAGGTTTGGTAGAGACTTACTGACTCATTAGATGTTGGGACAGGCAGCGCAGGAGCGTTTGATCTCCCGTGCATTGAAGAAACTACGCAACCACAGGCAGAGTGTGGATCATTTTACATGCAGCAGGTATTTAAATCTAGTCTCTGCTCACGTGCCACCTTTGCCTCTTCCACCCCAGAGCAGTTTGTTCTGGTCCTGATGGTGCAGGCTGAAGGACCGAAGTAACAAAAACATTCGGATTAACCCACAACTAAAATGTGGCTGTGTTCCAGGTGTTAAACACAGAGCTGCATCTCTTGGAGGCGTCCCACCGCTACATCAACATCTGGAGCTGGTGCTCACGTCGTGCACAGGCTGCGTTAATGGCCCATCTGCATTTGGAGGATGTTTAGATTAACCTCTAATGAGCCATTAATGACCGGAAACTGTTTTTGTTTTTCACCCCGATTCACACCTCGAGTGTCTGGCCATTAATGAGTCGTTAGGCAACCAATAATCCAGAACAAAACCAGGATACCACCCACAATGTTGTGTAAATGTGTGAGGGGACATGGCAGGAAGG
Source organism: Mugil cephalus (assembly GCF_022458985.1). Taxonomy (NCBI): domain Eukaryota; kingdom Metazoa; phylum Chordata; class Actinopteri; order Mugiliformes; family Mugilidae; genus Mugil; species Mugil cephalus. Next base: position 26,772,965 of record NC_061773.1, read on the forward strand.
TCGTTTCTCGAGACGTCGTTGCAAGAGAGAGAGAGAGACGTGAGAATAAAATACCTGGATGTTTTTCTACGTTAGCCTTCACCTTTACCTGTCATATTGATCTGGTGTCACAGTCGCTTGTTTAAACATTAACAACACACAATCCTCCACTGTCCAGGAACGGACCAGTTAGAATGAATGCATCGTGAATGCATCATGTTTCCATGAGACAGACGGGTTCAGTTTTTCTCTTTATTAGCGGAGACGTATCAGGTGAGCAGAGAGATAACTAAAAGAAACCGATGCATGAATATGAGTCTCATTTGGATGCATCCCGGTGGCCGTCTTATTGATATGCAACACCACATCCACTGGTTTCCACTGAATCCCCAGCAATCAAGTGTGGTCCATCATTTCCATGCTGTTCTCGTATTGATCATTTATTTTCTCTTGCGTCCTGCCAACATGTGCGTCAACATTCACAGTGAGGCTGGATGAAAAAAGGCTGGGTGAAAAAGTAATTGTATAATGGATGAGGCAAGTGTAACGTCAGTCTGTGATAAAAACCAACATATGTTCTTTCTAGAGAACATTTAATTGATTAGGAACACAGCTGATAGTGGATCAGGCTTCTAGGATAGAAGTTTTTTTTTCCATCACCGCCTCCTGTGTCTCTCCGCCTGCCATCGTCAATACCTCATACGTCTGTTTCCATCTCCTCGTGCGTTCCCTCAACGAGCTGCAGAAGCTGCCGCTAATCAGAACCTCGTCTCGCGCAGATGAAGGTTGAAACCAACAGGTGCAGAAGCTGCTAATCGTCACCTCCTAATGAGTCGAGCTCAGTTCCAAGAGCATTTCTCTTCCTCCTGCTTCTTCCTATAAAATGAACATAAATCAAGTTTACTATCCTGGATTTGTTTGTGCCTCGCATTATATTTGGTTACAATTCATACATCAACGTTTTCAGTTAAAATCAGACTCAGACAAGTATCATTAAGTTTAAAATTAGTTTATTTCAAATTTGTATTTATTGAGTTGGTAACCATGCCCACTATGTGTTCCTGCTTTTATGGTCTGTGTGACATCATCAATGAGGAATGTTTCAGAGCAGATGGTGAACCTTGTACAGCTCTATATAAACAGTTAATTTAAGTTGCTGTAAGTTCAGTTAAGCCTCGTTAGCTGTTTATTTTTGTGTATTTTTGTAGATATACCCTTTTTTTTTGGTTACACATGTATCATGGTGACACGGTTTGTTGTAAATAAACTCCACTTTTGGATTGGAACAAGTTTTTGAATCAGCCTTCTACTGAATTCCTACTGCTCTGGCCAGGTTTCCCTGCAGGGTTGTAAAAATTATCTACAAATTAAAGGTGATGAGGTGAAGAGTCATGACCCGAATGAATAGAGGTCTAGACCCAGTGATCGGCCACTGCAGGGCATTGATATTATTGTTCGGAAACAATTGTAGCATGGACTTACTTTTTTTTTTTTCTGAAAAACTCAGCAGCCTCTCAAGTTAAAAGTTTTCTAGAAAATGACCGAATGTCAAGTGAGGACTGAGCAGCACGAAACTAATTTCTAACCAGGAGAAACAACTAGAGTAAAAAGAAAAGCTTTTTGCTGCAGTCTTGAAAAAATGTGAACTTTACTCCCCAAAGATATAAATAGACCCATTGATCTACCGTGCAGTGAACCGTGCAGACCCAGAGTAGCAGCCCAGTATGGACACGGAGGAATTCCTCGATTTAATAAAACATCTGGGCCTGAAACATGCTGCGTTTCCATCCCAGAAATGTGCAAAACCTAAATATCAAAATAGAAAACTGGTAATGGAAACACAGCTGCTGTCATCACTGACTAGAACAGAGCTACAATTTGTCTCTGCATGTGGTAAATCTAGGTTTGTGTAAATGTTCAACAGATAAAATAAATGTAATGGTTCGAGGATAATCAAACATTTACTGTCAGAGATTTAAGAAGCACAAGCTCCGTGCAGCTTCGCCGAAAAACGAGTGAGTTCCTCAACTCAAATTAAATTAGGAGGCAAAACTAGTAGAATCTAGTTGGGGTATTAAGCCCATATGCACCACATAAAGGTGCATGCACTGTCCCTGCAGGGCCAGTGGGGATTAGAGGGACGTAAGCATGTCTGCTTTCAAGTCACACCTAATGTAATCAGAGAAATTAGCCATTTAGCTAACGACATTTGGGATTCCTGTTTGGGGGTCACTTAATGGATTATCACCTGAACGCTGCCTCCATGGAAATAACTCAGCTCGAGGAAATCTGGTCTTTTGCAGTCAGACCTGGAAATTTGGGATTTGAAGCTTTATTCTGAAAAAATAACTGGACTAAAGCTAAAATGTCGCTGGGAGGAAACTGAGCCCAGATCAGACTGTACAGGAGTGTGTCACTGCCAGCTGTTTGCAAATCTGAACATAAACATCATAATTAATAATTGCACTAACTGATTGTGTACAATGCAGTCTTGCTTTCCCTCAGATACTAAGCTTTGGTGTGTGTATTTCTCCTCAGTAGACGTGTGGTTATATAAATATAAAAAATCCAGTTCAAACATCCGATATTTGAAATATTCATAACCGGACTCAGGGTCTCAATCCACATTTGTTCAATTAGTGAAGGCATGGAGGACACAAGCTTCTTCTTTCACCCCGGTGCTGTAGTGTGACGCATGCATTGATCAGCAGGTGCTCCACATCTGTTGGACTCACTGCGGGACAGAAATATAAAAAATGTATGTAGGAGAAAAAAAAAAAAGCTTCTGTTTAAAGGTTAGGCGAGGTCATGGGTCAGCTCGTTACGAGGCTCTGTTAATTCTACTAAGATGCGTTTCGCATGCACAGACGACTGCAGAGATTGAGCCACATCGAGTTTGCATGCACACAATAAATTAAAATGACAACACGTGTGCAGAGTGCGCATGGAGGTAAGCATGGCTTCTCTGTATATCTCCGTCATCATTTTTTTTTTTTTTGTTTTCTCATTAAATATGAAGAGCTGCTTGTGGATTCTCAGACAGGAGCAACTGAAAGTGAATATCAAGCAGTTATTTTATTTGACATGTTTGCAGCTCTCATGCTGAATAAATCTGTGACTGCAGTTGTGGACTGATGATTTCACATGAAAAGCATTACGCATAATCTTTGAAAGTGGTTTATAATATAAGTGAGGCACTGAGGACGAAGCGTTTAGAATTTTACATTTCAATAAACTGCTGCATTTAAAGTACGTTCACACACATGGTTTTCATCCATCATTCCTAGCATGAACCTGTTTCCAAAGCAGTTTTTCATCTGAGTGACAGTCGGCACAGATCATAGGAGACTGAGCTGCAGCTTCATGTTGATCAGATTAGATTAGATCTCACCCACATCCTTAAATTAATGAGGATATTTAATCATTTTCTTCTAAAAGGACAAGAACAAGAAGTACAAGCAACAAGTAGCTGTACATCAGAACAACAGAACAATGTGTCCACACCCAGTTATGGAGTAAAACACATGTAATTCATCGTAGGCCTCAGTACAAAATAAAACAGCACAAATTTATAGAGAAATTGATAAAGAGAATTGTTCCATCTTACTCAGCAAATCCACAAACAAATAAACGTATGAATAAAAGTTAAAACATAATATTATTATCATTATTCGTATTCTTATTTATAATAAACCAACAATATATATCAGTTTGGAAATCAAAAAAGAGTAAAAAAAAAAAAAAGGCAATTAAAATTTAGTGTAATTTACTGAACTACACTAAATTTTAATTTGAATCCATAAACAAACAAAAAAAAATAATCCTATAAGTAAAAGTAAGGATAAATTATATATATATTTAATAATTAAAATTTGATGTAATTCAGCAAACAAATAAATAAACACAGAAAACAGGAATAAATGCATAATAATAATAAAAAATAAATATAATAATAATAATAAATCAATAAAATAAAATAAAAGTTTTTAACATAATTTTTTAATTTGTTTCTCTCTCATTTCTTCCTTTAGATCCAGACCCAGTTTCTGTTTTTATATATTTATATATGTATTTAATATATTGCTAATACAGCGCAGGATTTGTTCATTCCCATAAACGGTCTCTGAATGTGAGTACGTGTGCTTGTTTATGGGCGAGATGATGGGGAGATGATTTTTTTATTATTATTTTTTTTTTTTGTACCTCATTCCTGCAGCTGCTTTCAGTCAGTGATTGTCGTAGAGGCTTTGACCACATGTCCTATCAGCATCCAGCTGTGCTGCGTGGAGTTCTGCTCAGACACGTCCTTAAGATGATTTAAACGTGGCTACAAGCCCCCAGACTCTTCTCCGAGACTCTCTGGTTGGTTTTAATGGAACTGTTGACTGAATGTACTTTCATTATAAAGACTCTGTTTATATTCTGTAATTTGTGTGACGGGTGCCTGGGTGCACTGTGTGCCACGTTCTCCAGAGAGAAGCAACTGGTGTCATTTCAGTGAGAAGGTAACAGTGACAGAGTCCACAGTGGATGTGCTGCGTCTACAATGAAATGTACAGTTGATGTTAGAAGCAGGAAAAATAATCGAGCGGAAGGATTTTGTGTTTGCAGTGGTCGATATCTATCAAAAATGATTTAAGGAAGGAACGGGGAAGAACAGTGTGAACGTCTGGAGAGGTAGTAAAACCCAAATGTAGGACACAGGGAACAGAAAATACTTTAATAAAAACTCACTAACCAGAAATTACAGGGAAGACAGGTTTTCTAAAACACAAAAAGAAAGGAGAGTGGAATAACTCTGAGTTTAATGGAGCTGTGCTTAAAATGCGACTTTCTGAATGTGGACCTTGTCCCAGTTTACATGCAACAGAGAAAATCAAATAACTGACGGGAGCATGTCCTCCTCTTCCTCCACACTAGGGGACGATATGTGTCTTTTCAGTGGGTTAATACAGCCCCCTTTCTCTTCGACCTTTTACATCATATAGTAAACAACTAGAGTCGTCCATGCAGCAGACCGGCATTTAAACAGCAACCAGATGGATAATAGCTTTTTAATCTCATACGTAATGTGTCTCTGATGCAGATAGATGGCGCTATCCCTCAGGTGGCTCTGTTTACCTTCTTCTTCTGCGGTTGTGGAGCATGTGCAGACGTATTGTCCAGTTAAAGTCTGATTAAGGCGAATAGATGGTGGAGAAAAACGATTTCCAATCATATTATCTGGGCGTCTTCATCAGATAAGAGAGAACTCAGAGTTTAGTCAGAGTAACGTGTTTACATGCACTCAGGTTGTCCAGTTAAAGTTGAATTAAGGGAATAATTTGTTTTTTTTTCTCATGCATGTAAACGTACTGACAGAGGTGGGAAAAGACAGGAAATAAAACTGAAATCCAGCAAGAAAACTGATTCGGAAATAAGACATTTAAGGACACAATATTAGGACGTCTGTAGTCTAAAGCCTTTTTCCTGAAACCTGAATTGTAAGAAAGACGATCAGTTACACCTGGACGCTGCCTCCCACCGGCCGTCAGGACGCTGCTCGTTAGCGTCAGAGTTGAGTGGCAGCCAGCTGTCCGTGAAGCAGGAGTTTACTGGAGGCTTTGTCTGCACAGATTAATGATTCAAGATTCCTTCAGATTCAAGGTTCCTTATCGTCACTAGAGGTTCATCCTTCCTCTAATAAAGACAGAGAAGAATGTGCACATAGACAGGGTTTCTAAATGTGGTGGTGTGTCCAGATGGGTGGGATGAGTCTCTGAGAATGTCGTGTGACTGTTTCAGGGAGCAGGAGGTGAAGATATCATCTATTTGTGCTATCTTTATTGTTCTGTGCAGAGCTGCTGTGGAACATCTTGATGATCTCTGTGGTCACTGGTACAAAGACAGTAGGTGACGTTTTGACAGGTTTGACTTCATGAGGATTGTCAGGAAGAACAGCTGCTCCTGTAACTTCTTAATCAGTGCCCTGGTGTTTCTTGTCATTTTTATTTTTCTACTTCCTGCTTCACTGAAATTTCAGGTCACATAAATGTTTGTATCTCCACACACGGTGCAACTGCTGCGTCACTGTGAGGTGTGGTGAAGATGGAAAGGTCAGAAAATTAAGCGGCAGAACGAGAAGACTTAGAAAAAGTTATTTATTATTATTATTATTATCAGCCTTTATTTAACCAGGTTGATCCCACTGAGATACAATGACCTCTTTTCCAAGGGAAGCCTGGCCAAGACAGCAGCCTAGGAAAGTTTCGACAATTAAGAACAGACAGCAACTCACTCAACACAAATAAATACATGAAAGATAAAAACAACAACAACAGGACTAAGACTCAGAGTTTACATTAAAACAAGAACAAGTACGAAAAGTAGCTGCTCCAAGGTTTTTCACGTGTGTTTTCAAAGATCCAAGGGTGATTAGTTCCTTTAACTGACGGTTGTTTGGGGTTTTTATTATTAGTGTGACCAGACGTCCCAATATTCATGGGGACAGTCCCTGTTCAGGATGACCTGTCCCCCAACTAAAGCTGTCCCCGAAAGTGTCCCCAATTTTAGCTTTTTGTGAATGAGAAAAAAATGTTGCACGCAGACTTCAATCATTACGGTAGCTGCTCTCACTTAGAGACGTTTAAAGATGTTTAAATATGAATAAATATGTTAAAATAAATGTTAAAATTCTTCATTCCATTTTGATGACATTTGTCTTTTTATTTTTTTATTTTATCTCCTCCTCAGCAGTCACTGCTAACGTGGGGTCATGCAAACCTGTTTCACTACTAGTGTGGGATTATTCTACAATATTCACTCATCATCACAGTAAAATAATCCATCCTTAGTCAATCCACTGCATTAATTCATCTCTCAACCAGTAGAAAATGTTATGAGCACATGATTATGCATGAAAAAACTAAAGAAATAAATACCGTGACATACGTTTTTGGAGCAGACCCTGTGCAGACGAACACTCACACACACATTAGTCTTCTCCATGTTGATGTTTAGAGATTGTTGAGCACACATCACTCTGTTAGCTGTTGTACCTCTTCCTCCCCGTACAGAGACTCGTGCCCTTTAATAAAAGTGTGCATGCACATTTTTTTCTTGTGGCTCTTTTAAATTATGTATTTTCAATAATGTTTCGCAAAAATGTTGGAAATTACCCACATCTTTTTTTTCTGATGCTGCCGTCCTGTCTTTACCAGACCTATAATGGGATGCTGCATATTGAACATACGTTTCTGTGTCAGCAGACAGCTTCACTTATGCTCCATTTTCCAAATGGAAGATGAGGACGCTATCAGGTGACAACCAGCAAGAAAAAAAATAAATAAATAAATAAAAAGCAGAGGCCAGAAGCAGAAAAACAGAAAAACACACAAACAGACGTCTGTGCGAAAAAATACTTCAGGTTGAAACCTAAAGGGACATTTTTCTTTGCTGTTGCTGAGAGAAAGAAGAGTCACATGAAAAGTCACAGCTGTTTATTTGGTAACACTTCAGCGATGGATCCCTTCTTGTGGGTAAGATAAACAAAAACATCAGATACGAGCAAAAAACCAACAGATCTGTCCTCATCAGACACATGATCAGATAAAGGTGCAGATAGAAACTGAAGAATCACATGCACACAATCAATATCTTCTTTATACGCGAGACTACATGCACTTTAATGCTGATGGTCAGTCTGTTGCATTATTTGAGACATCCTTCACATAAGTCTGTCTTTTATTGGAGAGGTTGCATGTAACAGTGGACAGTTTTCTGCATCGTTCTGAGACGTGTTTACCTGGAGAAGCACAGTACGATGCTACGAAGAGAAAAGAGTCACGTGGTGTTTTATTTTAAAACTGGAAGCTACATTTGCATGATGATATTTGTCAAATATCAGCTCTCTAACACTGCATGTAGCCACAGTAGAGCTTTAAACTGAATCCTTACTCTATGTGGTAGTGAGAATATGTCACTTTATTACCAGGTGTTTTAAGGGGTTTTATGTCATATTGCATGTTCATAAAAAACAAAAAACACATCTTACATAACACGTTTTAAATAATAAATAAAAAATAAATCTGAATACTTGTTTTCTAACCATTTTCTTTCTTTTTTTTCATTCTTCTTGTTACATACATGCTTCAGAAGTTTGAACCTGCACAACAACAGACGGATGAGACGGCGTCCATAAATAGAGAGTTTTTACACTTTACACATCCTGTCAATCAGGAGAAAGCATCTTTGAGGGAGGGGTCCTTAAAGAGACAGGAGACAAGCAGAGGCTCAACTAAAAGGGGGCTGTGAGGTACACCGATCAGCCACAACATTATGACCACTGGCAGGAACCATCTCGTGACAATACAATGTGCTGCTGGGAAACTTTTGGACCTGATCTTCATTCATGTAGACGTTACACTTACATGTTGTTTTGGAGGCACAGGGGAGACCTAGATAATATTAAAAGCTGGTCATAGTGTTATGCATCATCAATATAAATAGGGATTTTAATTTTTTTTTTTTTTTTTTAAACTGTGACTCATGCGAGGCTATTCTAGTGGAGTACTGAGACAAATATACAACAGAAATTGAACATAAAATGATGCCAAAGCTTAGATTAGTTTTACTTTTTGCTGGCGTTGCAGTCACAATCACATGTGGTAAAGTAAAGGGGATCACCATGGTGATCAGGATCAGCCCTTACAACACTGTGAGTTCTTACCAGAACGTGTCTTTAGGCAAACATTTCGTAGGCAGGGGAGAAGTTTCAGCCACGGGCCTCCTGAGCTTGTCATACATCAGTATCAGTTTAAGTGTGTCTTGTGTTTTGTCATACAAAGATCATTTGTTCAGCAGGGATTTTTTTTTTTCAGCTGGGATGTTTGTCTTCACACTTATCAATAGGTGTTCCTTCATGAGGAAACCGCACCGTGTTCGATGCGCCTGAGGTTTAAATGAAATAAAAGAATTAAAGAAGGAGACTTCTATCTGCAGTCTGACAGGCTCTTGAGGCTGATGTAGAGGGAGCTGACCACCGTGGTCTCCTCCTGCATGGACTCCTTCAGGTCGGGCTGACCCGTGCACACCAGGGCCACCAGTCTCCTGGGAAGCTTCCCGCTGAACAGCAGGTAGATGCAGGGGTTGGCGCAGCTGTTCAGGCTGGACAGCAGCATCAAGATGGTGAAGGTCGCAGCTGGAGGAGGAAATGAGAGTTACGATTACTGGTGATTGCCTCTGATCGGGGCGTGGTTATATTTACATGTCATTAATTAAACACTTTTTAGCATATTCAAGGATTTCTTTTTCTTTTTATTATGCATTCACACGGAGAGGGCACTCGTTATGAGGAGACTTTAAATTAATGGCCGAGTTATTATATTAATTAAAATCACTTAATTAATTCTGAATCCCGAAAAATGCATAAATTACAATTAAATTATGATTTTCACCCAGAAAATATGAGTTACTTTAAAACATCCTTTTATTATTTCCTTGTTTCTCGTCAGAGGGATGTAATTTATAGCCAGTTATGTTCTAATGTAACACAACTAAGCTGATAACATTTGGTTTTATGTTTCTTTTCTCTTCCCTTACTCTGAGTGGGAGCTTCCACGTCCCACACGGACCAGAGCTGCACGGTGAAGAACGGCGTCCAGCAGACGACGTAGGCGAGCACGATGACCACGGTCATCTTCACCGTCTTCACCCTCGCCTTGGACACCCCGGCCACGCTGCTGGCCCGGGACGAGGACGCTTTACTCGCCTCGTCCGCCGCCGCTTCTCTGACGTGCTGCGTCCTCATGTAGAAGTTGGTGTGCAGCGTGCGGCAAATGCGCACCTGGCACACGACCACGGTGAGAATCGGCAGCACGAAAATCACCAGAGTCGTCCAGGTCACGTAGGCTCTCGATCCCCACGGCGCGATGAACTGCGCCCAGCAGTCGTACACACCGGGAGCGACCTCGACCCGGGAGAAGATGAAGACCTGCGGGAGGCTGCCGATGAGGGAGACGCACCAGGCGGCGCACACCGGACCGTTCCAGCGCGCCCTGCGCCTCTGGAAAGTTACCATGGGGTTGCAGATGGCTTGGTATCGGTCCACAGTCATCACTACGATCATGTAGGTGGACGCGAACATCCCGACCACCTGCAGGTACTTGACCAGGCGGCACAGTATATCCGGACCGATAAACCGGTCGGTGATGTCCCACATCAGCTGTGGGCAAACTTGGAAAAACGTGACCACCAGGTCCGCGAGGCACAGGTGGAGGACGAAGACGCGCATCCTGGAGAGCTGCTTCCTCCGCCTGCACAGGACCAGCAGGAGCCCGAAGTTCAGGATCCCCGCGGTGAGGAAGATGATGGACAGGAGCGCGATCTCCACCTGAGCCAAGCGCTCGTCTCGAGGATCGTCTCCAGAGAGGGAACTCTCCAAAGAGACGTTACTGGTGTTTACGCTGAACCCATCCATGGTGAGGGGCTGGCCACCGTTTTATCACCACTCCACTACACTCCAGTCCAGTCCAGGCGCACGGAAGGCATTTGATAAATATTATAAAAGAAATAATAATAAAAATGTAGGAAATAAATCCGCCCAGAATGAGTCATAAATGTGGTATGTGACAGTTGACCTGTTAATTCCTCCAAGATACAAACTGGAGTGTGAGTGAATGAGAGCTGTGGCTTTATATTCTCATCTCTGCAGGAAGGAGGAGCAACTTCACACCAGAACAGAAGGTATTTATTTCTCACAGCAGCAAAGAAACCAGTGTCTAGAACATCCAACTATTTTTAATGTGCACTGAATTGACTGAAAGAAAACATGGTGAAATCATCCATTAAATATTTTCTTTATTTATATACATCGTAGCTGTGATGTGAAGAGAAGAGACATTTTGTAAAGAGTCCTTTCAGATTTACTTGATAACAAAAATGAATGAAATTGGCCCCCTGGGTAATTGAGGCTGTGATTGCTTTCATCAGTGGGTATTCATGCCTCACCTTTTATCAAACTAAGTGCATCTGCAAAATCAAGACTCCAGGCTCTTATAGTCCAACACACAAAACACCTTCTCCTTTGTCCGCTCCTCGGTCACGTCTTCACGTAACTAAGGAGTTCATCTTTGTCCATCTGGTAGTGACTTTTCTTCCAGACGTCACGGAGCTTCTGTAAAGTGGCGCCGATCTCCTTCCCCGACGTGATGCCCATCCTCCTCAGGTCGTGGCCGCTGACGGGGAAGCGAGGGATGGACCACCTGCAGAGCTCCGACAGCAGCTTCTCCTCCCCTTGATACTTAAGCAGCTCGCACACTTTGCTCTGGGTGTCCAGCTCTCGACTCTGCAACAACGGAGCAAGAGCAATAAGAATAAACAAGCCTACGAGTCATAGCATTTTGAATCTAACGTTTGACTCATCACAGCCTCCACCAATCAGGAAAATAATATAATACAGGCCTCGGTTGAGGAACATAGACTGTAAATAAAGATGGAGGATGAAACAGCTCCTCTAATGTGAAGCCAAAGCAACTAGAGCTCCCCCTGGTGGCTAGATGCTGCAGCATGTGTTTTAAGCTCCACCCCTTCTATGTTAGTGGGCGGGACTTAAACACTAAAATCCATGTAAAAATAATTTACATGGATTGTTTCTCTAATTTTAAGTTAATTTTAGTTTAAGATGCTATCAAAACGGGATGTGACATTATGACCACTACGAGTTGCCATGACAACCGCTCTGTGAAAGTTTCCCGTAAGACACTAGAGCCACATGATAACTGTCCCATGAGCTGAGAGTCCAATAAAAGTGATTTCCTAATTTATTTATTTTTCAAAATCCTCTATTCTACCTCAGATTCTTGACACTGTCCAGGTAAAGGTCTGGCTCCTCCTCCTCCTCCTCCTTCATCAGGGCCACTGGTGCCGTACGATCAGATACACAATGACCGAGGACTAGTGGATAGTTGTGACCAGGGAGGAGATGACTGATGAGGATGGAACTGAAATAAGAGTTGATCTAAAACCACTCGTACTGCGCTGAATGCAGACGAGGTCAGGAAGAGCACAGGAGCATGTGGTTCTCAAACAAGGTGCAAGAGGGAAGCAACAGCCTCTTCAGAGCTCTGCACTTAAAGCATTGATGTGGATGTTACTTAGACACGAACCGCCCACATAGACCTGTGATTCCCAACCACCGAAATTATCCACTTTCACTTAATTGGTCAGAAAATTACAAGGTTTATTTACTGCAAATAATGAATCTTCGTTCATCTTCGTGAAAAGCAGAACAATCAAATCCTCTTCCACTAGATGGAAGAAGGTGGAGAATTAACCTGTGTATCCACCTTTTGCCGTTCAACAACAGAATAAGTCACGATGCTTCATTCGAGTGAGACAGAGGTGGATAAACACTGGACCGATCTGAACTGGGTCCTGGAGGAAGTTCTGAGCCAGATGAAGATCCCAGTACGAGTCAGAAGAAAGTAAAAAAGCTGAGCTCAAGATAATAGAATGAAAGTTCTTTTTCCTTTGGATCAACTGAGCCGAAAAGCTGTGCTCTCACACTAGGTCAGTGGTTCCGTGCCCCTAAAGTCTGGATTCTGTGTTTAGTACAGTATGATTTGAAGAGGTGGACACTGACATGGAGCCACTGCTCGGTCCTTAAGGTTTTATCAGATACCGGAGCCAAACTGTACTTTAGAAACGGGGCTGGTGTTTAAAGAATGAAAAACTTAAACTATGCACCAAAAACGGTGCATTTTTATAATTTTTTTTAGTCATTTTGTGACAGAATATTAATTTAAATAACTAAGAAATAAATCAGCCAATATAAACTAAATAATAAAAACAGTAGTGCACGGTCTGGCAGGCTATCAAAGACACTACATTTCTTGGCTTTCTTGGCTCTTGGCTATATATATATATATATATATATATATATATATATAAACCAACAGTGGGCAGCGCCTTCAGAAACCGCCCGTGAAGGTCCTTCGATCCTTCCTGGTCCTTTGAGGCTGAACAACCAAAGCCTGCTTCCACTAGAGCACATCATTTCTATTGAGTTTGACTTCCTGTTTCTTAATCTCTCAGGTGCACCGTCCGTTCGGACTACGTGCCGCTGCAACCCTGCACATTTCCCCACAGTGGGATAAATGCAGAATTTGCTCATCTTCTCAAACAGAGTCAATGTTCCCACGTATGAGTGAGCGTATCAGAGCTCTCCAGTGACTTCATTAATACAGAGATTCCAGGAACTACTTGAAAGTCAGTGCACTGTTTGGAGGAGGAAGGAAGGAAGGAAGGAAGGAAGGAAGGAAGGAAGGAAGGAAGGAAGGAAGGAAGGAAGGAAGGAAGGAATGGGGATGACGTGATGAGGCTGGAGCAGGTAACTCTTCCTCTCGTTGGGGTTCATAGAGTCTCCAAAGTATCTTCTGTATTCCTGAGTTCACCTCTCAGCTCCAACTTGTCATTTGTAGTTTTTGGGCAACTGGAACCAGTCCTATTTAGTTTCCCACAATGCCTCAGGAGCCTTACCAGTGATGTGGTGCAGTCAGCGGTGATGGATGCAGGAGGACCGCTGCTCCAACAATAGGAAGGAAATGAGCTAAACGGTTCCCGTATTTACCAGAGGCCCATTTTCCAACTAATCAGCCAATCATCCATCATTCACGTTCTAATTCAGAGCATGTCCCATGAGACGGATTCATCAAATATGTTGTCAGCTTCAGAATAGACCAGGTTTTTGTAAGCTATCACTTGATCGTGACACAATATGCGCTTTCCTTCAACACAAACTGACCGCTGGTTATTTCTGACGGACTGAGAGGGAGGAGGCAGACTTACGTCAATGATGAAGTCGGTGAAGGGTCTGAGGCCGTCGCCGTCTTCACTCCTGCAGAGCTCCCTCCTGTGTTTGACCAGGAACAGAGCCAGGTTCTTCTCCTCTCGGGACACCTTCAGTCGGACGTCCATCTTTTCCACCTCCTCGGGGCGGTGGAAGAGTCCGGCCAGGACGGTCATGGGTTTGGGAGAGTGGTCTTTAACGTTCTGCCACACTCGCTTCATCTCGCCAACATCGCCATCCGGTGGTAAACCTGAGGAGATGGAGGAGGAGGGAGTCACTCAAACTACATCAGATTTTACCAAATGTCTTCCTCTCTGTGTTTACTGAATCACATGACTAATGACTAGAACATAACAACAGAATTCACAGCGCCACAGAAATCAACAGGCGTCGAGTTTACTTTATATCTTTACTCAGAAACAGCTGCAAATTCATGAGGTTCTTGAAAATTACTGGAGATACCATAACATCTGTACTTAGCAAACAGTGTTTCAGAGCTGGACTCATTCTCTCAGATCATTTTCAGGATAGATTTGGTCCAAAATGATGCGTTCCAACAGGTGGGACTTTTTTAACCAGAACGCCAACAATCATTTTAGTTCAGTTCTTTCAGCATCAGTGCAGAAAATAAGTTAATCCCACAAATATCAAATAAACTAAATAAACATTCTAACAGCACATTATCTGCAAGGTGTTTTAAAGCAGGAAGGAATACAACACTGGTCACTCATCGTAGAGGCTACTACGCAACATGTTAACAGTCATACAGATGTATGCATGTGTTGTCACAGCTAGCAAAACTGTAAATTTAATTAAAAAACTATACGCTACAGAAACGTTATTTCTTAGTAAAGCTCTTAACGTTAGCGTCCTTTATTTAGCTATAACTGAAATGACCTAAAACATATGGATCATTGTTGAGTCTATTTGTCCTTAATTTGATCTGATTACATATTTCCAGGTCTCTCTGTATTTACTGATACATTGATGTCTTTGCCTGCCCTCTATACTGTTTTCTATGACTGTGAAGGGATTTTACAATGTGAAAATAACCCAGAGTCATCTTCATCTTCATCTTGGTTTGTGTTTGAGAATCGGTCTGTGCAAACAAACTGTTTGGATTTAGGCTCAAACATTTATTTGGGACTTAGGGAGGAAACAATAAAAGATGTTATCGAGCTGCACACAGTCTTTCTGGAGGAATAAAGGGTCCATGGATCTATTCCGCTGTGCAGAACTGGGATCAGTGAGCGTAATCACACTAGTAGTGTCAGCACAACGAAAGCTTCAGTGACATTTTTAATTTAACGGTTAATTGAAGTTTCCGTTGTTTGTTCCATCACATCTGTCTCTTCTCTTCGTCACATTATGAAAACATCTGCATCCATTCCTCACCTATGTACTGAGCCAGGTCCAGGTCATAAACCAGCTCCAACAGATGAGCCGCATGGTCACCGAGCACCATCTTCTTCAGTTCCACCCAAATCCTCTCCCCTGAGATCCCCGCCAGCCCGCAGCCGTTCTCCCTGATGGCGACCAGCGTCTCCGCCTCGTGGTCATCAGGCTCCAAAGCCACTCGGCCGTAAAACCTGGGAGGAGATGTCACGGTTCAGGTAAAACAGATGGATAGATGGACACTATTGTCTGTCATGAGTGAGAGGCTCATAAACACATTTAAAAGACATCGTTATAAAACAGACTAAACATGTAATGAAAGCTGGGGATGTGCTGTGATTCAGGACAAAACTTTTGTGTTTTATTCAAATTTACCACCATAGTTATGTCACTGGTAGTTTCCTCCTCGCACCTGTACATGTCAGGACATTTTACACTTTCTGATTTTGCAAATTCCAGTTGATAATAAAAATTATATAAAACATGATCTGATGAAACTATTAATCCTGTTAATAAAATTCTGAAACACCTTTAATGGATGAACACATTAATACTTGATTTTAATGATTTAATCCGTCTAAATGGGAGAACAGGTCAGAGACGTCTCAACTTTGCACCCTAACATCTGTCCTAACTTTGAATTATAGAACATTCTTCATGATTCTTATGAAACGAGAGGCAGAAAAAAAGGAAAGAATCAAACAAAAGGCTTGGAAAAAGTAAAAACTCACCCCTAAATCACACTGGTGCACTGCATTCGTTTTATCACAGGGTTGAATAATGGTAGGTAATTTGCTTTTTTTTTATTTTTTACTTTTCAAATTTCACACATGGATGATTCACACAGGATTTAGATCACAGGTGACCTCTGTTATTATTAGAAATGACCAGAGGTCCCAGTTAAAACTAGTGCTGTGCGAATAGGGCTCAAGTCACGACTCTTTAGTTTAAAGTGAACGTCCAATGAGGAAAACTCACCTGAAGTATCTCAGTATTCTCAGGTAGTCCTCTTTGATCCGTTGTTCAGCACTTCCAACGAACCGCACTTTACGCTTCTGCAGGTCTTCATATCCTTCAAAATAGTCGTATAATGTTCCATCAAGTCCTGTGTGGGGAAAGAACTTTGATGTGAGTTTGAATCCCCAGAGATGAATATATCACGGTTCTCGTTCAGACTCGAGTCGAGCACCAGTTTCACCTAAAAACATGGAGTTGATGGTGAGGTCTCTCCGCTCGGCGTCCTTCTGCCAGTCTGTGGTGAATTCCACCTCCGCATGACGTCCGTCCGTCTGCACGTCCAGACGCAACGTGGTCACTTCAAAGTTCTCGTTGTTCAACTATGAAAGAAAATCACAAGCATGAGACTGTAAATAAAATCAATCAAATGGTCGGATGAAGCCGTTTAGTTGTAGCTTGCTGCCTTTACCCGCTACATAGAACTTATTTACGTATTAAAGGAACAAACCAATCAATCAATCAGTTGTGGAGCTTCCTTTTATCTGTCATGGGTCAACCATTAAAGTTTTTAAATCAATACTGAAGGTTAAACTTTCTGACTGATGAAGCAGCTTGTTGTTCCAACAACTCACATCTTCACAAGGATCTTTCTTTAATGATGATCAGTGTTATTTACTTCACCTGTCAGTGGTCATAATTGTGGCTCATCAGTGCATATTTCTTTAGACTCTGTCCTGTCTGCAAAAATAATTTACAGCCAACTTTGGCTCTTATGTGTTGCTGGTCTTTTGGCATTTAGGATTTATTTTCATTTATTCATGTTAATAAATATAAAAAGATATCTTCCAGTGAGTTTTGATGTATTTGGTTGGAAATGAACATAAATGCATCCTGTTGCTTCCATCTGCAGAGAAATCATCTGTCCAATCAACTATCCAGTTACTTCTTAGGTCTCCAAATTCAAAGAGTAATTCGAGAGTAATTTTCTCACAAAAATAGAATAAACTACATTTACGCCAAGAACCCACATATCTTTGTTTAGTAAAGTTTAATGCAGCTTTTTCAAATGAAAAGCTGAAGGTTACAGTTCTACCCACTGTAACCAGCGCAGCCTCTTACTCTCGCCGTGATGGTCCCATGTTTCTCCCCCTTATTGTTGATAATCCTGATCCCAGCAGCTTGGAACATGTTCTTCATCTCCTCTGGAGTAGCTGTGGTGGCAAAGTCCACGTCTTCAGGCCGCTTCCCTGACAGCAGGTCGCGGACGGCACCTCCCGCTATCCTCAGCTCATGATTGTGCTTCTCAAACACCTCTGAAAAAGGCCAAAGAGGTTGAAAGCTGGAAAAAAAAGCTGAAATGATCTTAACCACAGCTTTAACATCTCTAAATTGTAACTGTCATATTTCTGCATCCTGATGCCATCAAGGAGTGTCATTGCTATGAGGTTAGGGGGGTGGTCTGATCTAGGTGGGTGCTACATGTCTAAGTAACATCCACATGAATGAATGCCAGGTCCAAAGGTTTCCCAGCAGAACACTGCTAACTTCTCCTGTTAGTGGTCATAATGTTGTGGTTGATGGGCGTAGAGGAACCAGGTGACTGATTTGGATTTCTTTTGGAAGCTCTCCCTCATTAAACCACTGACTTTCAGTACTAAGAGGAGACGACAGCTGTAAATCCGGAGCTGCATCTCACCTGCCAGCCCATTCAGTCCATCACTGAACACAGACTGGAACTCGCTGGTTTTCAGCCGCATCGTGAAGAGACTCCTCCAGTGTGAACCAGTTCTACCAATCACCCGTCGACTCGACAGTATTCTGCTCCACATCTGCACGAAGAATTAAAGAAGAAGAAAAAATAAACATGTGCTTCTGTTTATTTGTCCTTTGAGGAGCTAACTAGCTTGCTAGCTTTACGCCATGCTTCTGAAGCTTTAGCTGCGCACGTCAAATTGTTTATATTTAAATATAACACGAGCAGCACGTGCATTTTGACATAAACGAGACAAATATAACACACAGAACTGACCTGAACATTAAAATAATAGATTTTAGGAGCGTACGACGCACTTATTTCTCCATGCCTCCCCGACTCCCCACGAAGTCAGGCAAATCAGGAAGTGGACTTCCGGTCACATGGGTTCGCCGACCAATAGCGTGAGCCCTCGTGTGGCTTTCGAGGGGGCGGGTTATTATTTAATCTAACGAATTATCGCGAGTGTCTGTGAAGGTTCTAGTCATTCATTTAAACGCCGTTTGGAAGTATCGCGAGATGTAAATTCAGGCACTTTCCAGCCGGTTCTGTGTTTGTTGTGTGTTTGTTGTGGGGGCAGCTGTCAGATTATCGGACGGTGCGGACCAGGGAACTCATGGCTACAGTGGAGCTGGCACCCCTGAGACCGTGGGACGACTTCTACCCCGGCTCGGAACGATTCGCAAAACCAGACGTGCGAGATTTGGCCAAATGGAACAACAGGGTCGTGAGCAACCTGCTCTATTATCAGACTAACTATCTGGCCTTGGCCGTCACTGTGTTCCTCATCGTGGGGTGAGTGTTATTCATTGGATACCAACAGTGTCAACACGGCAACAGGTTATTTTTAATATTATTAGACACTTTGAAGTGCTACTTTGTCTGTTCTGGGGTTGTGGTTCGCTGCTGTTGCTCTTCCAGACCCGGATCTATCCTGCTTTAAAAGGATCTATTAGAGGCAGCATGATGTCTGCAGAGAGGAGCTAGAATCAGTCCTCTGAGAATAAATGGAGAGATCTGCGCCTGTTACTGGTGCATGCACTTTCTGTTGTTGTTCTCAGTGATGAGAACTAGATAGAAAATAATCTTCAACAAAAAAAGGAGAAGGAGGCTGTTAATTGCACCATGTGTCTATTTGTGTTTGTTCAGGGCGGTTATTGCAGAGGGGATGAAAGTTTTCCAGTTTATGACTGGTACATGTGGAAATATAATTTAAAACCTCTCACAGGGAGAAGTATAAAGTCAGTATGATGTAGTAGTAATAATAATAAGAATCTTTATTTGTACTGCACCATTCAAATAAACGTTACAAGCTGCTTAAAAAAATCAATCATAAAAACATGTTAATGAAATAAAATACAGAATAGCAATAAAATACAACACAATACAGTTAAGAACTTAATTAGAACAAAACTCACAAGAAGCGATTTAAAAGACACACAGGGGCCTTTTACTGTCTGTATAATATTTATTTTTATTTCATTTCATTTAATCTTGTGAATGAAGCTATTATGACCAACTAATTTTCCTCGTGCTTCATTAAAGTCTGTCTGAGTCTAATTAAGAGATTTAAAAGAAGTTGTGAGATTGATTTATTGTTGAAACAGATAAAAAGGTAGTTGACAATAACATGCAAAACAGTGTCTGTGTCTTTAAAAGATAAAATGGGCTTAATTTAAAAACAAGTTTGGACTATCTTAGGTCAGAATGAACCCAGACACGGAGGTTTTACTATAACACCACTGATGTGCTCATGATGGCTGCTTGTAAAGGACAGATGGAACCGGTGGGAGATAATAGGAATCTGTTATAAGCACATGCTCAGACCACTGTGAGGTGAACTAGAATGGTCCATGATCAGATCAGAGATTAAATCTCTCCCGGCTTCAACCAAAGCCCAGCCTATAAATAGTGATGCCCCGTCATGGTCATTTCTGCCTGGCTGTGTGATGACATATTGTTGGTGAGGTGGTGGAGGCCTCCTAAGCCGGTTTCTCTCTGATCAGCTGTTGCACCACAGATAGCACGCTGGCGATAAGACGTCAGCTCACTCATCCGCTCCCTGTTCTCCTGATTAGGGAGAAAAATCCATTGTTCAAAATGTTGTGTCACGGTTTGAACTTTGACACATTTAGTTTCCAAAAAACCACGTGATGTTATTTTAACACCACTGTGGAAACAGTTTAAAATATCCACTGATGTGATGAGACATAACATTATGACCACCTTCCTAATATTGTGTAGGTTTCCCTTTGTGGCGACTCATCAGAGAATGGACTTTGAATTGTCACAAGACGGTTTGAATGTTATCTGCTTCTCCTGCCTGCGGTCGTAATGTTATGGCTGGTTGCTGTACAGCCCTGATGTGTGCCACAGTGTATCTTGATGCAATGCTGCATTCAAAGTCACTTAAATCAACCTTCTTGTGCTCAGTTTGAATTCAGTAGATTATCCTGATCACGTCTTTTACCTAAATGCAGGGAGTTGCTGACATGTGACTGGATGATCAGATTAGAATCAGAATTAGAATTAGAATTAGAATTAGAAAAACCTTTATTTGTGGTGGTACGGTAAATAGTAAATGGTAAAAATGGCAAAAGTTTGCAACAGCATACATAGGGGCAGAACAATAACAAGAATAAAGAGTGGACTGTGTAAAAGATAAATAATAAGATAAAAAAAACTGAATAGAATAAACTATATACAAAAAGAATTGCATTGCAAAATTGATAATAATTGTCAGAAAATAAATATTGCTCAGGGTTCTACCCAGTACAGAGTGAGTAGTAAATGGTGAGAGTGTTGAACCTTGAGGAGTAATAATATTGCACATATTACGAGTTTTAATTGTGGATCCTCGCAGCACCAGGAACGTCTGTATCGTTCCTTCACACAGCAGCAGCGTCGGATAATGACTCTGATTTTAATTGGACATAACGTGTTTACATGCACTTAAGTTCTCCTGTTATAGTCAGATTAAGGCAATAATTCGTTTTTTTTTTCACGTGCATGTAAACGCACTGAGTGATACATTTACCTTAATAATCGCGTTAATTGTGTGGCCAGTGTGTGTAGTTTAAATATTTATCAAAGTTTGCAGTTGATTGTGACGAGATGAAGCCCAACTAATAGATTTTAAGGCCAGATGCATTGGCCAATATTAGCAAATAATAATGATTTCAGCAAATATTACAGCTGATGAGTAACACAAACACAAATGAGGGAAATATCTGATATATATCACAATTTTTTCTTCCGATACAATATCGATTTTAAATGTCTTGAAGTTTTGGGCCGTGAACAACTGCAATAAATTTTGATTAATATTGTTTTTTGACTCAATTAATTATCACTTATCTGATCTACATATATACAACTTGGATTTTAAGTTGCGTTTAAATTAATTTCTCAGTGAACTATGTTGAATATTGCAATATATCACAATCCTGTCATGAAGTCCTTGCCGATACCCACCCCTGCTAGACACCAGCCTTTAGACCAGGCTAGTCTAAAGTATAAAACAGACACATTTTAACAATTAAGAATCCGTTTCACCTCCGTCCAGCTTTGGTTTCTGAAAGTTTTTCTTCAGCTTAATGATGTCAGTTCTTCCAGATGTACAGGAGTCTCACATACTGAGTAACTTGTGAGACGAGCCCTGGGTCACATTACCTGAAGTCATGGGACTAGACTTAATGACATTACAGTAGTTATTATGCAAAGCATCGAAGTGGCACAGATCTTTTCTGTATGGATGAACAGAGGAGTCCGTGTCTGACTAAATAACCATGGAAGCAACAAAAAAACAAACAACAACAATTACAGCAAACAGCCGATGACTCACGTTTAGTTCTGAGTGTGTCTGAACTAAACGTGAGCCTCTTCTTTTGAGGCTCTTCATCTAATACTGACCTTTAATACCTGTTAATCTGCTGGTTAACTGGATGGTACATGCATGAAGTATTGTAAATATGAGTTAGCACTGCACGCTAAACTTCACCCGCAGTCCCCAAACAACAAACTTATAAAAAGAGGGTCAACACAGAGCAATACAAAAGACTAATATAAAACAGATTACGATACAAAAGACTAATATAAAACTGTGTACATGTTCAAGCCGCATAAAAGCCTACGAGTTCATGTACACACACACACACACACACACACACACACCCTGAAACAACACCACACACACAAAGAGCCAAGAACAGAACCAGCTCAAGAGTCATCACCTTGTGTAGGATCAAATGTTTAAGTTGTTCTTCAAAATCACCCAAAGTTGGACGTTCTTTCATCTTGACGGGTGGTTTGTTCCAGTTTAATCTTCCCTGAACTGACAGAACATCCTGAGCAAAGCTTCCCCTCACAAACCCGTCTGGTACCAGCCCTGGTCCCGAAGCCCCCGTCTGGGTTTCTCTTTAGGAATTCTGAATCAGAGGTGGCACAAATAGTCCACGGAGGACTTTGTAGACAACACAAGCCTGTTCAAAAAGCTTAAAATGACCAAAACTGAAAAACTTTAACTTTTTCAGGATGGTGCAGTGATAGTGTGAGTATGTTTTGTATCAAATAACTTTAATGCACAAAGCTGAAGCTTCTGATTCTTAAATGAACTGAACGTGTCAGTGCGACTGTTTGTCCACTGCTTGTTTTTTTTTTTTTTTTTTGATGCAAAAACATTGCAATTGTATTTGTGTAACTTTTATTTTATTTGTGAAAATTCAAAAGGTAAAGAAGATGTTTTTGATCTGGCCCTGGTCTAATGAGGTCCAGACGTATCAAACAAAAAAACGGTGAAATCTTCCCTTTAACATTTACACAAATAAAATAAAAGTTTCACAAGTACAATAGTGGGAGTCATATAAAGTTAATGTGTTCCCTAAAATGTCTAAAATGTTTTCACATTAAAAAGTGTCACAATAAAACAACAATCAGTGGACACACAGTCACACTGCACGTTCAGTTCATTTCCTCTTAAGTGGCGAATTGGAGGCTAATTTCAATCGTCTTTGGCTTCTACACGAAGAAATCACAATTAATCACAATTAAATATCACTCTTTTTTCCCACCCCTTCTTTATTGATGCATAATGAAAAGTGAGAGGCCACAAAACAGCATCAAATGAAATTTACAACATCAAAATCGGTAGAAATGAAAACAAAAGGAGACGTTATACCCCAGAAATTAAGCATTTTATTGTTCAGTGCAGTCGTTTGTTCAAAAAGTGTCAGAAAACAGTTAAAAATGAACATCAGTTCGGCTACTTTGATCCGTTTTCTTCATCTCAGAGGTTCCTCCAGCCTGGGATTGATGTTGTTGTTGTTGTACATACAGCTTCTAGCCACTTGGAGGCGCCAGTGACTACACATCATGAACATGTCCTGTGCTCCATCTGCCCCCCCCCCCCTCCGGCTTCAAACCTCTCTCCCTTCGTGTTGCTGCCCCGCAGGTTCATGAACCCTCTGGGGATGTTCACAGCCATGGCCGTGGTGTCCGTGGTCTTCCTGGGTTCCCTGTGGGCTGGGGAGAACCGGGCCGCCATCAACAGCTTCAAGAGGCAGAACCCCACGGCGTTCGTGATCGCCGTCATGGTGGCCAGCTACTTGTTGATCTCCATGCTGGGGAGCGTCATGGTTTTCATGACAGCGATCACGTTACCTCTGGCTTGTAAGTTGATCGAACCCAGCAGTGACACATTTCTTTAATATGTCACTGATACGGCTGAGGAGGACCTGGAAGGACGTCAAACAGAGACTCATCTAAATAAACTCCTCAGCTAATACATTATCCCTCACGCCGTGATGCTTCTAGTTTTGAAATCAAATCTGAATTCAAATCAATGAAACGTGTTTTTTTTTTACTGACAGATACTGTTACGGTGCGACTTAGTTTATGGGTTTGTTTTTGCCAAACGTTCAAATCATTAACAGCCACTTTCACATCTGCCTTTCAGTGATATTTGCACACGCGTCCTTTCGCCTCCGCAACATGAAGAACAAACTGGAGAACAAGATAGAAGGGGCCGGGCTGAAGAAGTCACCCATGGGCATCCTGCTGGAGGCTCTGGGTCAGCAGGAGGAGAACTTCCAGAAGATCCAGAGCTTCCTGGAAGGGAAACTGAAGGAGTGATGCATGCAACAACAAATATGTGAATCTCTCAGTGTAAAACTCAAAAACTCTGGTTGGTTGGGAAGGAAAGGGCTTCATCGTTTCCTCAGGGTATCTGTCACTCCAGCCAGAACTTGTCAGGGCACTTTTCCTCTGGTGCGATGAGGTTCATCTCGTCTCATTTTTCTGCTATGCAACTTGCAAGTGTTCCTGTACAGCTGCGAACTAAATATGAAATCTGTGTTTAATCAGTTCTGCCGGTTTGCACTCGACCGACATTGTGAAAGCAGCGTCTGTGCTGCCCTGTAACAAAGAATAAAATGTGCACACTCGACACACTTTACTGCCAAGAAACTCCAAAGGCTCGACTGTTTCGAGTCTTTGACTAATCCGCTCTCATAAAGTGTAACACTCAATAGAAAAGCCTCATGTTTGTCTAAATAATAATAATAATAAAAGAGCCAGGACAAAAGATGAAGCTTTGTCTCGAGTCGCTCTTCAAAGGTGACCATCCTCCTCCTCTACGTCCTGACTGTTTAATCCTGACAATGCCCCCCCACCCATCACCCCCACCCTTAGCTTCACTTATCCCAGAGGCTAATCAATGTCCGTGCAGTAGCTGCAGCGTGGACAGCTGAGAGCAGTGACAGAGTGCATTCATCTGCAGTTATTCACCTCCAAACCCGAGTTAGTCGCTGCATCAGCTGTGGCTCCTTCTTCTCCTTCTGTTTTTTTTTTTTTATTTTTTTTATTGGATTCCATTCGAGATCGACCGCAGATAACGAGAGCGTAATGCTGTTATTTGGTTCTAAGTGGCCGTGTGTTGGTGGTGGTGGGGGGTTTCAGACTAACTAAAATCCAGTCCTTGTTTCTCTGTGGAATGCGGCAAACAAGACGCCTCCGATGACCTTTACGCACTCAGGTGTAACACTATTCCAGTGGCACTCCGGTTTAACTTGCGCTGCGGCCGTGATTTATTTCCTCCCCTTCGGTGCCTCGTTCCTCGTCCAAATTGTGAAACTTTGGAGGCGCTGGTGGTAAGAAGCTCATGTAAGGTCATGTCTCAGTGGAGGCCCTTGTTATCGCTGCTGCAGCTGCTGGAAGGATCCCATCAACACGTGTGTGTGTCGTGTGTGTGTGTTGCTGCTGCTGCTCCCCCGACAGGTGTGTGTGTGTGTGTGTTGGCGTTTGGTGTTTTCCCCTCAGAGTGACTCAAGTGTCTATTTATCTCAAATTAATAATGAAAATAATACTTTAAAAACAACACTGAATCAAATCTAACGTCCACTGAGACGTGTGGAGGTTTTAAATCATTTAAAAGTCTGTTTATTTCCACAGTGACTTTTAAGAACAAGGTTCTCAATGAGGCACCAGAAGCAAATGGATGTAACACAAAAAACAAGCCAGCGCATTGTTTTTTTGTTAGTTTTTTTTTTTTTTTTTTTTTGTGCGAGCTGCTACGCAACAGCACTGTTCTCCTTGTGCGGGCGTTTGACTTTCAACATCTGCATCCTGTCCCGTTTCCATAACACAGGCGTAGGAACAGCAGCGTCCCGGTGTACAATGCCTAATTCTGTTCTGCACACACACTTTGAGAGTTCAGCTCCTTTCAGCTTGACCTCTGCATCTCCCCCCTCCCTCCCTCCCTCCCCCCCCTCCCGCCCTCCTTGACTTGCCCCAGAGGCTTTAGCGTTTGGCTGGCTAAGCTGGTTAGCGATAGCCTCATAACTCAGACGGCCTGTCATTCAGCAGATCAGGCCGCTCAGACCTACACCACAGCTGATCATGTGACACATTAATGGTGACCCGCCGTGACCTGTGCTCCCCCCCCTCACCCCGCCACCACCCCGCCCTCCTCTCTGCCTCCATACCGTCCCATGAGCAAGGCGTGAGAGCATGTGAGCGCTCAGCTAATCCCACTATTCGCCCTTCATAAGGTGTCGGTGCAGGTGCTGATCCTGGAGAAGCCGATTTACATGATTTACTGAACTTTACGTGGTTCAGTGGTTGGTGGAGTCGTTGGTGATACAAACATACAAATCATATTAGATTTCTAGGTATTTACAGAGGGAATTTTGGATCTGTCTTTATATCACTCCATACATCACTAAATACTGTCAACAGTCAAAAAAAAATAAGCTTTTACTTAAGTTTTACATTGTAAAATCATGTATATTTTTACTGGAAACCACTATGAACCAAAATCAAATCTACTCAAACCTTCAAAATATATTATACAATCATATAACATAGATAATATGAAAATATCAGATTAAATTCTCAATAAGTTCATTCAGTGTGAATGATGATCCATTACTGATCGTCTCCACCTTCTTCTCCTTTTACCAAAGACAGTTTTCTCCTCTCCTCTCCTTCATCTGTCTTTTCTTTGACTTTCCACTATCACGTTTGGTTACCAATATAAAAGACTCGACCATATTTGGACCTGACAGACTTCTGCAGGAGAAAAGAGCTTCACAACGTTTCCTCATATACAGGACAGAGACGAGGCTGCAGTAGAAAGACGACTCTTAGAGAAGTAAGGAGTAAATTAGAGGCTCAACACAGACACAGTGTAGTGAAATGAACAACTCGATGTACATTTTGACTGCTTTTTTAAAACTAATTTGATAGAAGACGTGTTAATGAAACAACATAACAGAAAAAAATAACTCAATATTGATCAATGGATGAAACAAAACTGTGTTTTTAAGGCCTTAAAAAGTCATAAATCCACCTAATTTCCAGTATGACCCCCCCGGCCCTGGCTTAGTATGTTTCTGCTCCTCGTTAGTGGAGGCCACCCCAGAGTCATCTGGAGTTGAATGACAATACATTTAGTTATTTTTAAACTAATTCTGTTTTACTTTAACAATGGAGAGTCTTCATTCATAAAGTGTATTATAATAATTAGCTTTTATGCTCGTGTTTTGGGCTCCTCCTCTTCTTCCTCCTCTTCATGGAAGAAGGAAACATGTCGCCTTCATCCTCCCAGGAGCTAAATGCTACGTTATGTTTATTATCTACTGACAGTCCGACGGCTGTTTTGTGCTGGGCAGGTTGTGTACTGGAGGTTTTCAGTCACAGGTGTCGAACATATCTTAGTTCAGGGCCCAGTAACTTAACAGCAATTTATAGTCTCTTTGCTTCAGTGCAAAGATCAGTTAGGTTCATTGAGTCTAACTTGGCCGTAGATGTGAGTGTCTCTGAGCCATGCGACAGAAAGACCTCGTCTCTCACCCACTGGGGCCAGATCAGACCCTCTGCTGGGCCGGTTTTGGACCACGAGCCCCTAATTTAATTTTTCTACGCTGACATAATCAAGAGTTTCTGCAGGTTTCAGCAAGTGAAATCTTTTTTTATTATTGCATGTTTCTTTCTTCATTTTTTTATTTATCTTTCTCTTTTGAATATATTATAAATAAAGCTCAATCAACCAATTCAATGTAAGATCTACACAAAGACTCACTTTGAAAATAACAGAGTGGGGGGTCACACTGCAGGTGAAGCGGTTAATGGAGGTAAGGATTTAATACTTGGATGAATACAACACAAAATGTGCTCGTATTTAAGACTTTAAGGCCTTAAACCAGGCTTGACTTTTTCAGACTCTGCAGAAACCCTGATAACGCCAAAACAATGAGCTGAAAGAGGCTAAAACGCGTCACTCATTACACATTAAAACCTAAATCCAGGGTTAATAGAAGTATTTCGCTCAACTATTAAAGGAGACAGATACGTGCTGCCATCTTTGTTTCAGCTCTGTGCGTCTGGACCAAAGGGCTCTGAGGTCGATGCCCCCCCCCCCACACACACACACCCGCCCACTAACCCTCCACATGAGAGGAGTTGTGTCTGTAGTGTGTCAGATGAAGGGAAAGTACACAGGAGGCTATTGTTTGTGCAGTCGAGTGTCAGCTGGAACAGCCTCCACTGATGTGTGGCTGCAGCTGGTGTGAAGCAGCAGAGACAGAGGGAGACAGCTGGATGCGAGCAAGACCCCCCCGACACCGACCCCCCCCCCCTCTCCCCTCCATAACCGTGCACCTAAGCAGCCGAGGAGCTGGAAAAGAGACCTCCTCGTAGCTCATTCAAGCAGCGTGGCCTTCCTCAAAAAAAAAGAGGACACACTGGTAGCTGGGAGGGAAACGTGTGTAACCGGCTTCAGGAAGGAAATGAGGCGAAGGGTTAAAGCACAATGTATAAGGGTGGGAGGCGCGGGCAGTATGTGTAGTATATGTCAGAATGCCTGCGGGGAGGGTTCGGCTGCAGCTGTAAACACTGGCTTGTCATTCACGGGGAAGACACAAGGAGAGGTTAGAGACCGTGGAGGGCGTGTCTGCTTTTAAAGACCGGTTTGGTCAGTTTACAGCTTAACAACAACAAAAAAAAAGCCTGACGACACAGCAAGACGGTGAGAAAACACAACGAGTGCTTTGCTCTCATCGTGCAGCTCCGCGTTGGTTCCTCGAGGCTCTGCAGGAGAAAGGAAGGGACGCAGCCAGCAGGGCTATCGACACCAACTATAATCTGCTTCCTTGAATGCACCGCAGATAAGCGGCTTCCAAACCAACTATATGTGGAGAACGCATCCGTGTTGACCGGAAACCGCCGTGCGACAAAGCGCATTCTTCAGTCATTACGTCTGAATGACATTTATTTATCTTAATTAAATAAACTTCACCTCCAAACGCCGACTGACTCAAATATTCTTTTAATTCAAACAAATGCAATAATACAAATTACTAAGAACCAGCTTAACAATAATTGTTTACTATATATTACATGCTTTTTTTCTCCAAATACATAAAAAAACGCTCTTAAAAAAAAAAAAGAAAAAAAAAAAAAGGACAGAACCAGTGTATTTACAATACTAACATTTACATACAGCTTCATTCTCTAGAGAGAAATGTGGAGCACCGGTCCATGATTTCCAGCATGGAAGGAACGACCATGTTATTAAAATAAAATTAAACGAAAATAAAAAAAAACACAAGTGGACGTCCTGCACTGGCAGTAATATCAAACCTGGTAACTTCTGCTAATACTCTAGATGGTGCAACAAATAAGTATTTGGCTCATGAATGACGTGAGTATTGAAAGTGAGGCTGGCATTCCTAGTGCGTGACAGAGTCTGGACACACCTCCTCATTCAGTTCAATGAGACAGTGTCTCCAAACTTTTGCACAGGAAGTGGCAGAGCGGCAGATAAAACTGGATCTGGTGACTGTAAAATGTTCCAGGAAGTGGTTGACTCATAGTTTTTAAAGAGTTCAGTCCTTCATTTTGACGATATCCTTATCAATCCTTCATGGGTGCAGAGTTCACACGTGTGTGTGTGTGTGAGAAGCTTTTATTTATTTTGTTCGTTACAGCTCTTTTCCAGTGACCGTTTGGGAGGCTGGCGTCTCGGAGAGGAGGGAGGTTTCGGAGTTCGCATTCCCTTTTGTCTTTACCACACGGTCCACAGCAGGGAATCATTTCAGTGCCATCACCACAAACGCTCACAATCCCGACACGCAGACACTCCCGTGGGGTTTTGTTTCTTCTTTAAAAAACAGGGTTTGGCAGCTGCATTCAAAAGAACCGAAAATGAGAATACTTCATTTGTTAGCACGGCAGATTCCACGAGACATGTGAGTTCCTTCATTCTTTGGATCCTCTTTTACGAGAAAAACAAACAAACAAAAAAAAAAACAGGTAAGTGCAGTCTAAGGCACAAGTTGTCAAGGCAAAAGAGTTTCACACGCCTGCACGGCGACAACTTAAACAATTGTTCCTGGTTTTGAGTCTTCGTGCCAATAAATCTGCTCTTGAGGCTCCAGCTCAGTGTGCATTTGGTTGTCGCAGTGTTGGCTGACATCTATATAGGATCTGTAACAAACACACAAGAGTGACACACGTTAGGCTGCTGGCTGGATGGAAGTGGTTAGCGCTGGGCTCAGAATGAATTAACCCTGAGTATTAGCATGCTAATGGTTATTTTTTGGTTGTGTTTTTTTTAAAACCCAGGGTCAAACATCGTCCCCCAATGAAGCAGCAGATGCACGCAGACACGATACAAACACACAGCCTCCAAATGCAACAATGTTCAGGGGTCACATTCTCCCTTTCTGCCACACGAGTGCTCACCCGCCACCACAAGACACCCAGAGGAGTGAATAAAAAAAAATAAATCAGAGAGAGAGAGGGACAGGAGATGATTTCAACCCCTTTTCTGTGAGTCCGCGTCACGTGAGAAACACAACACATCACCGTCACCATGTTAACTGAGTGGGGTTTTAACGTTCTGGTCTCTCACCCTTTCTTCTGGGCTGTGCCTTCTAATATTGGGGTAGGGGCTTAATATTTCCTGGTCAGTAGTAGCATAGGCAACAGCACCACACCTCTCTAAAGGCCCCGCAGGGCACGCCAGCCTATCACGGGTTCGCCACTCAAACTCTGGGGAGCATCTGTGCATGAGAGGGGGCAAAGGTCAAGGGTGAGTGGCAGCACACGGGCAGGGAGCCTCCACAGGGGCCGAGACGACGGCAAACAGATAAAAAAATAAAATAAAAAAAAATGCACCCTGCAGAGAAATGTGACCACCGGATGACAACAACAATGAACCAGCTGGAAGAGGAAGTAGGGCAGGCATGTTTTTTTTTTGTTGTTTTTTTTTTAAAGAAGCCATGCATGTATTTATCTTGTCATACATCTTATCAGACAATGCAGATCAGTCAAACATGTCAAAAATGCAAACTTCAGAGCATTGGCAAGCAGACTATGAGAGTTACACTGTGGACACAATGAGTGCGGCAAACACGCAGGCTCCGGCCGTCGCTGGTTACTTACTATGAGCTACCTTTAGCAAAAGACACCTTACTGAGCCTGTGGCCTCTGGAGGAGGGGTGTGGTTGTGCAGGGCTGGAGGGCACCTCCCTGACCCGGCAGCCGGGGGAGAAGGAATGGGAGGGAAAGGACGAGGAGGACAAGGAGGGAGCGGAGGGGGAACCAGGGGTGGAAGAACTAGGAGGGAAAAAGGCAGAGCGCCTCTGGACGTCAGGGCTGTGCCAGGAGCCCTTAAAAAGCTGGGAGGTGCCATATCTATAAGAAAGCAGGGGGCCAGGGGACAGTTAAGGAGAGCCGATCCATTCTTAAGCTCAGAGGAAGACCTGAGCGCAGATCCTATAATCCTCCACCTGAACCGAGCTGTCACATGACATAGTTTTAAGGTTCCGTCTCATTATTTAAGAGTGAAGTTGAATACACATTAGTTTTAAAACGTGCGAGGGACAAAAGGACTAAACAGCAGCTTGCGTTTTCTTTGGCCATCCATCCCGGGTAATTAAACACCAGTGCTTAGGTCTGGGATAAGGAGGATCAGGGAGTGGCTTATTGGATAAGGAGAAAAGCCGAGGCCAAGATTCTTCTCTCACCTGTTGTGGGCGGGGTGGCTGTAGGGGGCTGTGCTGTAGGTGTAGGACTGGGGCGCGTGCATGGGCATGTCGTACTCCATCATACCACCACCGCTCACTTGGCTGTGCCAGTTTCCACTGGAGGCCACCGAGGACACTGGAGGAAAAAAATATGTAAAAAAAAGAAGTTAGAAACTGATCCACCGGGGCTCTACACAGCCGTGTGGGACGTGGTGCCGCATTCTGACCTGAGTAGGTGGAGACGTTCCTGTTGATGTGGTTGTAGGGAGCAGGCATGGTCTGGTAGCCCAGGCTCTGCTGGGAGCCTCTGTCATAGTCGTAGTTGTACGGAGTCTGCTTGTGTGCAGCGTTGCGTTGGTACCAGCCCCTCAAGTGTTCATGCACCATGGCCTTCTGGATGTTCCTGCCCGTGGGCTCGTTGCTGCGGGGCGCCGGGCGGTTCCTGGGGGGCCTCAGAGTGGCGTAGGGGTTCTGAGAAATACCGTCCATTTCATCGGTACCGTAGTGACTGTGCATGTCGTGGCTGTGATAGGCTGTTTGGCCGTGGTGGTGGTGGTGGTAGGACGGGTTGACGTTGTAGTGTCCCTCCATCTCATTGTCGTACATGCTGGAATAATGCTCCGGCTCCACGTAGGTGGGGTATCCTGTCACGTAGTAGGCCGTCGTGGTGGGTCTGGCCTGAGGCTGGTAGCAGCGGGCGTCCGGCTGAGCCAGGTTGGGCATGCTGCCCGTGTTGGCGTACAGGTCTTTTCTGTGCCGGCCACGCCCCCTGCGCCTGTGGGTGTGGTTGCCGGGAACGCTGTACTCTACGCTGGACTGGCTCGTGTACGACGAGCCGTCGTCGAGGATCTCGGTGCTGTTGCTCCGTCTGGCGGAGGAGATGATGAACGCGGGCACAGCTGGTTTGGTCTCCGCCACAAACTTAGACTGGGACTCCAGACTCCCGCTGCGCTGGCGGAAATGTTGCGGAGCGTCCTCTGATCTGTAATTGAAACCACAAGCAGTTAGTTGTGTTTTTGTCTCCAGCATTGTAAAAAAAAAAGACAGACGTAAAGAAAGAGAGCGAGTCCTCGAGGCCTCACCTGAGCTGGGTGCTGCTGTAGGCATTGCGGGTGAGGAGGGGGGTGGGCGGCATGCTGCGGGCGTCACGTGGCTGTCTGGACGCCGGTTTAAACGGGCTGCTGTGGCTGGATAAGGCATCGCGGTGACTGTAGTGGAGCGGTTCTTGGTCGTAATCGAATCTGGAACACAGATAATGGCCGTGTTTTCAAGGCATCTTCACTGAGATTAACACCACCGCCCTCTAGATTCATGCATGTTTCCATTCGGCAGCAACAGTACGATCGTCTAAGGCTGCTCTGAGTCTCTGAGGCTGGGAGTAATATATATACCACCTGCCTATGTTTCTGTAAACAAACGTGTAGCACCCACGATTTAAACCACTTTACTGTTCCCATTTTCCTCTCTGTCTTCCCTCAGCTTGGATTTGCTGTCGGCTTCTTCACAGGCAGCGACATGTTTTTTTTTTTTTTTTCCATCTATTTTTGAAGCTGTGCATTTGGGCTGATAAGAGGGAGATTGTAGGGGTGGCAGGAATGCAGCTCTGCATCTGCTCTACAGGTCTGTACTAGCTCCGTGCTCTGGGCCTATAGAGAAACAACAAACTAACTGGCTCTAAACAGAAAGAGCTTCAGCTGAAACACCATCAAAAGGTCCACGTCATCAGTTTGAACTTATTCCTATAACAGTACACAGACAGACAGACAGACAGACAGACAGAGCAAAGTAAGACCATGCTCAGCGAGCGTCGGTGCTGGCTGTGTACCTGCTGTCTGCAAGCTGGTCGTTGGCAGAGGCTCGTCTGTCTTTGTTGTAATGAATGTCCAGAGTCTCTGCGTGGTGCAGCCTTGGCGAGTACTGGACGGATCGAGACCGCTGCCTCTGGGAACCAAGCTCGTCATCTGGGAGACCAAAGCAAGAGCTTGAGTGCAACTGATCAACAACACACACACACACAAAAAAAAGGGGGTAAAGGAGCAACATGTGTTCATAATGAGGCCAGTTACCGTCGTCCAGAGTGAGGCTGTCAGACAGAGAGCTGAGCTCTGAGGCGTGGGCATCGTCTGACAAAGAGAACACAGACACTCGACCTCAGAAACACATTCCTCAACCAGCTTTGATATGGAAGCGCTTTTGACTGCGGCTGTTTATCTACCTGCTAAGATCAGCGAGGCTCTCTGAGTGGGTTTCTTCCCTTTCTTGATCCTGTAGTCGTTAATGTCCTTCTCGATCTTCTCCAGCTTCCTCATGGCATCCAAGCAGTTGTTTCTCCTCTTCCTCTTCACCGTCTTGCCGAGGTCGCCCTCGTTGGCCAGCTTCATGGCCGCTTCCACGATCTTCTGCTGCAAGGCGAACATGCCCTCCAGATTCCTCAGATGTGGGTCCTGTAGAGGGAAAAAAAAATTAAAGGATTATCTTTATCCTAACACCCACATGGTTAATGGGGAAATTCCACAAAAATATATATCCCCCGAACAAAGAAACAGACAGGTTAATAGACACAACATGGAATTTATCTTCATCTTGCAGCTGCTGGCACAATCACGTTTACTCTCGGTTATATTTATCCTCCCAACTGAGCTGCAGATAGAAACTAACTACAAACAAAGCGTTACGCAAACGTTACACGTTAAACTCTTAATCCTCAGAGTCACTCGACTGATCTGAATAACCCGTGGATTATTTCAACAGTACGTCACAACAAAAACACAACAATATCTAAACTCACCTCGTCAAAGGGAAAGAGGTCATCCAGCTTGAACGCCGTCCCGACGCGGCGCCGCACCTGAGGAGGCTTCTCGCCTGGGACCAGGGGATACTCTTTAGGCAATCTGCCCGTAAGCTCCTGCAAATCAGAACAATAACCAAGGAGTCAGGCAAGTGTTTTTACATTTTACGGAGAGTGTATTCTAGCTGTATTAGAAATACTCACAGCTTCTCTCATGCAGATCTTTTGCAGCTCTTTAAGTTTCTGCATGAGTGTGTCCTGCAGGTCCTTTTCTTTCTTTTTTAATTCAGCAATCTTCTCTTTCTTCTGCTCCTCTGTGACTTCAGAGTCTGCAGAACCTGGAATAATCACACATGTGATTAGTTGCAAATTATAGCCATAAATCATCACTCGTCAACCTGACACGGAACGGGAGCCGCGAGCTGGTTAACTCTCCGCTTACCGGCTGAGATGAGGCTTCCGTTGCTGGCCATGATCAGCTGATCTTTGCTCTCAATACTGGAAAGTTTACTGATCCGTGGGGCGCTGATCTCCGTGAGGTCTACGGCGATGTCCCCCGAGCTCCTGGTTGTGGTCATTTTTGCCTGTAGGCGAGAGAAGAGGAAGCGGTGAGCAGGAGGAGGAGGAGGAGGAGGTGGAGGTGGAGGAGGAACCGGGGGAAAGGAGCGGGGGAAAAAAAGCGAGTATTTCATTTTAATGATAGCGCACTGCGATGGCGGCGGCTGCATTTGCATGGCTGGCACTCGGAGAGCACGGCGCTCTCATCAATCAGTGCGGGGGCTCTATTCCTGGATGACACACCATCTGCCTTTCAGAGAGACAGTGGCTGAATAACCTCATTTGACTGGAGCCACACAAACTCATCCATCTCCACAAATTCTCATCCCGCACCGCTCATACTGAATAATATCCCCCCAACGCTCTACAAATATGCATCATAAATACAAACACGTGAAGAACAGGAGTTCTTAATAATGTGGTCGTAGAAAAAAGAACCCTTATGATCAATCCTAACCATAACCAAGACCTAGCTTAATTTGGGTTTTTTTATTTATTTTTTTTATTACATATATAGCAAAGACAAAGAAAAAAGTGAAGACGCTCAACAATCAGGAGGGATGGACTGAGCCCATGTCCTGCCTTTGGAGGTAGACAGGCGCACTTGTCATTTACTTGTAGTTTACTCTGTCCTAAGCCACAGAAATAAGGCATAAATAGCCACATACTTCTATAATTTTGACAATATTGTATCTACAGAGTGACAAAAAAACATTCCGCCCTCAGAGAAATCACAAGCTCTTACGTCTCTTCAGTGTCAACTACCCAATCCCGACCAAGTAACACTTTCACGAGCAACGCGGACGATGTTTACTTTAGAACCGGAGCCAAAGTGGAATATCCCTTCGTCGGGATGTTGACACAAGTCACGGGCACGAGATGCGGATCTGAAGGTTCATCACATGATGAGGAGTCACAGCTACAAGAGGATGTGACGCGAAAAACAAGCACATCTGTCCCAGTTCAGAGCGAGTAAGAATCAGTCTGTCTACCTGGTAAAAACAGGTCAACACTGCAGCTCAAGTTAATTAAATGACAGTGTTTCCCCCCCGACCCCACACCCAGAGTTTCTATTATGGCTTCATTGCTTGACAATGTCAGCGCGTTATTTGGTCTTTCCAACCTCCCTCTGTATGACCGGCCTCAGGGCGCCGACACATGACATCAAATAACCAGCGGCAACAAAGACAGACCATGACGTCGTCTCTTGACACTTGTACTTGGACCAGATACCTTCACATGAACATGCAAATATTAAAGCCAACAGCCCCCTGGGACAAACGTTCTGCACCTGTGCGACGGGAAATAACTCCATACGAGAGCAGGTGGCCATTCCTGCATCGTGCTTAGACTTGGAAAGACTTGGTCACACATAAAAAACTACTCTGGAAAAACAAAAAAATTATCATTGGTCCTCATTTTTTGTTCATTCACCCCAACATGCAGAGGCGTCACGGTGTAAAACATTTGTGTTAAACGTCGTTGTTTTTAAATCAGCTGTTGGCAGAAGATGTGAACAAAGCAAAGTGAATCAGGAAGGAGACAAACCACACTCACTTTGCTCTCCTTCCTGTCCAGGTAGAACTGGTGCTGACTGATGGCCATCACCCAGATGGTTTTAATCAGAGAGTGGCTGGCATACCATGAGTGAATAACCAGACCAGTCTGTCCAAACGTTCGCTTGGTCACAGCTCTTCTGTGGGAGATAACGAGAGAGACACTGAGTACTTCTGCAGCAGCCAAGAAATAAAATATGTTCACTTGATGTACTGGAGATAAACAAGACTTTAATTAGGATTAAAACAAATATTTATCCAATTAAACGTGGGGAGTGAAGAAGAGATGAGAAACGCTCCGGAGGTCTTATAACAACCTTAGGATAATAAAGTGGCTCTTGCACAGCAGGAAGGAAAACACAAATTTAACAGATGTGTTAAAGCCATTAACAAGTTGTCCTGAACTGGGCCACTGGCTGCAGATGCCCTTCACAGAGTGTGTAAGGTGGAGGATAAGGAGGCAGGAACAGCAGGTAAAAATGGAAACACTTGAAAACATAAGGAAAGGCTCCTATTATTAATGCGAGATAAGATTAAAACAAGTGGCTTGTCTTCTCTGACCTGTGAGGGTCGTTCACTTCCACCGCAAATTTCTTCTCCCGGAAATACAAATTCTCCAACTGCTTCCACTGAAACAACTGCAGAGAGACAGAAAGAGACGGGGAGGGGAGAGGGGGCAATTAAAAACAGAACGGTTATCCTAGAAGTTATCCTCGCGATAGGACAGGGAATCAAAATCACCAGAAGACAACAGCTCCACAAACACCAGCCTCTGTTCCAACGTGCAACATTAGCAGAAGCAGCACAACAGCTGTAGCCGTGAATGGGGCTCAGTGGGCCAGCCGGTCAGGTGTAAGTACGGGCTAACACAGGAGCAATTATAAGGCTGCTGCAACTGCAGGGGAGCAAAAATCGTGGCCAGGCGTCGAGCCAGCTTCTTTCATTCGGGCTGTGCAGGAGAACAGAGGAACGAATAAAAACATCTGCTCCGCTGATAATCTTCTGATGTTAACTCAAAAAGATTTGGAGCCCGTGATCCAATCTACTCTCGTTCTGACCAAATACCGAGCCTGAGATAAAAAAATGATTATAAAGCTAGAAGCAGCCTAAAAAAAAAATGCTCTCTAGACGACTGGAGGATATTTTACCCTGAGAGGCAAACTGTGCCCGGCGTTAAGAAATCACTATAAGCTGACACATGCAGTTCCTCTAGGACAAACATGTAGGCTGAATTTATAACACGGCAAATAGGAAATCTTCCTGTATATGAAGAACACAACACCAAGGCACAACAATAATTAACTAGAAGCATATAAGGAAACTAAAGCACAAAAATAAAGCTGCTGACTGTTTAACCCAGACTGACAGGTAGGTAGTGGAAAGGAAAAAACACCAGCAGCTCTTACCGTGGGGTGTATTATTCCTGCTTATCAAATCGCTGTAGTATTCTCTCGGGTTTGTCCTGAATCCTTTTGACTTTGAGTTTCCCACAGGGCTAGAGCTTCCTCGAACAATACTCTCTCTTGTCTGCTCTCAGGGAGCCAGATAGGTGTTGCAAGAGTTTCAGCTGAGGCGGGCCACACCCCCCTCGACCCTGGCTCCTCCTCTTTCTCCTCCTCCTCCTCCTGACATCACAGACACCTCAGGCTGCCTCCCAGGCTTCGTACCCCCCCCACCACCCCCCCTTCTCTCCCAGTTCTCTTTTCAGTCAGACCAGATGAGCAAGTTGTACACAAGTATTTGCTCGGCCAGTTCTTCCTCGTTCAGAAAACATTTCACCTCTGCTCCACTTTGCCGTCACTCGCAGGCTTTTGCTGTTTATTACTGTGAATATCGCACTGACCGGCGCCGTAGTAAATCCACTACTACAACCGTCTCCCCCCGCTGGGCAAACATGTTAGCAATCTGTTACTACTGTCTAATCATTTATAGCCTTCAGCCACTTCAGTTTGGTATTTACTATATACACCGATCAGGCAATGAATGGACGTGGGCTTTTCTGAGGGGGCTGAACATCGATAGTTTGGGGGGGGGGTCCAGTGAATTTGGAGGCCAGGTCGAAACCTTGCGCTGTTCTTCATGTTTTCTTTAGTTGTTCCTACAGCATTCGTGTGTGTGTGTATTAATGCCTGTGTTTTACTTGACTCACTGATTAAACTGCATGAGTACAAACACTGACTCACATTCCTCTGTTTTGATGACAGGTATGAATACACTGAGAATCACGGCCACGCTGAAAGGAATCTAACCTGATTATTTCATCATAATGGAAAATGTTCAATATTTCAGGTTCGTGAAGACAAAAGAAGCTGTTTAGGCGAGTGTGTTCTAAACCTGCAGGAATCGTTTTTCCAATGTTTTCCAACAACATTATTCTAGAAGTCCACCTATTCCATAAATGTGAGTATCAGGCACAGCAGCTAAAATACATATCCCAGGGCCGATGCATGGTTCTGTTTCTGCTACAGAACTGGGCTGAAGGAGAAGAGATAGAACATGCACATCAACCCTGGGCGCGGTATACAAACACACAGTCCTTTTTAGCAACAGCATTGGACTTGGTCACCCAACGAGGGTCGAGATGCAGCAACGCCACAAGCCTGTAGTCCACCATTCATGCTGTTGTTGTTATGAGACATTACTGTGTTTGTATCAGGCGTCAACACCAATGAAAAAAGAAAACTTTGGATCTGGATTCAAAAAGGTTCTCGGTTCTATCCGTCATGACATGAATATGTGATTTCACCCGTATTTGTGTAAACATGGTCCAAGTAACATCCACACGAATCTAAAAGTTTCCCAGCTCGACACTGAATTGTCATAAAATGGCCAATGTTATTCACTTCTCCCGCCAGTGGTCATAATGTTACGCCTGATGTCTGATGCCTGAGACTGAGACGAAGACCGTTGCAGTTAATCTCTCAATCTCATTGTGAAGGAACCTCAAACCGATTCACGCCTTTAAGTCGCTGTCACTGCCGAGACAATTTACATAGTGACAACAGACAACAAAGGTCCATCAAGTGAGCTCGCACTTTCACCAGATCACTGATCCCATTAGAGAAACTCCACACCTGTGTGCCAGCCCATTAATGAAACCGTTCTTCTGGTAGAGCCACTTCCAAAGCATGCAGAGGATGTGACAAACTGCAATAATACAACAACAGGTTTATAGAGGGAAAAGGTCGGAGGGATCATCCACTGACTCATCAGGTCAAGCTCTAAAATACACAACAACATTAAATTACTGTAAAAACCAGGAACACCAGCTCGACAGTAAAGGAAAAAGTCTTCCGTCTCGTTTCGTTACCAAATGTCTCGTGGTGGAAGTTTGCCAGAAATGCCTGTGGTTTCAGATGGGATCAGGCTGTTCAGATACAACTCACACCCACAATGCAACCAGCCCCCCCTCCAAACCTCACCCCAGCTCCCCCCCGGGGGGGCCACGCACGAGAATCATATGTGGACGCAAAAATAGTGACAAAGGCAGTGACTCACACGCCTGTTCAGAAGAAGATATGTGCCCCACCCTTCACACAC
This sequence comes from Mugil cephalus, assembly GCF_022458985.1. NCBI lineage: Eukaryota > Metazoa > Chordata > Actinopteri > Mugiliformes > Mugilidae > Mugil > Mugil cephalus. The sequence goes on from NC_061773.1 coordinate 26,812,842, forward strand.
TGCAGCACGTCACAAACCAGCGCCGGGTTAGCTGGCAACGCGGTGCGTTTCCACAACGTGACGCATCGCTTCGCGTTGTGAAAACCTGACAACAGGAAGACACAGGAAGGAACTTTATCCTGTTTTGCTTCATGATGGAGGGGGGGGGGGGGGGGGTGTTTAATGAAAATAAAAGTGACTGGGGAGACGGTCTGTTCAGTTTTCTTCTCACGTCTTCTATTACATGTCACTTTTATTTATTTGTTTTAAACGTATTAAACTGAAGATCTGTTTAGCTTCTGCTCGGCTCATCACATCAGTCTTTGAGACTGGAAAAGGAAACCAGACAGAAAAGTCTCCTGGTTTAATTTATGAAGGATTTAAGTCTTTATTTATCTCATGGTCGTGGTTGTGGAAACACACAGACTCACACTTGTGGTTCTTCATATCGTCTGTTCCTCTTCTGAAATAAAAAAAAAGTCTATTTTATTCCTGTGTTCCCTCAAGATCAGATTTTATGTTTTTAAGTTTTTATTTAGCAGCAGGGAGAGTGAAGCTTTTGAGTTTCAGGCTAATTGTTATAGAGTGGTCAAACTGACATGTCTGACTGTGGCAGATTTCAAAATTTCTATAAAAACAAATAAAAATATTCAGTACTACTGAGTGAGCAGAGGTTTACTGCACTAAAAAAATTTACAAATAATCACCAATATATCAGGAAAAAAACAAAGAGATGACACTGCAATGAATCAATACATGATTCATAAAAGACTTAACTAATTACAATGACACACTATGTTTCTGGATAATAATTATCTATAATGAAGTTTAAACATTAAGTTTAAACAACTTTTTTTGAGTTTAGAGACAGAAGTAATTGATTTTAACTCATCACGGAGGCTGTTCCACAAGTTTACTCCTTTAACTGTAACACACCTACAACCTTTATCCTTTTAAACATATTAATTCAAGTACAACTGTTATAAAGTACTTTATCTGAAAAACTGCACCCACTAGTACTAACTAGTACTGTTGTTTTGTTTTGCATTGTTAGATCAATTGTGTTTCCTCCAAGACGCACACTTCACATTATCATAATGGATGCAGCGTGCTGAGAGGGGCTGAATAAAGGGGCTGTTAACTAAGGGATCGGATCCCTCAATACGTCCTGGGGGGTGTTCACACCTGTGTTTTATAGTTCGCCCAGTTTGGAGCTCAGAGCAAGGTCTGAACAGGCTCTAAGACGGGACTCACTCTCAACATTCAGCAGATATTCAAGGCTCTTGTGCTGTGGTGAAGTTAGAAAAGGCAAAGCTGAGCTTTGATGAACCAACACCCTCGCTGCTGTCGCCTCTTCGTTCCAAACAACCACCCAGTCTCTGGGCTGGCATGGCAGAGCGCCAGCCCCCGGTCCCAGAGCCCTGCAGCTTCCCACGGAGCAACATAATTACACCTCCAGTAGGAGTAGGAGGGCCGGGGAGAGCCACGCTGCGCCTGTGCCCATTAATACCTCGGCCGGCATGCAGCGTAACAGCACACCCTGCTTATGTCAACAGGTTCCTGCCATATAACAAGCTCTGATGACCCTAATGAAAGAAGCCGGGTGGAAATGCTCGACGTTATTAAGTAACACCCCTAAAAACAAAAGGAGAGGTAAACACAACCACACATTTAGCAAACCGACGTGCAAGACACAAGAACAAGAACAAAGGAAGAAACGGCTCCTAATAAAACCTCGGCAAATAAAACAGGTGGCTCCAAACTGGCATCGGATGCTTAGGAGATACTTCTCAACTATTTCTGCTCCAAAAACGATGACGCCAGCAGAAAAGATTTGTTGCCTTTTGTTGTGCCTTTGCCTCCTACTCGCAACAATAACTGCAGCCATTCATGCCACTGCTGAGTCAGTAAAGACTTTCAAACACACTAAATATAGACATAAACAACTGTTACCGCAATTACTTTCTGCTTTGATAAATCACACTGCCTGAGCTAAATCGGGAGTCTTCAGTGTTTTTATTTATTTCAAACATGTGCAGCAGTGAGGTGCCCGTGCAACTGCCATAAACATAAATATACCTGCCATAAACACACACACGCATACATGGGATTTCACCAGAGGACTAAACAGAGTCTCGTCAAATTTGTGGGGCAAAAACATATATAAAAAAATGTCTAATCAACTAAAGACTTTGAAACACCCCTGCAGTACCTCCACACACCACTAGGTGGCCCATGAGGTGCTAAATAATATATTTGCATCTTCTCAGCCTGATATTTTGCACGTTCTGTCAATTTCAAGATTTAAGAAACAAGATATTTTGTTTGCCAGTTGTGCAGATACACTTAGGAACTCTTGTGCAGTTGTTCAGAGAGTCAGATAAAAAGACACAGTTCTCAGTTGTATTAAAAAAAGGATCTGTATGTACATGTTGTAAGTAAGTGCATAAAACCTGATATAAAAAGCTCATGAAAGATCTGACAAGCTTGCACTGCACCAGCCAGGGAGACAACACAATGCAACACACTAGGTAATGAGCTCATATTAACACAAACACTGCACTATGCCCAGTTATTCTGCGTTGGCCGAGAGCCTCACTGTGGCAGGGAAGAAGTCCGTATCTGCATATTGATTAAGCCAAAGACATGGACTCCGTCATCAGTTTGCACGTGTGATGACGTTTGTGTAGCGAGTAGTTGGGTAGAGGCTGTTCAACTCTTGCTAACTCTTGCTGTATTTGCGGTCACACTAACAGCCTTGACTGTACTAAGCACACACTGACAGTCACAAAATATTTTCCCCATCTGTCTTTCTCTATCTCCTGACTGACATGGGAACCAGGGTCTTGATTACATCTATTTACAGTCTGGGTGGATCATTAACCTGCTAACCAGAAAACTTGAGCTGCCAATTACCCATCAAAGTCTATTAATGTTGTTCAATATTACAAACATCCACAAAACCAACAGCACAAACCTTATATGTTTCTGATCGACTTGAGTGTTAAACATCAGAAGCAAACTATGTCAAGTTTATTTATAAAAGCCCCACACCCTCAGTAACCCCAGCGGACCTGTAATCTAAGATCCTAGACAGAGATAAGGAAAAACTCCACACATTTACAAAACGTAAACAACTGGAAAATAAAAATACAGCAGCTAAAAAAAGAGGTCAACCTACCTTTCTTGGTTTCAGCTTATCCTGCAAATCGTACTGGCCGATGCCTTTGTAGCTGACTCCCAACCACCAAGGTATTCCTTGCTTGTCCTGCATGAAAGGACACACACACACCACCACTGATTAGAGGCTGCTTTATTATAGAAAAAAGAAAAAAAAAAAGGCCTGCTACCAAAGCAATTACCCTATTATGCTCACAGCAATAGCAACACAAGTCGAGATCAAATACATTAAAGGCCCTAAAATCTCTGCAAGCCCAACTGAGTCATTTAAACGCTGCTGTTTGATCTCCTCACACACCTTGATTTTAATAGGGCTTGGCAGGAAAAAGTCAGTGGATGTGTGTGACAGCATGGAAAGTTGAAGGGATGGCTTTATGCTGATCTAAACAGGCTGCAGTTTATTTATCCCTGGTTAAATTCTTTTGATTTCTTTTAAAGGGTTTGCCAGTTTGTAACAATCTCTTACAGTCTAACCTAAAAAAAAAACGTGTGCGTGCTGCTGCAATGATTTTAAACAGGAAGAGGTTTACGATCAATGAGTGAATAAGGGTTTGTGTTACATTAGATGCATGAAACAAAAAGGAAGATGTTTGCAGAAGCTTGTGTCTTTGAAGTTTTTCAGTCATCTGGGTCATGATGACTTCAAAAGAAAAGCAACTGGACTTGTAGAGTTTCTCCGGTGTGTAGTTGAGGTTTGAATAGGAACAGGACATGGACAAACAAAGCCAAATGTTTGTGAGCAGTAATGTCCCTGAGGAATTTTATGTTTAAATTTGAATGCGACTTTAACTGGACAACTTAAGTGCATGTAAACACGTTACTCCAACTAAAATCAGAGTTCCCCTTATCCAATTAAAACACCTAGATAATGAGACTGGAAACTGATTTTCTCCAGCATGTATGCGCCTTAACTGGACTTTAACTAGACAATGCATGTGTGCGCATGCTCCACAACCGCTGCGCTGGCGTATGACACCGGAACAAAAACATCCAATAAAGCCGGTCGCATAGGAAGAAGAAGGTAAACAGAGTCGGTAGAAGAACCATCTGAGGGATAGCGCCATCTATCTGCACCATGAGTAGTGGCAGTAGTAGTTGAACTATTATCCATCTGGTTAATAACGCATGACCGACTCTTGTTTATTATATGACGTCCTAGCTCAACTGGAAAGAGAACCACATTAACCCACTGAAAAGACACATATCGCCACCTAGTGTGGAGGAGGAGGACATGTTCCCGTCAGTTATTCCATTTTCTCCAGTGCCTGTAAACTGGACCTCATTCAGAAAGTTCAATTTTGAGCATAGCTAAATAAAACTGTGCATTGACTGAGTGATACTAGATACTCTTCCTGGTTCTGGAAGCACTGGAGTAATTGCTTGCATGTGTTTTAGTTAGTGGGTTTTATTGATGTGACTGTCTGTTTTTGTCTGTGTTTATATGGACCACACTGGTCTGGATTCAAGTTAAAGTAAAGTAAACAAGTCTCCAAACCTTAACAACAGGTAAGTATCTGGTTGTTAACAGACTCTAGTTAAGCAAGTTTCTGTTTGGCTCCACCCACAGATGTGTCTATTTAAACCTCGACCAATCCTTGGATGAAATGTCTCCAAGAAACGAGTCCAGTTTCCTTTAATGTTTTTTTTTTTTTGTGTGTATTTGACATAAGCTTATTCAAAGGTTAAGCTACTGTTTGACTTGGGGCACCGCTCTTACCTTTACTTGATAATAATGAACTCCGTATGTCGGCAGGGACTCCACCAGGGCCAGATACCTTCAGAAAAAAAAACAGGTTGAGTTTAGCCACTTTCACTTAATCACTGTCAAAGAGTGGCTGTCGTACGACGGCGGACCGAGTGGGATTTAAGCTACAGCCTTTGAGAAGCCACAGTCGTTTCCAGTGACAAGCTGATCAATTTGTTTCAGGGCCACGGCACAGGGGAGGGAGAGTCCATTGATCAGTTCAGGGGCACAAATCATCTGAGCGTAAATGGCTGAGGGCTGCAGAGCGTAACAGTCAGGGTAAAAACACAGCGGAGGACCAACACCTTCCCAGTAACTCCTCTTATTAATGACACATTCTATAAAACTTAAAGTAGATGCACGGAGAAATAAAGTTTTTTTTTTAATTATAAAAGATTTGTTTTGACTTACCGTACAATGGCTTGTCCTCTGGTCAATCCCTTCAGTTTCTTGTAATGTTCAATCACTTTGTCCTCACTGTAAATGGAAAGATAAAACATTTAATGAATAATCCATCAAGTGTAACACATTTGTAGCCACAGAGGGATTGTTGTGAGAGAGGGTCCTTTCTCTGACACACATTCTGTCTGCTCAAGCAGAAAATGCAGTCTGGCCTACTGGCCTGCTGATGGCTCTCATCTGCCTCCTGCAAATGCATCCCATTTACTTCCCACTGTAATCATCTCTTTTAATAGCACAGCAACACTGAAAACTCACTGCCGCCTAACAGACAGGGAGGAAGAGACACGTGTGCATGTGGATACTCACGCACCATAAGACTGCAGTTTTTTTTTTTTTTTTTAGGCCATTAAACTAATGCATATTCTTCAGAGACCGCACCAGTTTTTAGTTGATGAGAGAAGAGACAAATAGAGGAGCAACAACAGCTAATGTGGGTGAGGAGACAGTCAGCACCTCCCAGTGCTCTTTCATGGCTAATGAGCTAATGTAATTAACACAACCCAGGCACTAATGAGTCACCTCATCAGAGGTGAAAGCATCTGCAAACTAGCGGTTGGGGTCTGTATGTGCTCCCTAAGAAATGACTGCTGTGTGCAACCAGGTGCTAATGACCAGAAAGGAGGCGTCACAGCTGTGCATCTGAAGGACAACTTTTAAACTATCCCACGATCCCTCTCCCTTGGGAATTTTTGCGGTTTTCCGAGACTTCAGTTGCTGAACTATCTTACCAATAATTAAGAGATGGGTGCTCCCGTAGTACCCGGGTGGGCAGGACTGGTAGCTGCTTCAGGTCCGAGGTGGCAGTCTCAGAGCTGAGAGGGAAAGAAACATATGCACATTTACGTACTAATTTATAATAACGTCCTTTCTTTATCAGTGTAGAGCGGGAAACGAGAGTTATTCATCTAGTCGTCCGAGAGAAAAGGGCTTAATGCACAAAAGAAAAACATAGTTCTGCATACCAGTGTGTGGACTATAAGGAAAAGTAAATGTTTACAAAGTCTTAAGAGACAAGTCGAGAACATTTCTCCACATGTTCATACTTTCACGGTGTAGCCTGAGTTGTTTTTACCTTAAGGCATCACAGCAATAATTCACGTTCGCAAACCTTTTGAAAGCATGCAGTGTCAGGATATTATTTTCATCTTTTGTTTTTTTTTTTTTATCTACAGTGTAAAGAGCAGCGCTGCTTGCCAAGACTTCACTGGAGCTTCACTCATGTCTTGCCAGAATTCATTTATAAAAGCACACGCGTAAAGAGGCCTTTAAGTTATATATATATATATATATCAAAGAGATTCCATACAAGTAACATAGACAGGCTCATTAATGTTATGTTATTAATGTTTATTTTATGTGGCTAATCAAAGTACAGTATATTATTATTAATTATTAATTCACCTTCACATGTTACCCAAAAATGGCATTAAATTCATTGACGCCTTATCATTCCGTACCCAACAAACCCAAAGTAAAACTGAATGCAGCTCATGAACATTTTGGAGCTCGTTCATGGTCTTGGTCTCTTTTGAAAGTTAAAACTCTAAAGTTTCTATCACAAAAGTCAGAATCACTCAACGTGGTTTTGTTCTTGAGTGATCAAAGTTGGCACACAGTTAAAAATAGGAATAAGCTGTTGGTTTTCATCTGAATTCTTGAGTTTTGAAGAAATGTGCTGGTGCATGCAGCATCTACTCAAACTCGTGTACAGAACTCTGATGGGTTCAAAAAGCTGCCGCTGTCCCACGTACGACCCGGCGGAAACTTAAAGAGTTAAGTGTCATAACAAACACAGAACAGACCACCTTATCTCTACAGACAAAGTGTTTGTGATAATGAGCTGTGAATTCCTCCGACTCCGTGCAGGAAGAATCCCTGCGTCTACGGTTTTCGTCGGATAAAAACGGCTCTGGATGGCAGCCCTGTCCACTGGAGACCTGAACAAAAGCCATTCACAAGCACTTGGCAGCTTCTGCCTGTGTTGAAAAGTAGTGTATGGGCCAGCGCTATTACAAAACCGTCTGTGGCCTCTAAGATGGGACCTCAGTGCGTAGGTCAGACCACATTTAATATAAAGCTATTTAGAACGTCCCCAGCACTTGTGCCGTCTCACTTTAACAGAATAACCACAACATAACAAAATAAGACGAGATGATTTTACGCTAATAGCCATCTGACCTCAAACTGACTTTACGGGCACCAACTTTAATCTTTTCTATAAAGACTAATGGAATTTAACACCATCTGATAGAGGGTAGAGCAGAACTGTTATGATTCGGTTATGTGAACCAGCTTACTAAACAAAAACAAGGGTGCACACAGCTGCAAGGGCAGAGGTACTTGAATCACTCTTCCCTGTAGCTACCTCTCCTAGGTTGACTGGGTTTTGCTGCCACGGCATTTAGCTGTGTTTGATGGCACAGGTTTTATGGGAAGCCGGGGCCCCGGTGTTGTCGGGGTGATCTACTCTGCAGCCGCGCTGCCATGTCAGCAATCTGGAATTCATTACTACGTCTGTTATCTTCGTGCAGCCTGAAGCGCAGGGGCGATTCCTTACGCCGGGCACAGCCCAGCCCAGCCCAGTGCAGCGCAGCCTACCCAGTGTGGGAGAGATAATACGCATGTGTCAGCTCCTTCCACAGGGCTGAGACGTGGTGAAATTCGGGAGGGGGGCACAATGAGAGGGCTGGTTGTTGTGAATGAACCACTAACTACCAGCTACACCTGCAAATAGAACTGTCTGGGTGTAATATTGGTTCACGCTCGATGCGCTTTTAACAAAACTGACACTCAGAATAACTACAAGTTAATAAGCAGTGAAAGGGAGCTCACGCTTGAAAGTAATTACAACTATACAATAAAAAAAAAATCCCCAGTTGCTCTTAAAACTGCAAGGCGTAATTAAAGACATCAGTCAGTCAATACAGTGATTTCCACAGTCACTCCCATCAAACCCCAGAGAACAGTTGCAACTTGATGCAGCTGTGGATTATTATTGTTATTATTATACCTGCTGGTGATGAGATATACTATATAGGATTAAATTGTGAATTAGTATGGCTATGTAAGGCACAGTGTTGAGGGAGTCCTAACAGAGCCCAGTGAGAAACCTGATGGCGCATTAATTCAGTGCACAGCAGGGGGTTGGCCCACACTGCCACAATAATATGACTACGCTGAGTCCTCCCGACGCCAAGTTGTCTGCAATTGGACAGTGGGCCTGGCTCATCCCTCTTAAGGCAGCTAGCCGTGGAAGGGAGGGCCCCCCGACTCCTACACAGCTAATCTTTCTGCTCCAGGACCCTTCGCTTGATACAGCGTAGAGCAGACACATTTATATTGGATGCTTCATGAGGGGATTTACTGGGTCTGTTCTCTCAAAGAAGAAGAAATAAAGGAGACTGACAGGGATGAGAAATACTTCCGCGGGACAGTGGAAGGGATGCCCTAGTACAATAACAGCGTTATAAATCGGGGGGTGGGCTTAACTCGAAGAAAAAAAAACTTCGTTTGGATATTTTCTGTACATTTCATCACAGAAGCATATATATAAAAGTATTTTACAACTTCATCTCACGGCTAGAAGTGGAGTAAGAACGGGGAGAGTATTAACTTTGCAAGTAAAGAAAAAGACAGCATGATTTGGACACACTCCAATCCTCTGTGATTCTACCAGATTTGTTGGCCGGTTGTCTTTTATTGTGCTTTCAGAGTCAGGACTGAGAAGAGCCCATCCCCACGCCCACATGTACTCAAAGTTCAGACTGCACAGAGCGCACTACCCTTCAGGAGGAAATAGTTTTAAATCAAAACACTGCAGCATGACTCTGCCTGGAAGCTGCAATAAACAGTAATAATTAATATGTATCTGGTAGAAAACGGTTAATGAGCACAAGCAGGCGCAGCCAAGTTTTTTTTTTCTTTTCTCTAGAGAACAAAGGGAATGGTTTGACAAGAGGTCAAACTGCATTTTCAGCATTGTACATATGTCACCATTCAAACCATGCATGCACACGCTATTCCTCACAGAGCACTAATCTTTGTGTTTGAATAATGGACAGAGGGGCCTTTAGAAGTAGAGCACACACAGGTTCTGCTGCTTCAACCTGCTCAGTCGATCCATCATACACAGCAGTGTTTACCAATGGCAGCTAAAGCTCTTCAATCCTATGGCTCGCAAAAATAAACAACAACATACCTTATCAGCAGGTCAAGCTTAAAAGAGCCGGGCCTACTGAAAAAACACCAGCGAAGAGATCAGATTATGGAGGTTTTGTCGGACTCTCCCCCAAGTATTATCGACTAAATCCTGAACATAAAGTCCTCGTGTCTGTGCAAGTGTCACACAGGCCATGACTGTCAGAGTATGTGACACTTACTAAGAGATGATGCAACCACGTCACGCCAGACAGTTGGACAGTTTACCGCATGTTGAAAGTATACACAGAGTGCATTTGCCTTGACAGACAGTGGTGCGATAAAGAAGAAGTGCACATTTTGCCTTCAAAGGCAACTTGTGTTGATGGCAGCGAGCCAGCAGCGGTTCGGTTTAATGTCACAAGAGCAAAATCGAGGGAATTATTAACCAAGAGAAGTCCAAGATAAAATCAAATCTGAGCCGGTTAAGTTGTTCATTAACCGACGGCCATTCTTCACACACTGAGAGGAAAAACTAACAACTTGGCAAACCCTGCTTCCCTGCTCCTCCACAACCCTTCAAAGATAGTGCATGTTTTTGAAAGCCAACGCAGCAAAGACAAAAAAAAGTCTAGTTCATGCTGTATTTCTCACTCAGCACGTTTCAGAAAAAAAAAAACAATCAACTCTTACCTTGTGTAATCTCCTTTGGCCTCCTAAAATATAGGAAAATAACACAGTTAGTATAAGCAAGGAAACACATCACCTGCACTGGATTCTGGACACGTTACTGGCAGTAAGGTAGGAGGTGTTTGTGTGTCCATGAGGGACAGGAGGACAAACTGCTCTCCATCGAGGGACAATCCTTCACACCCACACCACTGGACTATAGAGGCACATTGAACTCTAGGAAGTACATCACAACAAACTCAATCCAGCTGTATAAACACTCATAACTCCATCCTTATCGTGCCAATGCTCCTCCATCCACCTTTGTACAACCATCATTTATCCTTGATCTGCATATAGTGCATATTTACTTTCATTTCTATAGCATGTACATTGTACACATGCAAATCTAATTTATTATTACTATTATTATCATATAACTATGTCTTTTTACTTCTATAGTGTTTTTTTATGTGCAGCTGAGCTAATGGCTGCAACAACACAGAGGTAAACATATATATTACATATCTAATTTAATTACATAAGATATTATAGATTTGTGCACAAACAAGCAACCCCTTTCAAACTAAAGTTTAGTTTGTTTTATTTTATTTACAGTAGTAATATTTTACTATTGGCTGCAGGTATAACTGTGCATGTGACAAATAAAATCTCATTCTACAAAACTAAACACTCACACATTTAGTTTAACTGTAACTGAATTTAACTTGTGAGTAAAAGCAAACACTCACACAAAAGACCAATATACATGCAAAAAAGACCCGTTTCTGTGACATTATCAGACGCAACTGTTTTCAAACGTCTTCATTCAAATCAACCTTAGCCCCCCCGCCGCTAACGTATATTAGAAAATTTCAGCATGCTTTAAGGCTGCGACAAACTTACTAACCTGCAATGCGAATGCGGCTAACTTGAAAACATGTTCGCTCTCCACTTCGATGGTTTCCTGTTGTAAAAAAAGAAGCAAAACAAAAATTGGCGAAGTTCTTAGAAAAACACACACGCACGAAGTACAAGCTCGTCCGAAACACTTGACTTAAGCGAAGAAGAAGAACAAGAAGAAGCAGAAGAAGAAGAGGACCGTCCCATTCCGTACCTCGGTCGCACCGTTACCGACTGAACCACTGTGTCCAGTGCGTTGTTTAAAACTGTTCTTCGCGACGACTTCGTTTTACGTTTTCTAACTCCGGAGATATTCTGTCATTAACTATAAAAACTCTTTTAAAAGAATCCAATTTCCTTAAAGCGTAGTTGTATATCCAGCATGAAGTTACAACAAACCCCTTCTTTGGTAAAGTGGTAGGGTCCTACAGCAGGTTCAACAGTCTCCGTCTCCCATGGTTACCAGTCTGCTCTCCCCGCGATCACGTGCTGCCTTCACGGACTCCCCGTCCGCGTCCGAGTCCGCACACCCTCGTCCTCTTCAGGCAACAAACTTTAATATATTTTACTGAGTATAATAATAAACACCTGAACGCCGATTTATAATTAATTAAGAATCCTTAATTTATATGAAGAGAAATAAAATATATTTTTAAATGCATTTTTTTTTTTTTTTTTTTTTTTTTTTTTTACTAACCTGCATTGTGAGGGTTCCGTACAGGGTATTTTTGTATTGTTGATGAAACCACAAACACATATTGCTTGGATAACATTGTTATTTTACTTAACAACAATGTGAAAATTTCCAACCACACTTGAAAGCACTATTCTGCTTGAGGCTGCAGAGGCATGTGCAGTACTAGTGTATGAGATGTTGCAGCAAGTTCAGAGTGTGCATTTAAGTTTTAGGAGAGATTTATGGGGAAAGCACAACTTCAGAAAATATAGCCTAAAGTAATAAAGTAGGTTTGTAGATAAAGTAGATAAGAGACAATCTTGTACGAGCAAAAAAAAAAAAAAAAACATCTGCACAGTGTGAGTATCTGACCGGCACAAATCAAATGAAGCATGTTTCTTATGAGGTTATGCAAAAAAGAAATATGAGAAAGAGCACTTACATTGTACACTAAAGATTTAGCATTCAGGAAGAAGAGCTCCACTGTCGTGTTCTCTTTCAAGAAGGTGATCTTCTCAATGTAAAACCTGTGGAGAGATTATTTCAAAGACAATGTCATTTTGCATCATGTTCAATACAGTTAAATTGTGCTCCATCGCTGCCACCTGCTGGTCAGACATGGCTCCTACAGGCACCGCTCATTAACAAGTTCTTTAAAAAAACATCTCAACTTAGCATTACATGTAAAAAAAAAAAAAAGAGATTTTCTGTTTCTGATAAAGCTACTCTGATGTTTGGCATGCTTTAACATGGTGGATCACTCACCTCACAAGGAACCTGAGCTCCAGAGGCCCTGAAGTCTTGGAAAAGTCATGATCAAGGACTTTACGATCCAGCTGGAGCCAGTTATTCTGGCCACTAGAGCAGGGATGAAAGAATAAATCATATGTTTGTATCGCTGCCATTTCTTTTTCTTTACCCTTCCCCTTTTTTTTCTTCTTGATGTAAATGAGAACTAACTAGGCCAAAGCACATTTATTTTCTTTTATTTATGTTAATGCTAAAAAAAACGACTACTGTGTGAGGAAATCTACTTACGTGTCGTCGATGAAGCACAATCCAAAGTACTCCTTCTCCTTCAGGTTAAAGTGCGACGCCACCAGATCTAGCAGCTCTCGGGACAACAGTTTAGGCTAAAGGATGAAGGTTTTAGGATAAAACATTAAAAACAATGATGCAACTTTCCATATCTGGACCACAAAACATAAAAAAATTTAAAATAAAAGCTACCTGAACTAACAGCTCCAGGTTCCTGCCATCGAGGAGGTGAACCTGGCACAGTCGGCCCTCCGTCATCTAGAGGGGAGAAAACGAGACGTGAGACGAGCCCTCTGTGTCCACATGAGGGACCTGAACCTGAACCTGAACTGCTGGTGTTTTTCTGCCCTGGGATAAAAAATGACTCTCTATTTTTTTAGGAGATGAACAGTGACTCACCTCAGTGTCATGTAAAGTCTTTGTGCTAAATGAATAGGTAAGAAGAGCCCACTGGGTGAGCACCCATTGCTCCAAAACATCAAAGCCATCACAGGATCATCACTTGTTTAATAAAAAGTATGAGCACACGGTGAATCTGAGACAATAATCGTCTCTTATCAGCCGGGCATCCTTCCTCTGCATCAACGCTCACGGCTCGTGAAGAAAAAAACAAAAAAAAACATGAAATGTCCTCAGCTCATGTTTTTCTCTCCCGAAACTAAAACACAATGAAGACCTGGTCCAGAGTTTAATTGGATTTCTGGTCTATTGTTCACAGTGAATGGTTTTAAGACTCAGCTAAACGGCCTTTCAATGTGTGAACCAGGTAAAATATTATCATCTGATGACAAATCCTGTTTCAGTGTAAGCTTCTAATATTTTGAAATACTCATCTCTGTAATTTTGCTGGCATGTCAGTGAAGAGTAGTCTCGCTAAATTAAAACAAATACTCCTGGAAATGTTGAGTATCGCTCTGACTGAGACACACCTATTTCCCCCGTGTTCACATATTTACGCTTCCTTTTAAGTCACATTATACAAAACGGCAACTTTACGCACCTTCATATTTGCGAGAGTAGTTGAATTAGTCCTTAGGTTCTTTTGTTTTTGTTCGCGAGGCAGACAAGAAGACAGACACCATCCTCCTTTCTGAGGAGTTTAGATAAACCAGCCACGAACAGCTGGTTAGCTTAGCTTAGCTTAGCATAGTACAGAGGCTGGACACGTGGAGACAGAAAACCTGGCACTGCCCACAGGTACCAAAGTCCACCTCCCACTGGGGAGCTTTAAAGATCATTTATTGACGAACGAGGATTAATAGCGAGAGCCGGGGCGTCGCACTCATCACATACGAAGCACATGTGCTTTTACAAAACCTTTTATGAAACAAACTAGAATTTCTTAAGAAAAGAATAAGTGCAAATGTGGCGCATTGTTGTCGTCTGCTGTTTAGTTGTGGGTCTCGGTTGTTAGTGTGTTATATCCACAACTAAAACAGTTTGGCAGAAAATAGGAGCCGTGATTTAATATAAAGAAAAATTGCAGTTAATGTAACTTTCATCCCACTGAATCACAACACCAGTGATGCCAGTTACTCTTTTTACCAGAAACCAGTAATCTAACACGTTACTATTTCTGAACTAGTAATTAAAGTTACTCATCCAAGTTACTGTGCATTACTACGTTTCGCATTTTATATTTGTGATTTCTTCTTGCATCTCGGGGAGTGGCGTCACATGTGCGACAAGTCGTGTTTTCAGCACAAAACCAGACACACCACACAGAGACACACGCAAACAACAATGTAGGGAGGAGCTGGAGATACACCGAGACTTAAAAGTCTTAAAGTTAAGACTTTGGAGCAAATCCAGTAAGTTGAGGAGAGTTGAACAAGTTAGTCAGGCTGTATTTTTAGAAAAAAAACATGTAATATATTTAGCTTTTTTTTTGTTGTTGTTGGTTGAGAGTTAAGACAAAAAGTAACTTATAATCTAACTTAGTTACTTTTGAAATCAAGTAATCAGTAGTTACTTTACTTACTTGAAGGAGTAATCAGTAATTAGATTACTTTTTCAAGGTAATTGTAGCAACACTGAGTCACTGTAGAAAAAAAAATCTACAAAACACAAACAAAAGAATTTATCTAACAAAATAATTAATCTTAATTAACCTTAATTATTTAGGTCAGGTATAGAAAAATATACATAAAATATAAAAGAACGAGTACAAAATACTGACTGACTGTCAGAGTGCTGTTATATTCTTTCAAATTTTATATTTCCTTTCATAGTTGTTTGTATTTCTTATCTAATTTTGCACTACTGACACACGGTAATTTCTCATACTTGGAAAAAATAAATGTCTATAAAAGTGAATAAAAGAAATATGCAAACTATAAATACACAATATAGATAAATATACAGCAGTAGTTAAATCCTCTGATCCATCTCAGTCACAGCAGACAGGAGCCTCTCAGCAGTGAGACTGTGTGATTGTGTCGCCCAGTGAATGTGTCGCCCAGGATGCCTTTTATTTGTCGCTTCAGTGGAAAACACGTGGCACCAAAACGAAGCCGGCGTCCGGGCTGGAAGGCGAGGGTCATGCTGACGTCCAGTCAGCGTGACCACACGGTTCACTCCACCACAACATATTGTTCTCTGCACCAAAACGGACTCACTTCACTTTTATACGCTGCTTTTCAACTCGATTTGGAAAAAAAAAATCCCTAAAAAAACTGAGATTTACGCCTCTGTGGGCAGAGCTCTACTTCTCAACAAAGCGCCGCATCTGCAGTCACGCTAACTCTGTGTTGTGCTAATGTCTGGCCCCAGATTTTAACACCACTCCTCCTTCTACTGTAGATCCAAGGACAACGTGAACTACAAAGCGGAGTCATATTTAAGATTTATATGTGAGCGGTTCAGACGAGACGAGAAACTTTGACAAAAACAGGAAAAATAATAAAATAAAAAACACACCCATCTCCAAGTGATTCGTCTTTATGGGAAGAATTATTGTGGATGACAATAATTAGCGTTGTTTGATCTGGGATTAATCGCTATAGCAACCCTTTCATGGGCTGTTGTGGTTGTCTAGTGCAAGAGCCAAGAGAAATCTGTCAATGGTGTATTGTTGTGAGCCGGTCACATCAAAACACAAGGAAAAGGACAAAGGCTTCTAGTCAACGGTCTGATTATCAGACTCACAGTCAACCAGTGAGTTTTAGCTGTATGTGACCTATGTTAAAACAATCCACAGCCCTGCTACCCCAGCTCTGGTTCAGTGTTTGACAGAGTGAGGACCCGAGCTCCAGAGGAAAGTCTCTGATGATAAAAGGAAAAAGGTCACGGCCGTGTCGGGGAGGTCAGCCCCCCCTCCCTCATGAATCCCTGTCATTATGGCCAGAGGCCTCTGGTGGAGCTTCTCTTCACACGACCTCCAGCCACTGACCTGCTGAGGCCGGACCGGGCCCACCCAGCAGCTCTGACCAGGTCCTGCAACCCACAACCACACCCACTACCACCAGGAAACCCCCCGAGCTCAGAGGGGAAGCGCACACAGCGGGGGGGTTAGAAACTATTAGATTTATATTTTCTCCACTTTACACCTCTTTACTCCTCCGTTATGTGACATTTCAGCAGGAGACAGAGCATATTTCACTACACCAACTGTATTTAAGCAATAATTATTTAACATATATATATATAAGGAGTATATTGGTCAATATATAGTTGTGTGTTGGCATTTTGGCTGTTTTCAGGCCTAAAATCAACATGAGAGTCAATGTAAAGTTATTTTTTAGATATATTGTAGTTGACATGAAATAAATCCACACTTGACTCACACATTACTTTATATTAAATAACTAATAAAGAGGAGGAAGAACAAACCTTAGAGCAGGTCATGTGATTTGGATTTAACACACTTCATTCAGAGGTGTTTGTAATGGGCTGAAAGTGATTTCTCGGCATATATATATATAAAATTTGACATATTGCTAAAAAAAAGAAACATCTGTCATGATTATCTCAACTCAAAGCTCAGTTTATTATTGTTTAGCTAATTAGAATGTGGTTGTTATTAAATTCAGATAGTTAATTAGATTCATAATAGTGATATCTAGTCATTTTCTATTAATAAGTGATTGTTTAAAACAATAGTTTTTTATTTTATTTTAACCTCCTGCATCTTAAAGATTAAGATCTTTAGGTATTTGTGATTAGTAGGACCAAAGAAGTATGAAAAACAAGCGTTTTTGAAAGAAATTATGTGGTCGCAGGGACTATTTCAGTGTCTATTACAATTTAAGTCACCAATGTGTAACCAAAACATAAAACTGGAAACGATGAAATCCCAACGTCCTCAAACGAGTACTTGCAAAATTGTTAAATTTTCATGTCACGTCAAACTAGAAAAGTTAATGAGAATAAATAAACAAGCGTACTGACTCTTCTCTACCAGTACATGGCAGATAAAAGTGTCTCATCATGATACTAACAGGTCTAAATGAAGCAGAATAAGTTGCCACAAACCTAAAACTTAATGTCCACATATGATGACGCCTGGTCTCAGGAGGTTAATAAAAGTGTATGTAAGATATATCCCATGGAAGACCCTTAATTATATGATGCATTTAGAATAAGCTCTAACCCAATCAATTGCAATATTGTAATTTTACTCTAGAAAATGTAAAGTCTTTAATCGCTAAGTTTACTGTATAAAAAGATGGATTCTGTTATTTCAGAGACACCACATTAACATAAAGCATTGTCAGGAGTTTTTTTTTAAATATGTCACAAAGGGAAAGTCTTGTTAGTACATGACTGCACACTGGGAAAAGACCGCTTTCAAGTTTACGCAGAGGACGCGTGTTAAGCGCTCAGACAGAGTTCAGGTGTTCCAGCAACAACGCGTTTCAAAGACAACTTTCAAAGTTCTCCTCTTCAGCCAGACGGAGATCAAACGGGCCGGCCGCGCTGCTTTTCAAATCAATGCCATATGTGCCGGGGAGAGGGGACGCTTGTTAAAAAACAGACTTTGTGACTCACCAAGAGGCTGCCTGCGCCTCCTCGCTTCCACACAAATAAACACATGCATACACTAATGAGCCAGAATGGGGGGAAAAAAGAAAGTACTGACTCACTTCGCTCGGAGGAAAAGCTGAATCGTGAAAATTCAATTAATTAAACGCAAATGCCGTCCCAGTAGGGCAAAACTCTGCCACAGCAGCAGCCGTCGTTACCTGGTAGCATTTTCCAATCCTGAACCAGGCTTCCAGGAAGCGTCTGCACGGCATCAACCCACGGTTGTACCACCTCCTCAGCGTCTGATGCGCCAGGCTCCAGACGAGCTGGCTACCCGACGCCACCAGGTCTTCCATTCCCCGAATGATGCGCACGGCCATGGCTGAGAGGCCTTACTCCCCGCGCTCCCCGATGAGCAGCCCGGTTTCTACGGCTACAGATGACACCTCACGCTTTCCACGTCCAGCTGAAGAGAAGATGATGTGCAGGCCACTTTGTTTTGCCTGAGAGCAACAAGCTGAAAGGAGCATCCACACACACACACACACACACAGACACACACTGGTCCACTATGTCTTCCCCTGAGCTGATGTAATGTCAGTGAGAGTCGGCGCTCTGGAGAGGCTGGAGCGGAGCAGCGTGCCTCAGGCTTGGTCCTGGGCCTCGGTCCAAAACACTGCCTCATAAGAGTGCAGCGGAGGCAGGACACAAGCAAGAGGCCCCTGCTGCAGAGGCTCCGTCTCCCCTCCACATAAACACACTCGTACACAAACACGACGGAACAAAACCCGGCTGTCCACTCGGCCTCATAAATAATTTCTTCTGTGGTTCCCAGTAACAAAGCGCGTGACTTAATCTTTTATATCGCAGCCTTATTTCAGTTTATATTTCCACTTAATTGTCTGGAGAAGGGTGTGGGAACGGCCTGTCACTGTGTCTGGGATGTGGGAGCAATTTCCTGAGGAGACCAGACATTCCCACCCACTATATTCTGCAGGAGCACTAAAAATAATTGGTCCTGTTTGGATCAGCAGCGCTGGCAGAACTGATGACTGGGGCGCAAGCTAAGAGTGAAAGGAGAGCTTTGATGTAACAACACAACAGACAAGGACAGAGGCATCGCAACCAGACGCCTTCCATTAATAAACACGTGTCACGCACAAGACGAACACCTGATTCAGACAAACAACTCGGGGAGTATTGAGAAAGCAACACGGAAGAAAAGCGGCGACGGGGCTGGAGCAGTGTTGCAGTTCATCTGGAAACAATATCCGGCTGTTTGTTTATGCAAGCCCAGTTTCCAAGAGCGCTTAAGTGTCCGCAGTCAGCGCGGAGCTGTTTCATTTAACATGATCAGCGTAATTGTCTCGGAGGCAGAGACCTCTGCATCTGCACTAATGCCTCAGAGGATCCGATCAGACAAAAGTAAGAGCAGCAGGTTAGTCACTGAGAACACTGCATCGATAAATAAATCCAAAAACAAACGAAGCCACGTTCTGCATCATTAACTATTATCCGAGGCTTGTTGCAGAACTTTGGGCACGCTCCGAGTCCCACCGCTCTACCGGAACAAACAAACACTCGCGAGCATCGTCGTGATGAATCAAATTGCTTCATGTGCGCAGCCGGTGAGATGAATCTACATGTGAACACGTCAGTTACAGCGAGTAAGACATTCAGCGGCGAGCAGCTGTGACATCGGCCTTTCACAGGGAAACAGGATCATAAGCAATTCTCAAGGAAGCGTGTGAGTGATGTGCAGCATCTAACGGATGCATGCATCACTTTTACATTTTACAATACATTCAGTTTATTTCCTGTTGCCGAGGAGATCAATGCAACTCTCTGGTTGGAACAACACGTATGAACAGCTGGTTAGCTTAGAACACGCTAAGCTAACCAGCTAACAAAGGGAATAAACTGGCCTTTAAATGTGTGTAAAATAAATCCCAGCCTCCGTCTGTTCCGTAGTGGGCTTCTTTATGTGAAATTCACCGATCAGGCATAACATAATGACCACCCTCCTAATATTGTGCAGGTCTCCTCAGATAATGGACATGGGTCTTCTGAGGGTGTTGAATGTTGTTAGTGGGGGAGAGGCCACAGATACTAGTGAATATGGAGGTCAGGTCAACACATTGTTGCTGTTTTTCATGTTTTTTAGAGTTGTTCTTTAAGTGATTTTTGTGTGTATCCTCCTGGGGACGGCTGCTGCTATAGGGTGGGGGGGGTCTGGTCTGGTCTTTGCATCCATAAGAATGAATGCAAAGGTCCAAAAGTTTCCCAGCAGAACTATGAATTGTAACAAGATGATTTAAATCTTATTAACTTCTCCTGTACGTGGTCATAATGTTGTGGCTGATCACCTGAGCTCCTAAACATATATAAAGAAGATATTCAAATAATGTCCAGATGTTAAGAGCTCCACCAGAGATATGATTTTAAAACCCGTTTAAAGCATGAAACGGCTCCCGTCAGGAACCAGGTGTTTCTATTATGCGATCAGAACTGCATGCACGTAAAGATTCAGGCCGGCGGCAGCAAACCGTGATGAACGTGGACAGACGTGCAGGGCCACATCTGCCTGCAGCAGCAGAATCGGGCAAGTTGGCCAAACATCTGGCGGAGACAAGCTGCTGTTGATCACACACATGTTGGCCATGTGCGTAAAAGAGAGTGGTGTGTTCTGGTCCACATCAAGCTCAAACACACACATATTTCTGGGGTGTAAACACGGCAACTTTCCACTTATCTCCCACGGCGTCATTAGAGGCGTTTAAATGATACGTATATTTCTTCGGTTCGCGAAGTGTAAACAAATAATAGTGCATTAGCGTTTTTTGGTGTGGGCGCCACATAAAACACATGAGCAGCAGATAATCTGGGCTGGGATGAATACGTGGGGAGGAGGGGGGACGACCTCAGACAGAATCAATCTTTGGCCGTCTACGATCAGAGGGAGCATCTCAGAGGGAAGCAGGAGTTAACTGTCTGCACTGGATCAAAGATTCATAGGTGATGATTAGTCTGTCTATGCTCCAGTTAACTTCAGAGTGTCTGTATATACACATGGATCAACATAATACTTTGGTATCGTTAATATCATTTACTCATTTACACGTCTAGATGTTTTTATTATTAGAATGTGTATACACTAATATGCCACAACATTATGACCACTGACAGGTGACGTAAATAACATTTAAACCATTCTGGGAAACTTTTGGACCTGGTATTCATTCATGTGGATGTTACTTAGTCATGTAGCCCCCACCTACACCACCAAGGCCCCTCCCCTCAAAGGCCCCCACTTACTACACTGCAAAAAAAGAAGGAATTTCAAGAAAGCAGACAATCCTTGTATCAGAGACATACATCTTATATTTTGTTCAGAGACAAGAAGCTTATTATAAGATTTTTAGTCGAGCAAAAAAAGCTTAACCCATTGGCAGATTTTTTTTCTTCGTACAAGATGATTTGATTGAATATAAGAATATTCTGCTTCTTTCTGGTAAGGCTGTTTTTGCAGACACCACTTACGTCAGACTTTTTTTATTTGTCTCAGAAGCGAGACGTGTTTCCACTTGACTCTACATACAATGTATTCAACACAACAAGAAAACTGGACAGATCGACACTGACTTATGACATTAGACATTAAAAATGTTGGACGTGGACGGCAGATACAGGGGAGAAAAGAAACAAAATAAACATAAACAGCCATTGGGTGTCTATTGTTCAGGGTGGATATAGCTTTCCCAAGCGTGCCCATTGAAATTTAAAAATCCGGTATCTCCAACCTGATAATTGTTCATTTCTGTGAGGTTGTGTGTAGGAAGACCAGTGGATTTGGAGGCAAGGTGTGAGTTAATGTTGTCCTGTTGGAGACTGAAAACATAGTGTAGAAGCAGATGGAGTAGTAGAGGAGGAGGATCGGTTTTATGCACAATATTAGGAAGGTGGTCATAATGTTATGTCTGATTGCTGAATCCAATTCTTTTACTAATTATCACCTCATAATTGGCTCAAATGGCCCATTTCTTTATCCACGCCCTGCAGAAAACTACTCTCATATCCTAATCTTCCAGCTCTCGTTGGATTTTAACCGCCTGTTTTGCAGTAAAATGAATTATGTTAGCTGCTGACTTTGTCCGTCTGTTGATTTTATGTGACAATTGGTTTGCTGCTGCTCTGCTTCTGATTTTTCTGCCCATTGTGTCGGGAAGGTGTGATGAGAGAGCTTTAATGTTTAAACTCAATTACAGAATGAGATTTCTAGCCTCAAGATAAAACTCATCTACTGCCCGTACACCTTCCTCTCTGCAGTCACCACCTCTCTCTGCGTCTCCTGCAGCTGTAAATACCATGACCTCACCCCCACGGCCCTCGTCACCCCCCTTCTGATGTCACTCAAGTGTCACTGCATCTCTCTCCACGAGTCATGTGCTGCACACAAGACCCCCGCTCACTTAAAGCCTCCTTCTGTTCAGGCTCTTGTTGTCGCTTTTTTCCCCCCCTTCAGGCAGAGTACAATCAATTGTTGTGGAAATGAAGCGGGCTGACGGTGCAACGCCCCGCTGCGGCCAGCAGATGGAGAAAGTGAGTGTCACACATCCCAAGGGGACGCAGAGGAAATTACTATTAGCGCTGGAAATTGTGTGGCAAATGATTCTGTCTGGAGGGTCTTCCTGTTACCTTTATGCCAATGTCGTGCCCTTTCTCCAAATATATGAAAGGGCTCATTTCACTTGGATTGAAGGTTTAATAGGACTCCAGACAGGCAGGCGGGCTGTTAGCGGTTCAGCTCTGTCCCGCCCCAGAAGTTCAGCGTTAATAGGCCGGATTCTGTTGAGAATACGAGGCAGGAGCACGACAAGGGGCGGCCACCATCATCACGGTTCCCCTCGTCCCCCGGCTCATTTCAGCATGGGATGGCAATTACCGCGTACAGTAAGTGGTAGATTAATAGTCTAAATGGGGAAAGGCCTCGCAAGTGCGGGGCAGGGGAAACAGCTGTCACCCACACGGGTCTGCAGCTGACGAGATGCGGCCACATACTGAGAGCGCAGCTGACGCGCTGAATGGAATATATTGTGGACGGTGTGTCTGACACACGCACATAAATACATACATACATATATATGTATGTGTGTGTGTGTGTGCAGGAGGGCTCACCCCCCCTCTCGTAAAGCCCCCTTTCCTCATAGGACCCCGGGACGCGTGCTTATCAAGCCTCCTCGTAACGGAGCATGTGGACACAGCTGTCGGATGTCACGATACGCGACGGGAGGATGATTTGTAGCCATACATCATAGATGAACAGATTAGGTTCATAAAACATGGAGGAAGTTCCGTCTCCACTCATGCATGGACGTGTCCTACATGTACAAGCGCCGTCCACGAGAAATGTCCTGAAAATAAAAAGGAAATGAAATATCGTGCATCTCGCTGATGTTTGATTGTTTAATGGTTTAAGAGCAGTAAATGTAAAACCGCCTAAGCTCTTCGGATTTGCCTTAATGCTATATCTCGACTGAAATTTGCCACCGCATCTGTTTAAGAAACCGCAAGACGTTTTTAATTACAGCCAATTAACACCATGTGATAGAGCTCCATTTGGGGAGTGAATGGCGCGGCTGAAAAGCCTTTTGTGTGCGTTCAGGAGGTACAGTCAGGCCCGGCTTTGTGTGGTCGGGCGGGGAGGGGTGGAGAAAGAAAAGGAGGCAGGGAAAGAGACGAGGGCCCGCGGCTTCAGGCTGCTGCCGTCCACCTATCGGGGGATTTGGGGCCGGCTCCTTCTTTTTTCTTTTTTTTTTTGCCCTACGAGACCACGCTGGAGGCCACCACCAACCATGTGTGCGCGTAACCCAGATGCTACGAAGAGGAGGAGGAGGAAGAGGTCATAAAGGGGGGTGGTGGTGGTGGTGGTAGTGGTGGTGGTGGTGGGGTTTGTGGTGTCAGCCAACAGCCCTGCACTGTCTGCTCAAAGCAAATGTTGCCCCGGGGGGCGGGACAGACAGCGAGGGCCCAGATTTGCCAAGACGTGTCTTAGAGGGAGAATAAAGAGCCTGTGTCAGAAGTTTTCAATATTATATCCGAGTGATGGAAAACATGAATGGCCTCAGTGCACATCCACCGGTTAGAGGAAAGAGAAAGACAAGGAGCAAAAAGGAAGGGGAGGAGCCTCAAGGCCAT
Source organism: Mugil cephalus (assembly GCF_022458985.1). Lineage (NCBI taxonomy): Eukaryota > Metazoa > Chordata > Actinopteri > Mugiliformes > Mugilidae > Mugil > Mugil cephalus. The sequence continues at coordinate 26,836,790 of NC_061773.1, forward strand.
GAAGGGGGTGGGGCTATACATATAAATATACTGAGCGTTTTGTATGAACTTGTCGGATATTGGTTATTTAGAAAATCAATTACTCAGACAGATAGATCTTTATTTCAGACTCAAATTGGTCCATATGAGAAAAAATATAGTATTTTCGGTTTTTACGTAAAATTTAATTAAATTAAAAAATGTCGAAGGATAATTTCAGATTCAGAAAATTGTATTGTGTTAAAGAAAGCAAAAAATATAGAGAACAATGCACAATATAAACTATGTCAACATGACTGTATGAATAAAGTGGATAATGTGCAGACAGGAGTAAGAGTTACAGGGATTTTATACTGACTTGTTATTGCTGAGGTACTATGAATAATAAATACTAATAAATAACATTTGAATGATCAGTGTTCGTTATAATCTGACGACAGAAACATTTGAGGACTAATATAAACTCTTAAAAGGAACAGCAAAGAGTCCAAATCCATATATATATATATTTTTGTTCCAGTCAGCATATGCATATCTGAGCCCGCTCTCAATCCTCTTTACTGATGAGATAATCACACCAGCTAGACGGCCTCATCTGTGGTAACTGTACAGAGAGCAGCGGTCCTGAAGGGGGACCTGTCAGTATTAAGCCACCAACACGGCAGACAGTCCCTATTTTTATCCCGCCGTATGAATACAAAAGCTCTCGGTGGGCCCAAAGCTCTCAGAGGTGCCGACATTGTCAGAGCGATTTCATGAGGTGCCGTGATTTGGAGGGAGGGAGAAGTTCACCGGAGTGAAATGGGGATTTATAAGTAGGAAGAGGTGGCTGAGCGAAGAAAACAGGACGTCTGCTCCCGACCATGTTTCATTCAGTGTTTCTGCTGTTTGCGTGGTCACGCATCCTGAAACAGAGCGAGAATGTGCCAATATTTTAGTGGTTAGACCGATCAGCCACAACATTATGACCAACGACGGGAGAAGTAAATTACATTTAAATCATCTTGTGACAATTCGCCGTTCGGCTGGTAAACATTCACGTGGATGTTACTTAGACATGTAGCACCCACCTAGACCAGACCAGGGCCCCCACCACCAACGCCACCCCATAGCAATGACATGAACAGAACAGGTGTTGACCTGGCCTCCAAATGAACTAGATCCCAAACTGATCAAGTATCTGTGAGATGATCCACAGAGGCCCCTCCCCTCAAATGCCCCGCCCACATTCAACACCCCCAGGTGGTCATAATGTTATGCCTGATCCGTGTATTCTTAGAATTGTTGTGAAGACCAAGTCTCAGAGTCTGACCTCTAATTGCAAAAGCTCTTTTCTGTGTTAAAGCACCAGACGAAGCTCCAATAAAAGAAAAGATGGAGACAGACGGAGCAATGACTGAGAACTAATAGAACTTAAAGCTGTCGGCCTGAATATTCATACAGCTAAAATAGTTCAAATGACACGTGTGATGTGTGAGAGCTCAAAACAGACTCTTCTTCTTCTTCTTCTTCAGCTCTGCGGTACGTTAAAATAAAAATCTAGAGCTGATTGTTTTGGTTTCACGGCCTCCAGCTGTGGTTCAGTGGAGTTCCTCGCAGCTTGTGTCTGGGAAATGTTTTCAGCACAAATCCGCCGTTCATCACCTGCCCTTAACAACATTACAGGCAAAACAGAGCTAATAGTAAATAATGGAGTCTAATCTGTGTGCTGTGTCAGTAAAATAATCATATTTCTTCTACATGAAATGAAACATGGCTCATTTCCTGTCCTGCTCCATTTTTATAACTTTTAGCAGAGAGCGTTTTTAATCTGCCTGAAATATAGCAGATTAAAAAAAAAGAAAGAAGCAGAATTCCTTCTTCGACAACAGAAGAACAGGAGCAATGCTGGATACTTGTGACCTGATGTTTTTTACCCCACGTGGAGCAAACATGAGCAGAAAGAATGGATTTGTTTCAGAGAGAAATGACGGGTTAGAAACTTTTAATCCGGTTCTGATCAGGCTGAGCTATTATCCTGGTAGTCGGTGAGTTGACTCAGAGTGATTCTCTATCTAACAGCGATGCAATGTGTTAAACATGCAGGCTTTTCATCCATGCAACCATTTCTGTTTAATCTGTCAGGCACTACATTTAATACACCTCTTCCTCTGCACGTTTCTCTCTTGTCGTTGTCTCTCCTGTTCTGTTCTGTGTTCTTCCAGCTGCTGTAATTCCCCTGATCTTTAGCAGGTGAAGGTTGAATGCACCTGATGCCACCTTCTCATCGAGGGAGAAGCTTAAAGGCTGAGAGATGACAGCCATTTAGCAGGAGGGAGGGAGGGGAGGGCAGGGGAGAGGAGAGGGGAGGAGAGGAGAGGGGAGGGAGGGGCAGCTTTCATGTTGGATGAAGGAGAAGGAGGCTACTTTGTTTCCATTTACGCCTTGTACTTTAATTCTTTTTGTTCTAATAGGCCTGAAAGAATTATTTTTTTTGTTGAACTCTTGTCACTCAGACATGTATGTAGCACCCACCTAGACTAGAACCCCCCCCCCCACCCACCCACCATCATAGCAATGACACTCTTGATGGCAGCAGGATGCAGCCTGACCCTTGCTGTGTTTCCATTACTCCTACAAAAATAAAACCTATACATCATGGAAACACCTACATTTTAAAAAACCTCTAAATGTCACACTTTTTCTGCCATTTCCCCATCTCCAGTATCACGAGAGATGACATGAGAGATGACTCAGGTCATGTGACCACTTCATCTGAAGTCACATCTTCCACAAAGTGAGTGAAAAGAGAATTATGAGATATCACGAAACAAGACTTTACGAGAATCACAGCTGATTCGCAAAAACACCTTTCAGTGGAAACACGAACAAAGATAATAACACGTTACTCTGATCTGACCACGTTTTTCCAGTAGTGAGTAATCTAACAATTACAACCAGAAATCAGATTAAAGTTCCTTATCCAAGTCACTGTGTGTTACTATTATAAAATATTACATTTTTACTTTCTTCTATATATATTTTTTCTTACTTACTTTTTAAAGGAGTAATCTGTGATTGGATTACTTTTTCAGGCTTTTATTTTGCAGAACAACTAAAAAAACATGAAGAACAGGCCTCCAAATTCACTAGAGCCCAAACTGATGAAGTATCTGAGGGATGATTCTCAGAGCCCCCTCCCCACGGAGGATCAGTTTTCCTCGCGTTGTGCTTGACACCTGGTGATCCAGTGATCCAGGCTCTGATAGGAGGCTGACATGGAGGAGGTGTGTAACAGATGGGAAGCTGCTGCTTCATGCAGTACAGTATAGGTGAAAGGGCAAATGCACACGCAGGACAAAGCCACGTATACGTATCACACAGAAGCAGCTTCACAGTGGCAGCAAAAACAACCTGGATAAGACCTTTAGATCAAAGACGGCGTTTTTCTATTGAATTACCGGCGTCTTGTGTCTGTGTCTACTGCTACTGTCATTCTATCACCAGACTTGTTTCCTAACACACAGCTTCATCCCTATCAGGAGAGGCTCGACCTGGCCTGGCCTGGCCCGGCCTGGCCTGTGTGAGTGAACCAGCAGGGAGCTCGGTTCTGGCCCACGGGGCAGGTGATAATGACTTCCCTCCCCTCCCGGCGTCTCCTCATCCCCTGTAGCTGCAGCGGTGAAGGTGACTGCAGCTGGGGGATGATTTGTGTCTTTCTAAACTGCAGGGGATATGGACTTGAGTGGTTTTTGTGTTTGTACGCGTGTGCACGTGTGTGTGCATGTGTGTGTGTGTGTATCGGTCCAGGTGGGGGTGTTGGTTTCCAGCTCAAGACAAAGCTCAGGTAACACTTCAATTATTGATGGAAGCTAAACTCCTATTGTGCAAAGGCTCCATTTACCCAATGACATCACAACCCCAAGCTAATTAACTTACTGATAAGAACATATAATACATGTATATATATATCTAGGACGGTACAGGAAATTACTACGTGGGGGTTGAAAGAATCGGAGCTTCACATATTCACAGAGGTCTCTGGTGTGTCTTTCCACCACCTCCGTGCCTTCTGGCTGTAAATGTGTGAAACGCTCACATGGGGTTTTAAGAGCTGAGAAGTATCGATCACTGGCGGACATGAGGCTGTGGGGTACATCTACTCTGGAAGCACGCTTTTTTTTTTTCTCCAGCTTTGACACCATGTACCTCTGTATTTGTGCCTGAGAGGGTAATAACAGCCCCTCACACCCCCTCCACCACCCCCCCTTTACCTTACGGACACCATGAGCCGCGTGGGGAGTCTCATGCTAATCATCACCATTCAGGCTTTCAAGCACCACCTCTACTGTTTAAGAGTGAAATGTGTATAAGTGGTGGATGGATGCACGGATTGACTGACTGATGGGCGGATGCATAATTTTAGGCACCCCCCCCCCCCCCACCCCCCACCCCCCCCCCCCCCACCCCCCCCCCCCAACCCAACCCGCCCACCCCCCAACTACCTCCTTCTTTCCAAAGCCTTTCAGGCGAGTCAGCGGAGACACAGAAAGGGCTTTGATTTGTTGTTATTTTCATTTTTCTCCACCTCACAGCCATTACATCCCAAATCTAAAGAGCACATAAAGAAGAGGAGGAGGGGGCGAACATAAACACATACAGGGTTATTCTGGTGTGTATAGATCTGTCGGGTTCAAGGCCCCCCCCCCATCCTCACTGCCTGAGGATGTGGCACCGTGAAGGAAGACGTTCTGGATCTACATTTTTACCTCTGCACCACCTGTGCAGAGGCGTACGGTGTTTCTTATTCCTAAAAATCTTCTGAATACTGAGATGTGGGAAAACACAGGTCTTTAACTTTGTCTTTTCTGGATTTACTAAACCAAATATCAAAACTAAATGTTCACAAAAAACCACCTGACAACTTCATTAAACACCTGGAAGCTACAAGACTTATTTTCTTGTTTGTGTACCTCGTCACGTTTTCTTTTTTTTTTTTTTACCCAGCAGTAGAACATATTACAGGAAGAGTTATTCAATTATGTGCAAGCCTCCCAGTAATAACATTTATGTTACACTCATTTATTTTCCAATAAGTATTTACGCTGTGTTCGGCAAATACAATTAAGTCGACAAGCAACGTTCATCTTCGTCCCAGAGAATCAACAGACGCACTAAACAGGGATCACATGGAGGTGGGGATGTTGGGGTGGATGGTGGGTGCACAAAGCTAAGGAGAACATTGTATTTTAAGTACAATTAATCTACGGCGTTTCTATACCTGGCTGTTAAAAAGACTAGAAACCACTGTGTAAGTTTCACTTTAGGTTCAGAGGCCCCTTCCTCAGTGTTTTCATCTTCTTCTTCTTTCCCCTCCCCAGTTTTAAATCACAATTAATCAGAATCGGTTTATTGTCCTTGCATGCAGTGAAACGAGAGTTTAAAGACATCTCCTGTGAGGTTTTAAACACAGTATAAAAAAAAAATAAACATGATAAAATAGGGATTTTATATAAGAAATACAGTAAGATGCAGGTAAGAGAACACAGGATATGTAAAGAAAAGTACTATAGAACGATTATTTAATAATTGTTTGGTTTTGTGCATGTTTTAACTGTAATGTTCCTCTCGTCTTATCTTATTAACATAGGAGCAGGACAGGACTGTTCACCACGTATGTTTAAATGTGCAAATGTTTATCATGTGTTGCCTTATTTGTTCAATATGTATAATATCGATTTTAAAAGAAAAAAGTCACGTTTTGTGTCATGTGATCGTGAACGACTTCCACACCTCCACCTCCACCTTTTCCTGTACAATAAATTTAAAATGGATCGTTTGGATTTTGACTCATTTTATCCAATGAATTATCACTGATGTCATCTGATGTGCATATATACAACTTGTATTTTAAGCTGTATTTAACATTTCTCAGTGAACTATGTAGAATATATCACAATATCATAATATTGCATTAATGTATCCTGTTGCTTTCATATATTTGTATATTTTATACTTTCACACATTCCGTCTCACTTCTATTTTATTTTTGACCCTTTTTTCTGACTGTAATTCCTCCTGTCTCTGTGTAATGATGCTACTGGACACAGAACTTCCCACGGGGCTAATAACGTATCCATCTATCATCGTCTTGCTATTAGCTTGAGATCTGAGATCCGATATATTACACTGACCGCCAAACAGAAGCAAAAACAAAAGACTTTGGAGCATCTGTTCGGCTTATTTCTTCATAACGAGTAAATGATAATGTATCACCAACCGACTGTATCATCTAATTTGTAAAGGTTGTTGTACTGGTATGAACCACGCACGGTTGGAACTGTGATTAATTTCCTCCTCACGTTCCCCCGGGACTCGAGGCTTTAACTCTCAAGTGCTTAGGTCAATACCCACTGATACACACGGGTAACCTATAAATCCATCCTGGTGTCTCCCCTCTTTTAATAATTCATAAGGAGGTGGGCGTGAGTGCTGCTTTTTGAGGGGGAATTTGTCCACAAACTGACAAGTTATCTGTCCTTAAACAGATTGGAGCGTGTGTTAATGCAGTCTCTTTTATCTAGATGATATGGAAACAGGCTCCCGGAGGAATTCCCCAACCAGCTGAGAGTCGCTCTCCACGACCGCTGCTGGTTTTATTTCTGTTTTATTCTGATGGGAATAACATGCAAACCAACTCTCAGCGTCATTATCTGCTGCAGTCACTCATTAAAAAGAACCAAATGAGCAAAAACACAAAAAAAGAACCAAAAGACATTCTTACTTTTGACACATTAAACACTTTAGCGTGTGGTGTTTCTGGTCACAACTACACAATGTGCGCGGGCAGTTTCACAGTGTCTGTGTTTTGCATGCGAAACTAAAGTGCAGACTCTTTGTTTTACTCAGGATGTCCTGTCTGAGGAGGACAAAGCAGACATGAAACAAGGAAAAGAGATGTAGTGTCTGCACAGCGCTGAGCTGGTACGCAGCCAGAGAGGAATAGATTCCTGTTGACACGACCCGTCGGCGTGAGCCATGTTATCAGTGATTATGCTGCAGAAGAGTCAGTGAGGACATGTAAAGCAAAGACTAAGACAGCGCCGATTAAATATTTAGAACTGAATTATTTTATTGAACATTCACGCAGCCTCTTTACTTTCATGCCTCTCCCTCCCCCCCTTTTCCTCCCCCCCTTTTCCTCCCTCCCTCCCTCCCTCCCTCCCTCGGATGTGAATTGATTTCCACTGCTCAGCTTATAGATTACTGGTGACCCACAAACACATTAACTGAAAAAAAAACAGTCCATTGCCTGACCCTGAATTAGGCCTCAAGCAGGAAGTCTGAAAGTGCTAATCCACAACATCCATGTTTGTGTTTTCAGCTCCGTCTTACTCTTACACATACGTGACGTCTTTTCCAACACTGCAAAACCAGCATTACTAGAAAGAAGCAACGTTTTCTTATATTCAATCAAATCATCTTGTATTAAGACAAAACATGTCCATGGGTTGAGCTTTTTTTGATTGACAAACAGTCTTAAAATAAGCACAAAGTTCTTGTCACTGGACAGAAAGATGTATTTCTTTGATACGAGGATGTTTTGCTTTTTGAAATTCCTTTTTTTTTGCAGTGCACAGAGACGTCTCCTTTAGTTACTGGTTCGTTTTACCAAGCACATTTTCTGTCAGTATTGTTATTGTGGATCGTCGCACTCTTCTCCTCTCGTTGTAGAGGTATTGTCAGAAACAAGAAGTCTCACTTGCAGCTTTCCAAAGAATTGAAACACAAAACTGTCACTATGATACACACAGTTCTGAGCAATAATCCACAAACCACAAAGTTAGCATAGCATAGCCTCGTAGAAGTATTGTGGGTCAGAATAAACTGGAACTGGTCCCTACTGCGAATGTAAAGTACGGATTTTGCCGCGTACTAGTGATTACTACCGTTGTATCACTTAGCATTTTAGCAAAACCGCAAGCTAATGCTCAGCTAACACTAGCTTAGCATTAAGATAAACTCCGGTCTGCTTACTGTAAATGTTGCAGGTTAGTTTATTTCTTCTAGTTCTGGAGCCTCATCAGAAAAAGTCATGATGATTGACAAGTTGATTAGACATTTTCCAAAAAAAAAAATAATTTCTTAGATGTGCGTTAACACATACCCAACATATTTTAGCAAAGGGATAAGTCGAGGTTATCTTTTCAGTGAGCACTTCACTCATTCAGCAATACAGGAGCTGTCATTTCACACAGAGAGTTTCACGCTAGCCGAGACCTGTCAATCAAAGCCTCCTGTACACAGTAGGCCCCGCCCCTATCACTGCTGAGCCAATCACATGGCTGCATATTATGCACAGACTCTGTAAGATTCCCCACAATTGGCCGAGATCCTGTTCAGTCCACAGGTGAAATAAATGCTACAATATTAGCAGAAGAGAAGCTAACAGAGCAGCTCGCTACATTTACCTATACTTACAGGTATGTATGTTTGTGGCAGTTGAATGGGTTAATACTGAATGCCAAATGATCATAATAATGCATATTTATAAATGGCACTAGGCCGAATTTAATATAGAACACATATAATATATAAGAATCTTAATCTTGTCATCAGTTTGGGGCCCTTGGCCTGAAAAGCATTGCAGTCCCCTGCACTAGCTTAGTGGAAGTGTAATATCTCTTCAAGTTTCTTTGAGGGACATGTTGTGCGTCTACTGCCTCCACATTACGCCGCCTCAGCATTTACACACTCCGATCGAGCGTCGGATCTTTCTGCTTGGAGGGAATCTGCCGTCAGAACCAGTCTGGCAGGAGCTTTGTTTCCAGTGTTGAATTGTGCACGTGAACCGGCGTGACAGTCGTATCACGTAGCCTAACAGACAAACGCTGCCATGTTCATCGGATTATGACGAGATGTGTGGGAAAAGAGGGGAAAAATGCTGATGAGCAACTTTTGAGACAAAAACAGGGGCCGTTGAGGAGCGGTGGGAACACTTCCCCGCCTCAGGTCACACTGCCCAGGTGGTGTTTAATGTTCTTACCTTTTCATAAGCTGCCTTGTGTTAATGGACACTGATTGGCAAATGGATCCTTTGTGTCGAGGCCTACAACAGCAGCAGCGGCGGCAGCAGCGGCGGCGGCATGGTTCGAATATTCTGCGACGGTTAATAGCAACACTGAATCGGAAACGCTGACCCCATTAAAAGCAGCTGAACACACCGGACTGAACGCAACACAAAGCAGCGCTGCCTTTGCGTTTTGTCTCTCTTTTTTCTGCGTGTGTGCGTGTGTCAGAAAGAGAAAGAGAGGCGGCACATGTTGCTCTCATGAGAAAAAAATTCAATATAGTCACCTATACAAAGCAGGTCTGTGCCTTTTGTTCCGTATCTCTGCCACACTTCCTGGAGCTCACGCTACGGCCGAGTCACCAACAAACAACCTGTCACTGTGCACTTTAATTTATCTTCTGTGTTGTTTTTCTTTTTTGAAAGCTCTGTACTCATTGTACCCATTTGCCACAACCACAACACAACAACCATCACCTGTTTTATTTTTTTTTTTTCCCTCATGTTCTGAGCTGACACAAGACCCGTACAGGATATCACATGCCTTCCTCACCATTGTTTGTTTTGTTCAGGAAACAGGATATTCACAGAGAGGAGAGGAGAGGGGAGCGGGCCCAGCTGACCACAGCCTGAGAGGTTTTAATAAGAGCAGGAGTTTCAGGACAATCAATCTGACTCCTCCCGTGTTTATAAGGCAACACGTGGGTCCAAACATCAACCCTAAGAGCAAGACTCCCTCTCATGTTGACATGTCAACAGCTGACACCCAGTCAGCAGGTAACACACATGTGGGCTATAGAGTTAAAGAGAACAAAACCTTAACATTTCCTCCACGAAGCAGAGCAATTAAAGACTGGACATATGGAAAAGCCACGATTTAAAAGTATCACGCTGAAGAAAAGTGTGTCACAAAAACAAGCTATGTGACCTGAAAAGCCGGTACAGGTGAACACACCAATGAGCTGATTCATGCTGGATGTGAAATGAAACCAGTCTCACCTTGAGCCTTTTGTTGTGATCTGATCTCTTCCACTTTATTGTCTGTCCGCGGCGCGTCACAGCCGGAGCCGGTCACTCAAACAAAACAAACAAAAACAAAAACAACACTTCTCGCGTTAAAAGCGGAGTCTCCCTCACAGCGAGTGGCGCGTCGGGGTGAAAATGAACACGCGTCTCTGTGGAGTTCATCGGGATAAAAAGTCCAGGAAAGGGAAGCTGCTCTTTGCCGCTGCTGCCGCCTGTTCGGCATAATAACCTCGTCTCCCACTCTCCACACACACAGCGAGTCCCATCCATTCACACTCCCCGCCTCCTCTTTTCTTCCTCCTCCCCCTCCTCCTCCTCCCTCCTCCTCCCTCTCCCTCGCTACCTTCCACAGATTCGGGATGGGACAGATGAATTTCCCTCTGCTGCTGTCTCAGCGCACGCTTGTTGGCCAATGGGGGAGCGCGATCTGCTGCGTAAAAGAGAGACAATTAAAAACCAAAACGCTGCTGCAGGTTTGCAAATTACTACATAGACCAAGGAATTTATAAACCTAGGATTTGCACATCGCTGACACAGCCTTTGTTGATGCACACCACGTGTAGTAGTAGTTTTCCATCAATTTCTACTGTCGTTTCTCTGAATCAGGTGCAAATATACCAGGAAGCTTTCTGGGCAAACCAAACAAGGTGCACACGCAGAAATATTTTTTTCTACTAATTATTACGTTTATACAGACTTTATTTGTCATTTAGATTTATATCCATAATACAGTATATACAGAATACAGTATATAGGTTTAAAAGCTTTGTATAATAATGTAGGATGAGGACACATATATTGCATAAGAGTACTTTATTGATCCCCATTGGGGAAATTCAAAATTTTGCATGGCAACAGCACAGAGGTAAAGTGAGGTAAAAATCAGATGGAAAATGTTAAAATATCATAAAGAGTTTTGCATCAAATCTGCCATGCAACTTCTGATTTAGACTCACTATATTCTTAAAGCTGCATTATTATTTATTTTTTATTATCAGCGGTGGTCGCTGCTCCTTTTAACTTGTTGTTCTGATTTATTGACAGGCAGATGTAATATTATAGTTTACTCTCATGATCCCCTCCTGTACAATGCCCAGCAGAAAGCTGTAGAAAATAAAAAGTACACTCATAAACATAGGAGAGGAAGACATTAAGAATACAATCAGACACAAAGAGCACATCCCTCATACTCAGTCTATCTGTCTGTCTGCAGTTGGGACCCTTGTGAGTCACTAGACAAACATTTACAGGTTTATGAGAAAACGATGGGTTCATTTTTGGTCGTATCACCAACATCCAAGCGGCTGCACCGTGAAGGGAAGGAAAGGAGTGTCACGCTGCTGTGGCCTCGGCTGAACAATGGAAAAACCCGGTAATCCACAGAACTACTGCAGCAGAAAGGAAATGGGAGGGATGAGACTGTCCATTTTATCCTGGACCAAGTTGAACCAAGTGTCAGGGCGGCTATGAGGTGACGTTATTACCCCGGCTATCTCAAATGAGCACACGCACAAAGAGAACAAAAAAAAAAAAAAAAAGGAAGGCAACAATGGATGACAGCTACAGTCAAAGAGCCGGCTGAGGCTGCAGCGCCGGAGCTAAAATCTTACTCCGAAAAGCTAAATGAGTCACTCCAGGGACCCAACCCCCCTCCCCATTTGTGAGGATTTCTGCGAGCCCGTGATTAGGCTCACCCCATGTGCCATGTGTGCACCAAGACCGGCAACCCACAACCCCCCCACTCCACACTCCCTCTCCACCCACCCCTTTACACCTCCCCAATCCCTCACATGCACAGAAAATCTGTGCCTGGCCTCAGCTCCCGTCGAGATTAGCCCTGGAGCTATTGCACAGATGACACTTTATACAAACTGAAGCATCATTAACACAAAACAATGACAGCACCTGATGATTTACACTAAAATAGGTTGTAAATATACACAAATATATCCATATATAGGCTACATATATCAGAATTAGAATTACTTTATTGATCCCAGGGGGAAATTACTTATATGCATTTATATATATGTATATATAACCTCCTGAGACCCTGCGTCCTCATACGAGGACGTTAAGTTTTACATTTGATTGCAGTTTACTCTGCTTCATTTAAACCCGTTGTCCTCATTAGTGGACGCTTTAGTTAAAACGTATTTATTTATGCTTGTTAACGTTGCTAGTTTGATATGACGAGCAAATTTAGCAAATTAGCATTTTTTGCTAATTAGCAAGTACTCGTTTGAGGACGTCGGGACTTCATTGTTTGCAATTCTGTCATTGCTCAGGAATTCAAATAAACTGTTTTATATTTTGTCATATATTCGTGACTTCTGTGTGAATACTATCCCAGTGTCCACATATGAGGACATTCTTTTTTTTTTTTTTTCCCAAAACTACTACTTCCTCTTCAAAGATGATGCTTAGTTTTTCATGCAGCTTTGTCCCAAATATTTTGGAGGAATTAAAAATGCATATCAAATAAAAGCTTGTGTCTCAGAGGTTAATACATAAAATATATTATTATTATTAAAAAGGGAACTTTTACAACGTGAATGAGTTTTGACGTCATGAGAATTAATAAGGCGACTACTTAAATTATCACAAATAAAAGTATGTGCAGCTCAAGTGAAACCATTTAAAAGACCAGATAATGCGGTTAAAGTGTGTGTGTGTTGGGGCGGGGGGTTTGTTTGTGCAGAGGGAGGAAACTATGAATTTAAAGTACACGGGGATTAAGTGGCGCTCGTGGAACAGATGTTAACACGTTCGGGGTCTTTGGCCCCTGACCGACACGCTGCCGTTGGCCCGTTGTCAATGTGCATCCTGTCTTCTGAGTCTTTAGCTGCATACCCCCCCCTCCATTACAGATTGACCCCCCCCCCCACTTCGTCCTCCACCATCAGCCTTGACCTTGATGCTCTGCTAATGTGCTCTCCCGCCTTTTGTGCTTCGACAGATATTAACTCCTGTCAACTTTCCTCTAAAGTGAGAGCCCCCGTTGCACCCGTGAATAGTTTCACAAAGAGAGGATGACAGTGAGTAACACGAACAATAAGTGAGCACTGACACCCCCCCCCACCCCCACCCCCACCCATCTATTACATCTCATCCTCTCACTGGACCTGTAAGCAGGTCAGCTGTTGTCCCGCCCGGGTTTCATTCTTCTCCACGGCTTGGTCATTTCAGTGTGTCTTTAGTGTTTTCCAGGTCAGGATGAATGAATGTAGTGGTGCTACCCCCACATACACAACCCCCCCCACCACCACCACTGCTATTAGTATCTGTTGATATATGCACAAGAAAAATGAAATACCTCAGTTTAAAGCAAACACTGCTAATTTTACATTTGAATTAAAAAAAAAAAAGCATGCAGACTTTTTTTTTCTTTTAATTACGCGCCTCAAACAATAGCCAATTATTTGCCGACCTCCTTTTCTTTTGACCGTCAAGCTTTCCGTTCTCCGGCGGCAGATTAACTACATGGAATTGGCAGCAATTTTTCAAAACAATGAGTCCTTGATTACGCAGAAAAGTGGAGACAATCAGACTTTTCTCTGCATTTTCTTTGACGCGAAAAGGAGGAAAGAAAAGGGGGAAATCAGAGTTTGTGTGAGGCTGTTGTGATACTGTTAAAACCTGATGTGCTTATTTTTACGCTGCGATTTAAACTCTTCGAATGCAGGTGTGCTCGTTCTTCGGTGGTTCAGATCTCTCCTGCATGTCAGCCCGTGATTAGTCAGTTCAATTTAATTACATTTTATTTATATAGCGTCAATAGCAATTCCACTTGTTTTGGAGACGCTTCACAGAACCAAGAACCAGAGCAGAAAAACGTCCTTTTAACAGGAAGAAATGTTCCTTCAGTGACTCTAGTTCCTCAGGAAGCTCAGGTCTTTTAATGTGTGCAGTGAGTTACAGCAGCAGACTACATCAGCAGGATCAACAAATTGATCCCAAACCTGGATGTCTCCCAGTGAGGAACAGGAGGACACTGGATAAACTGCTCTCCATCATGGATCGTCCATCCCACATCCACTACAACAAACACTAGAGGATCAGAGGAGCTGATTCTGATTCACAGTGAACGTTATAGAACTTCTTTTATACCAAACTCTATCCAGCTGGATGACAGCCACACATACACAGATCTTCAGTTGCTCCTATAGTGTTTTTGTGATTTATTTTGATATAACACATGTTGATGTGATTATATGATGTGTTTAGAAGGATTTGAATAGATCTGGTTTTGGTTCATGGTGGTTTCCAATAAAAAAATATTCCTGATTTTACAATGTAAAACTTTAAAATGAGTTTTTCTACACACTCTGAGCCAGAAATCTCCACTTCAGTAGCTCTTACACACACCGAACTTTCCGTATTTATTCCTAACTACATTCTGCAGGTATTTACGAAGGGGATTTTTCATATATTATTCAGAGCCTGATTTATAGAATGAAAAGTGATATGGAGTGATATAAAGAGACATCCAACATTCCCTCTGTAAATACCTGGGAAACTAATATGTTGACAAAATGAAACAAGAAATTTGAACCTCACTTTAGCCATTATTCAGATTTCTGTTCTGGACATATATGCAAATTTGCACGTATTTAAGTAGATAACTCATATTTAAAGATAAATTCACAGAAAACTTGTAATACAAAAAAATATTGTATTTATGTTTGTAATCAACTGGAGACGTTTAATGGTGATGTCTTTTAGTTAAAAAAAATATCCTATTGATATACCTGTAGTGTTAATAAGCATAAATAAAAAAAAGTTTCAGCTGTAAACTCTGATGAGGTTTTGCACATTTTTGCATTTTTGTTATGTGATCGGCTGCAGAACGAATCCTCTGAGATGATGCTGTCATGTTTTTACACCAACTAGTACCTAGTTATGAGGATAAAAGTTGAAATGAAGCAGAATAATCTGCTGAAACTTAACGTCCTCATGTGAGGACACGGGGTCTCAGGAGGTTAAGACGAGAGCTTAACGGATGAATTTAAAATCAAGGAGTTGGAAAAAACAAACAAACAAAAAGCATGCAGTTAAATACATAACTATTTATAAACAGAAACATTTTTATCTTACGGATGTTTGTTTTTTTAACTCTGTATAATCCAGTTTAGTGACTAAAAAGACTGTAAACATTTAATCAAGATATCACAACTCTAAATGCTCTCTATAGAAAAGCCTCATAATGGATGTCATTGTGGGGAGCACACTTTTTACAAAATGCAATAATCGTTTCCTCGTTCCAGTAAATCCTTGGTTAATACTCTGAACTTCCTCCTGGCTGTCACACCATGTGACTTCTCCCTTTGCAGTACATGTCAAAGAATCAAAGAATCTCGAGCATGTGTCCCGGAGTGGCCTGACTGCTCTCGTTGTCTCGGTATCAGTATGATGTCATGCGATGGGAACCAGAGGGCCCGGCTGCAGAGATCAGTCGCCTCTCTGCTCCGAAGCCGTGTCGCTTTCCCAGAACAGGAACAGAAGTGAAACCTTCAGAGGGAATTGAGATGAACGGGGGAGTAAAAATTAACCCAACAATAGACAGAACTATTACTGTCTTTATGCAAATCTAAATAAACCTAATATACTTAATCTTTCAAGTTTTTATTATGTGATTATTTATTTAACTGCCCCATAGTTTCATTCACAGGCTTCATGAGGTGACGAGTGAGTGGCGCATTCAAGGTGTCGCTGCAGTGCCACCGTGTGGAGAAAATGTGCTGTGCAACCTCGAAATGTTTGTGCAAACACAGAACTGACATGGATCTTTTTTATTCTTCAACAACTTGCTTCTACTTCTACTTCTACTTCTACTTTCTCATGCAACAACAATGAACGTAATATAGAATGTAAAATAACAGACTGTAACTACATCGATGCTGCTCTCATGTCTGTCCTGTCTATTCTATAAACCTTAAAACTGCTGCTACGGAAAAACAGTATATATTTTATAATTTTTGCATATTTTCAATATTTTTTTAGTAGTAGTATTTTAACTTTCTCTTGTTCGTAACTAATGCCTTCTTTGCACTATTTTGTATATACTTGTGTTTTATGCACTGACAAGGAGAAGCCATTTTATTCTATTCTATTTTTTTAAAAATACATTTATAGGATTTAAAATAATAATGAAAAATAATAAGCGAAGACTGTAATCAAATGTAACTTCTGATGAGGACATCCTGCTTTTATTCAGTCATTAGCAACCAAACCTATCATGTTTTAATGAAACATAATCTGATCAGCCACAACATTATGACCACTAACAGGAGAAGTGATTAACATCTTGTTATAATTCAGTGTTCTGTTGGGAAACCTTTGGACCTGACATTCATTCATGGCTTCACATTTGTCTTTTGCTCCCTCTAGTGGAGAATATTTTCCCGTTGTCTCGTCCCTCTTTCTTTTTTCTTTTAAATATTTCATATCTCTCATGCTTGGTATCTCTCTGCGTGATCCTCCCCCGTTGCTACGCGTGTCTTTACCTCCGGCTACTCGCTGTCAAAGCTACTGTAGGGGCTCGTGTAAAGCATGCAGGTCGTACGAGCAGAGAGAAAAACATGTGACTGACTAACCCATTGAAAATCAAAGGAACGCACGACATGTCGAAATATGTTTCACACCTATTCTGAGATGTAATGCTCGTCCGAGAGACCACAGAGGAAAATCTCTGTTTTAACTCACTGACGTCAAACATAATAATAAAGATTAAACCGTACTGTTTCACGTACGACCTCATCTCCGCTTGATTAATGCAGCGTAACAGTAAATATGAAGAAAAAAGCATTTTTGTACCGTACGGACAAACGCACACTGTGGTATACAATAGCACCTTATCTATATATCTACACGTAAACAGAATGAAAAGTCAGTTCATTTATTTAAGTAAATCAGTTCCAGGTAAATTCCAGGAATGTTTTCCAGAGCTGGAAGAGTCAGTTGGTTGGATAAATTCCTTCTGTGCAATAGCCCGTATTCACACTGTTATTGTGCAACAAGTCACGTTATCATTCAATGTCGTTAGAGAGAAACAACTTGGATGTTCACTTATACTTTTACATTGGTGCTTATATTCTTATTCTAATCGTCTACTTATTCTGCACATTCTTGTTGCCTACGTTGCCCTTTGTTCTGAACACGTACACTTTGAGTAACTGAAAGTTATTTCCCCTTGGGGTCAATAAAGGGCGTGCATGTGACATCACTTCCGCCTGAGGCCACGCCCCCCCCCCCCCCCCCGAGTGGCAAAAACATGGTGAAACGTGTCAGTAAATACAGAGAGACCTGGAAAAAATGGGGTTTATCAGATCAAATTAAGGACAATTAGACTCAACAATGATCCATATGAACTAGTAGTTCAGTTAGTTTCAGCTCTGATAAATGTGGCTGAATAAAAGATGCTAACGCTAAGAGTTTTACTGAGAAGTAACGTTAGCCATAAAATAGTGTAGCGTTAAAAAGATGACGAGGAGTGATCACAGATATTCAGTTTATTGTTTTATTGTTATTTATTGTTGGAACTGAAATAGTTATTGTCGGCCGTAACTACGACAAAACAACAACATCCACAAACTTATCTGACAGCCTCCAGAACGTAACTGAAGAAGTAACTTAAGTTAAGTAGGTTTGACTCCATCAAAAAATACAGCATAAATTAATATTACCTGACACTAAAAGTGAACCACAACATCAGGTTTCTGTGTCTGGATTCCAGTTGTTTCTTCTAATCTAGTGATACATTTACTTCTCTTTTCTTTGGCAGATTTCTGTAAAAATATAAAATCTGTTGGTTCAGTCAATCACGCAACAGCTCTTCACCTTTATTTTTCCAATTAATTTTATAACTTAGATGCTATTAAAGCCTATGATTCAAACTAATGCTGCTAATCTCCATGATCAGCTCTCACTTTTTTACCACTCAGCGGCCGTAACCATGGAAACTTCATCTTCCTGTGATGTCACAATCATCCCCTCTACGAAGTAATTCTGATTCTCATTCTAAAAAGCAAAGGCAGCAGCTGCAAGGACGGAGAAAAAGCAGCAGGTGACTGCAGCCAGGAGAGCGGCAGAGCTCATCGTGGTAAATCTTAGCCTTTCTAAGAAGTTTCAGGTTCTCAGATGCTGTTAAGAAGTAGTCACAGACAATGTCAAAATATACAGCACTTATCTAAATATATGGGCTTATTTTTTTAAATGATAATAGTTCCTTCATCTTGATGCTTGAACTATTGTAACATTATATGGTGAAATACACGTCCTAGTTATCTTAAGAAATTACAAAAAAGTCATTTGAGTAATATCATGGATCAAGTCAAAGCTCTGATCCTCTTTTCTATAGGTGCAAACTTCTGAAACCTGTGCAGTGTATCATGTAGTATTTATTTACTCACGCGTGAATATAACACAACTTCTAAAGGGAAAGAAACGGAAACTGAAATATACGTAAGAGTCTGTATCCCTGTCTGTTTTTAAAAAGAAATTAAAACAAAAAATCGCCACCGAAGTTGCTGCCTGATGTGTGTTTAAATTCTGCTGTATCTATGGAATTACTGTTATTTATATATATATATTTGTATTTTAAATAAAATAATAAAAATAAAAAACAAAAACGAAAATAAATAGTACTCATTCTCCAACCCATCCTCCTTCTTCACCATGCAAGTTAAATTCAGCAAAAGTTTTATTCCGAATGCAATAACACAACTGAACAAATCACTAAAGAGGTGTACACAGTGTTTGTGCAACTCCTGTTACTGCCAGTAGGGGGAGTAAGGAGTTCCCCCATTAAAGCTTTAATGTCACTGAGCAGGATAATAGTTTGCAGGTGGAGAAGTAAAACCTCTCTGAGGGACTGTGTCCAGGTTGGGGACACATTTATATTTATTTACCTGTATCGTGTAGTCTAGTTCTTTTCATGCGTCAGAGTTTTGCAAATAAATCCTGACAGTAGAACATCATCACAGCTGGTGCCTCTTTAACGGATCTGCTGTTTCCGAACAATGGCCGACGTTGTTCACTGAGGAAATGATACAGAAAACTGTGGAACTTTCACATGAACGTCCGTAAATTAATAGAGCTGCACAGAGATCAGATTATAAAGTCACTGTTTGAAAGACGAGTCTCTGATGATACAGTTAAAACAATGGTCGTTACTGAGAGTAACACAAGAATACGTAGCTTTACTCCACGTGGCTGCTCTACAAACGTCAACACAAACATGTTGCTAGGTAATTAGTAATGAGAGACCTCAAAGTACCTCAGAACTGTTGGTGTGTTCACTCGAACATGTTCACTCAGGATGGATGTTAATACGAACATGAACAAAACCTCAGTAAATCTCAGCATCCAGAAAAGAGGCAGTGTGTCTAATTAATTGTGACGTTAAAAAGTCGTGCTCACACTTTCGTTGATGTGCTGCAGCTGGAGACTCATGTAGACACGCAGGGGCCCTTATAATCACATTACAGCTTTTATTTCCGTTCAGTTTGGTGTTAAATAAACTGATATATGTTTAGATTGGATTCAACTTTATTGTCAATGTATATTGTGCAGACACACAAACAACAATATGCAATTTGGCTTCTAACCAGAAGAACAAAAAAAATGCAATAAAAGGGAAAAAACTATGATTAATGTAAGAAGTTAGTTAGATATATACATATAAAAACGTGTAATGTCTGTGCAGACACATACATACACATGTTAAAATATACAGTATGGAGCTTATTAAATGATGTTATACAGAGTCATTCGTGTAAATAAGTAAAAGGAACAAAAATATAAATAGAACAATGTAAACAACACAACAACCGTGGAAGTAGAGCAAAAAAAGCAACAATGTTGTAATGAATATGAAAATTGCTCAGAGAGAGAAATGTTGACTCATTACATTTCGTTCATTTTCCACCAAAGACGTGAGTCTGAATCCCGTGTACTTGTCTTCTTCTCTTCCGAGTACCAACACATTTCAGTTCCAGCTGTGAGATGCTACGATCTGAGTCTGAGATTTAACAAACACTGAGACAGACACTTTAAAATGTCCATATATCTCGTGTCTGTGATTGTAGATTAGACTGTATATCTTCAGTATATTTTTTTTTGTAACTTTACTACCTCATTCTAACAATATTTTTAAGATTATTTTATTTTTATCTCGTATTGTTATGTCTGCGTCTGGTCACATTTATGTTCTCTGTTATCTTGAGACTCTTGGACAAAATAATTTCCCTGCGGGGATCAATAAAGTGATTCTGAATCTTGAATCTTGTCCAGAAGATCCAGAAGATCCTGCAGACTGGGAGAGAAGCTGCATCAACTCTGTGACGAGTAATTTACTGGACGTATAGAAGAGAAACTGGGCTAAACTAGGCCTCATTACATTGTTATTGATCTTGTTATACGTCACATAGAATCCCGGAAATAACACTTAATGCACTCTTAAAAAACAAACAAATAAGCACACAAAGTTTTTGCATAAATGCTATGAACTAATTCTTATTATTTTTCCCTTTAAAATGCCGAAAGAAAATGAAACCAGTCATCAAGAGACTAAATGATTTGCACAATGTATATGGTCGCTTCCTCTATTTATACATTTTATTTATTTTTTTGTACCAACCACAACTTTTCCTTGCGAACATAAAGATCATCTGTCCCTCAGATGTGATGTGACCTTTGAATTCATTACAGTATAATCAGGACCAGCCACCGTCTCCTTAAACTGACAACTAATAGAGACACATCTGTAAACAGATACACTCCTGGACCTTTTTTTTTTTTTTTTTTTTTTTTTTGAGTTATAAGTGCTATTCTGTAGTTTATCCCGTAAATAACTCATTATCATGGGCTGAGAACACAAGATGTAGCTTTGAATTCTACGTTTGTGAGCAGACAACCGTCCCTGTAATAAGTCCCAACCGGCAAAATTCATTTCTACGCTTCATCCAGTTACGGAGCAGGGACACATGGGGCGAGTCTCTTCAAGTCAATGTCCCATGGAGCAAAGAAATGTGTATCTTGGCTGGAATTATTGTTATTGGATGTGCTAAATTGTAAAATGACGCATAATCGGAGAGATTTGTTTGTTTTTTTGTTTTTTTTTCTTGCAAACAATTAAAAAGGAAGTTGTTTTAGGGCTCGGTCGTTTAAAAACCCTCTGCAGCTGCATTACCAAATATAGATTCAGGGCTGCTGCTACTACTGCTGCTGCTGCTGTTGTGAAATCCTCTGCGAAGATGTTCAACATGCAACTGGAGGAAGGTGATGAAACCGTCAGGAAAAGAAAGCACCAGTTTTAGAGCGAAGCATGGAAATGGCTGAATCACAGCTCATGCTTCCTGTTTTCAGTGGCTGCACCACATGTGCCACATTTACAACCTCGGAAAATGTTCTAAATTAAGGCCGCGGTCAGTCGTTCCCCGCGACCCGTCAACACTCATTTGTTCACCTGCATCACGGAGCCGAGGATCTGCATGGAAACTGCACCTGAGAGGCCGCTGAGGTTTTTACAGCCGTGTTCTATGACGCTAAAACATATTCATACAATAAAGAACTGAGCAGCAAATCCAAAAATATCCCATTCGATGTGACGCTCACATGATTCTGGTCTTTGTTTGGAGTATTTATGTCGTGTACACAACCATAAGGTAAAGAGTGGAGACAATGGCGCCTGTTGAAGACGAGGTGAATAAGGATATCGACCCTGTGGACTAAATATCACGCTTTGTTTCGTGGTTCAGAGCGAGCGTCGCCGCTGTGAAATCATCACTTTATCGCACTGTGAAACATCACAGTCCCAGGAAGTTATGTGGACACATTTTTTTCTCTCCAAACTCCGACAGCAGAGGGGTTAAGGGTGATTGGAACAACGGGAAACAATGATGTTCAGCTCCCACTTAATGTCCCGTGGGTGGATGGATCCACAGACCCGACCTGGGTGTTCCTCCTTCCACCTGTACACGGACTTACCCCCCGTCAGAAATCTAGAAATCCTCTCATTCCTCTAAAGTGACCACATATAAAAAAATCAAACTATGGCTTCAGGTTGGTCAATTAAAGTCTTAAGGAAATATAATGAAACGTGTCAGTTTCACTGAAACCTATTAGGTAGAAATACAGATACTTTCGATACTTCAGTAGTAACACAATGGAAAGTACTAGTGAGTTGTGGCAACAAACCTTTTAAAACACAAACTCAGGTTTAACCACAACACAGAATACGAGACATTTATGATGAGGAGGACAGAAGAGGAGAGAATTAAGATGAAAGGTTTCATTTTGTAGTAGTTCTTAATAGTTAAACAATCATTTATTCCAATGGTCTTATTATTTTCCTTTTATTTCAGTGTTTGAAACAGTATTTTCACATATCTTGTATGATTGTTTTTCTGTTGTCTCTTTCTGTTATCTCAGCTATATAATAAATGAGGCCACTACCTCAATATATTTCAGAGTTTAAATTAAATAAATAAATGCTTCTTTTTTTTTTTTTTTACCAGACACATTAAAATGTATTTACACAAAGTATCAGTAGTGGTATTGAACATCACTGCTGAGTCATGAAAGTTCTTCAAACTGTTTTTGTTTGTTTGTTTGATGGAATTAGGAACTAAAACAGAAAAGTGAGTTTCAGTGTTGGCCAGCGGCTACTTAATTTAATTTAATTTAATTATTATCACTGTTTTGCTGCTCATGATGTTTTTTAATTTAAATTCTCTGTAAATTGATTCTTGGGTTGAAGGGGCAGGTTTTATGAAATCAGTTTTCTTTCTGCTCCATTTCATTCACATGTTTGTGGAACATTTGTGTTTTTATTGAGTTGTTTTGTTTTAATCAGTGAATGAAATAGAAAACTAAAGTTTCAGCGTTTGGCACCAATTCAGAAGCTTCTTGTTTTGTCTTAAATGAAGACAAAACAAATGAAGCGTCTCAACTACAACATCCTCCATCTTTTCACTTTTTAAAGTTGTTGTTTTTCTTTTTAAATCATTTATTTGTAAGTGCACGTTTAATAACTGCAAATCTTCTTCCCCTCGTCTCTAAACCAAACTGTCCATTTAAAAAAATCTGGGACTTGTCATCGTGTCAACTTGTGGGTGAGACATGATTGTGTCACACCAGGAAGTCCTGACATCTCAGAGCTCTTTAAAAGACCTAATTCCTCAAACTGCTGCACTAGTGAAGTGGGAACCCTTGAATCATCAACATGAAAATAAAAAGGTAAGGAAATCTTGAAATATTCATTTTTTTAAAATCATTATTTCTTTGTGCCTCCTGGTTCGATAAACTTCCCGGAGGCAGTGGTTCTGCAGTGGCTTCACTTTTTAACACTGGACCAGTGCGTTACTCTCGCGCGGCCTACATTTCCACATCCACACAACAATTGGCAACACATCAGCTGTGCGTCTGAGCGAGACATGTGCGTCGGTCTGTTTCAAAGGTCGCGGTTCAGTCGTGACTGTGGAGAATCGGCCTTATGTAGTTTTCACAGGACAGCGACGTGTCTTAATTTTATAACCGTGAGCTTGTGGAATGGATTTCGGTTCAATAAATGTGCGTTCTGCCCGATCAAAGGGAGCATGAACAACAGACGGTCATAAAGGCAAATATACTGTATGAACTTACAAGCAGCTAAATAGAAACAGTCCAGTTAGTGGAGATACTTGATCAGTTTGGAGCGACTGACATTTTCTAAAGCAGATGTGAGGAACAGTTTTGATGCAGCCCACAACTTACTTCTCAATTTCACTCACTTTCTAGGATCATAATCAATGTTAAGATATTAAAAAATCTGTGTTTCTAGTAGGAAGTCAAAATGACTTTAATCCAGGGAACTAAAGGTTTTTAATTGTCATTTCAAACTGTGAAATGAGAGGATGTTCCTCCAGGACCATGGAGCTACATGAAGACATACGGCTACGTATATGTATATGTATGTATATATGTATATATATATACATATATATATATATATAAGTGTAAGCTGATGCAGATGATGCAAAATAGTGCAAAGTCTAATAACAATACAGGTGGTGCAAAACGCATGGGAGACAGATTACACAGAGGACTAATAAACAGACAGAGGATGAGTTAGAGGGAAAACAGGTGTAATCCAAAAAAACAAAAAAACAAAAAACACAAAGGACTGAACAGGACACAGGGTGAATTCCACTAGAAGTCAACGAGACACAGATGAAACTAATGAGCACACAGATAGAAACTGATCCGTCAGTAAAAGGAGGGAAACACAGGAAGTAAAACAAGACGATTACAAGGAGGAACTTTACAAAATAAAAACAGGAAACTCAAGGAAAACCCAACAGGGTCACACAAAATATTCCAGAACCATGATACATGCTTCCATTTGCTGTGTGTGTGTTTGACACATTTTCTCTCATTTAACCACTAAGGGACAGACCTAAGATCCCAAAATGCGTGTACTAATTTGCGTGTTTGCGGGTGATTTTCTGGGTAAACAACAGCGGCTGCAAACGGCCGCATGCGAATGAGGGTTTTTTGTGCACGACTGGAGTCCACTGTTGAGACAGCTAGCGCTAAATGACGTTTGGTGTCGTTACATGGCAGGTGTCAGCTGAAGAGACAAATAAGAGCAAAAAAAACATGTGAATGTGACAGATCGCCAAATAAAAGAGGCCCACACAACGTCATAGTCACTATAGACCGAGGTAAGCTCATATGAAACACACAAATTATTTAATGGATACATCTGATCCGTTTGGATATTTACAGAATAAAAAAAGAATGTGTTTCATGGTGTGACGTTTAGTTGCAAAATGAAGAGGACAAACAGTTTGTACGTCCTTTGGAGACGTGCAAAATTCATTTCAGGTTTGATAAATCACTTTGTATGTGCTAAATTAATATATTTGCATTTTCTCCTCATAGCAATAATGTATGTAAATGCCTCATATTGAATATTCATTGAGATAAATGTGCAAACTGGATGCTAACGCGCTATTTTGCACCTTCACCCTTAGTGCCTTAGTGCGCGCTGTTAGTAAATCAGTTTGTAGGTTTCTTTGCAAATGCAATGAGTTTGCATGTGGACTTTTACTAGTTCTGGGCCTAAAAGTCTTCTGAGGGACTCTAAAAGTCTCCTGAAGGACTCCAAAAGTCTTCTGAAGGACTCTAAAAGTCTCCTGAAGGACTCTTAAAGTCTCCTGCAGGATTCCAAAAGTCTCCTGCAGGACTCTAAAAGTCTCCTGAAGGACTCTAAAAGTCTCCTGAAGGACTCTAAAAGTCTTCTGAAGGACTCTAAAAGTCTAAAAGTCTTCTGAGGGACTCTAAAAGTCTCCTGAAGGACTCTAAAAGTCTTCTGCATGTAAAAGAATTGTGCATCTCAGTCATTAAGCAACACCACAGACCAGTGCTTCTCAAAATCCTCCTGCAGACTGTCCCCAGAGAACCAAACACCTGCAGAGCTGCATCTTACCGTCCCTCCACTGTTCCAGCCTCCATCCTCTGGTATAATAGTGTTTCCAAATAAACAGTGTGCTCGCACTTTTTACAATGAAGCCCAGAAACGCATGAACATAAAGAATCGTGTCTGAGCCTAATCGCTGTTCAAATCAATGAGTGACCGCTGTGTGTGGCTCTTTGTGTGGACGCGTCCTGTGTGGCTCATGTTGTGGGAACATAAATCTGGTTACGCGGTTCCAGTGTTATGAGAGGACAAAAAAATAAATGAAATCGGACTGTAAAGCCAATCAGATTCCAGGGTGAAGGTGGGTTTTAATCTTGTACTGTTCATCCTTTGTAGATTTCCAGATTCCAGGAGACTAAACTCACAAATCCAGCAGTTTGAGTACATATAGTCTGTTACTTTTAATTAGTCCGGTGTGAAGAACCATGTTTTACTGCTCTGCATCCAGTCTGTGCTGCACTGAGATCTCGCATGAACTCATTCACAATAAACGATCTTAAATTCAGCGTCACGTTAAGGACGTTTAAACCGTTGGAACGACACGCAGTAAAACCCCACATGTCAAACATCTGATCTTAAAAGGTCAACGTTCGCCCCCCCCCCTCCCCCGGCACAGATGCACGGCCGTGACCGATGCTGCAAAATCAGCTGGAGGCTCATCTCTACTGTAGATGTCTTTTAAAATAACATTAGAACTTATAGAGTTATAAAAGAAATAATGAATAAACTTTGTTAGCAACAGAAATTTAATTGAACTGACACCAGCTGCGTTTCCAAAGCAGTTTTTCACCAAATAAAAGAGATATTTCAGAATGTTCAGTAAAGTCCAATTTCTCTTTGTACGTGTTTCCTTTGAAAGGAGTTTTGAGCTGTAACTCTCAATATCCCATAATTCTCTTAACTTCTTGTGTAATTTAACCCTCCTGTTGTGTTTTCTCTCTTAACAAACTGCAGTTAATTTCATCTGTTTGTCATAAGATTCGATGACTTTGTTCACACGTGGCTTCAGGACGCATGAAATAAATTTGTGACATTTTGTGTTTTTTATTCCGTCTGTATACGTCCATGTTGTTCCCGGTCATTAGAAATGAATTGGTCAGACTATAACTAGTGTGTAATATAGAGTTCAAACTCAAACACACTCCTTTCAACAGACTCCCACAGCTCTGGTGTGTAAAGGTTTTTAAGGGCTCATAGTTCAATCTGTGGCAGAGCAGAAGTGTGTTTCAGCTAACGCTCATAATAATTAGATTTGATTTAAATCCATAATGATGTGTACATTATCACCTAATGTTGTGTTACTGTGTTTAATGTGTTGTAATGTGGTCAAGTTTTCAAGATTTTGGTCCTTTTTAAACGAGTGACATCAGTCAGTTTTGACCGGGAACAATGCACAGAATGATATTTCGTGCAAAAAAAATGAAATGGTTTCAAAACAGTGACCCTGGTAAACACTGAGATAAATTACTCTGTGATGAATAGTACAATATGTTTCATCTGATAACTTGGTCAAAATAATATCTATATAATGTTTTTTTTTTCCTTAAAAAGCTGAAAGTAAATTGGGCACAGGGACAAACTTCACAACTTGTAATTTTCAGAAGGTCTGAAGTTACAGTAAAAACATCTAACACAACATTAGGTGGTAACGTGTGTATGATTGTGGATTTATAATCAAATATAATGTCTCCGGTCACTTTTGACCAGGAGTGTTAGTCGAAACGAACACAACAGGAGGATTAAAACTATTCACCATGTGACAGACGAACCAGTAACACTGGGTCATATGTTTTGGAGATGCCTGAAGTTATCGAATTACTGGGACAATATCTTTCAGACTCTATCAAATATTTTCCATAGACCCGTTAAGGAATTATTGATTCAACCATGATGAAAAACCACATGGAACATAGATGCACGAAGATTGATGTTAATTGGAGACAAAAAACAGCACCAACAATCATTATCGTTTTATTTATTTTATTCCTATATTTGTTTTTTTATCCCCATCATCTGTCTGTTTTGTATTTGAAGATACATTATTTAATATAACTGAAATGTGTACGTGTGAATTGTGTTTAGTTTTATGTTCATATTGAGAAAATCAATAAAGAGAGTTGGGGGAAGAAAACTTCACTTTGAGGAAGATGGACTTTAAATGAACTGGTCACATGACTCCCTGCATCATGTCTGGTGACGCCTGTGATGAGGAAATGAAAAAAAAAGTGTTTCTATTGCACTTTTTTATCGATACTTTATCGAAAATAACTTTTAATTATTTGTAAAATGCTGCAGAAGCTTCTTTCAGTGAAATCCAACTGCATCCACAAACAGCTGGATAAACACTGAACACATTCATCTGAATCAGGGAATCCACAGACTCTACGTACATGTAGTCATTTATATTTCGCTGTTTTAAAGGAACAATGTGCAGATTTCTGTGCAGAGAAGAAACACGCTGCAGACCGAGGCTAGATTTGACACACCAGAGCCTAATTAGTGCGATTATCACACAGCTGCACAGGCTGAGAGGTTGTGAAGAGCTTTTATCAGACGGATCATTTTGTCAGGGAATGCTTCACCCTGACAGCGTGTGCACCACCTGGTCCAGGTCCAGGTCCAGGTCCAGGTCCAGGCTCAGGTCCAGGTCCAGTTTAGGCTGCTGTCTGCCTGACTGTGATGCAGGTTTGCAGGTTGAGGGTGAACTCAGAGCGGACGGACCGAGAGATTCGTTGCACACGGCTAAATCGAAGAAGTGATTAGACCTGAAGACTTCACAGCGGATCACTCGCTGGGAGTCTGGTCGGCTTCACTCCACATCAGTCTCTGAGCCGACTGAGGGGTTTACGCCACGTTAACAAACTGATTAAAATCGCTGATGGTGGGCAGACAACCACAGTGAATCCTGCAGATTAACTAGAGATTTGCTTTTCCCGTCTTTGATATGAAGCCTGTGCATCAGAAAACAGGTTTATATGAGCAGATGTGGAACATGAAGGTGGTTGCATGTCGTGATGACGAATCTGGTGAATGGTTTTAGCTCATTGTTTCAGATTCAGACAACTTTATTAATCCCTCCAGGGACAATCACACAATACACAAACACATGGGAACCGACAAAAGTAGAATAAAAAAAGCAGAATGGAGCTACTAAAATGCCAAAGAACACAGTGGAATCAATGGTCAATAAACAGCATAAATAGATAAAACTAAACTAACTAAAAAAGTGCCCAGATAAAAGATTATATATAATTTAAGAGACAAATAGCAGAGGGAATAAATGGTTTTAAAATAAGTTTTGTTTTACAGAAAGGCAGAGCATAGGTTTAACAACTGCGACCCTCACAAATTAAATTTTTTAAATACACATTAACGTGATTCCAGCATATTTTAGTAAAGGGATGAATGGAGGCATTAATCTTTCATCAGCACCTCACATCTGTCTTTTATACACACACACACACGCACACACACACACACACACGCACACACACTCACCAGTTAGGTGTGTTTATGTTTGCAGCAGGTGCACGGCTGCTCTACTGCTGCATGTCTGAAATAAGTAATGAATATTTGAACCTGTGCATTATTTGAATAGTTTAATACTGAATGCAAAATGATGATAATGTATATTCATAAATAGCACTAGGCCGAGTTTAGTATAGACCATATATAGTAGGTAGGGCGTCTCTACTTAACCTCTCTATCAGTTTGGGGTCCTTGGCCTAAATGATGCTGAAGAGCGTGCTGAGTTTATTGGTCAAAACAAACTAAAGCTGGTCGAGTCTCTAAACTTCACTCGTGTGACCCTGGAACATGTTCTTCTAATGTGATGGGAAAGTAGACGTTTGCACCTTAAACGTAAAAAAAAAAAGGGTGAATGACTCGTTGTTTAACATACGTGCAGCAGAAGAGGAAATCGTACGTCCTGCGCTAAGTGGCTAAAACAATTAGCATCTGGGCCCTTTTCCTCTGGGTTGTGTGGACACCTACCCTTAAGCTCCATGACATTTCATTCACAGAACAACAACATATTCTCAGCGAAAGAATCTCAGGCTTCCCTCTCACTCAATCCTCACATTGTGCTCGACTACAATACCTCATGCTGCTCCCTGACTCAGGCTGACTAAGAGAAAAAATGCCACTGTTTGAGTTTGGGTGTGTGTGTGTGTGTGTTATTTTATCCGGCCTCGTTTAACTCCTCCCTCCTCTCTTTGCCCCTTGGGTGGGCCGGGGTCTTTAGTAGTCCTCCGGACCTGCATGGCCTCCACAAGCGCCACCAGGGCCCCCCCTCTCTGCAGGCCATGACGTCACAGGTCCAGCTCAGAGATGAGCCGGCGCTCGCCCGTCGCCGGGGTCAAGAACGTAGAACGGAGAACCTGGAGGAAAGGAGCGGCGAGCTCCTGCACCGCGGCGCCCGGCGCTCCTCCGCCGCCCCCCCTCCGCCCGGCCTCGGACCGTCCAAGGACGTCCTGAAGGTAAGTCCCCCGACGCTCTACCTGCTCCACCTGTGAACCAGTGATCTGAGGAGGGCCCTCCTCTCTGGTGGATCCCGGAGTCTTCCAGACTTTCCACGTCTTTGATTCATACTTTAATAAATGTGTGAGAGTGGGCCGTGTTAAACCCACAGTGGGGGGATTATCTCTTGACAGAATTCCTGTTTCCAGACATTTAATCCTATTTGCTCCACTACGCTGACACATTTTCATTTGAATCTTAACGGACCCTGGAAGCCTGTGTGAAGGCTGTGAAGGTGGGATCAGAACGAGCCCCTCAGACACGCTGTAAATTATAAACTCAGCTTTAGCAGCGTGTCGCTATTAGATGATGGACTATCTGCGAAATCTTTGGGTTCTAAAGTTTACAGGAACATCGAGACACGATATGAGTTCACTTTCACAGCCTGAGGTATTTTCAAAGATCTGAGCAGGTGTTAAAAACTTTTTTTTTTTTTTTAATTCCAGCTGTCAGACACCTGATGTGTAGCTGATATACTGTACTCGGTTTATTAATTTCATGCACGTTTGTTGTGCATGCAGTAGCAGTAGGTACAGTACGTCTGGGTGTGTGGGGAGGAGAACACATTCCTGTGAGCTCATCGCTGACAGTAATAAGACAGTAACACGATCTCGACACCACTTCGAGCTATTCCAGCGTGCACATCATTTTTTTCACACCTCCACTTGACACATGTCTCTCACCGCCGCCCCTCCTTTTCTTTCTTCGTCCATGTGCTCGGCTGAAAAGCTGCATAACTCGTGGTTTTAGGCTCTAAATGTCACTTGAACTCACAGTGAACTAGTCGAGGGTCTGTGGTCCAGCAGATTAGTTTGTATAACAGATGACTCTGCAATGCTCCTCCATCCACATTGTTGCTCTATAGTATTTACTGTATATATGTGCAGTTTTATTTTAATTTAACTTTTTTATTTTAGTTTTTGCATTTTTACTTTTTTTTTTATGTGCAACTGAGCTGCTGCAACCAAACAGTTTCCCTCCAGGATCAATAGAGTCTAACTAAACTGTTTATTTAAAGATTTCAGAACTTCCCTCAGTGTTTTTGAAGCGTGTCTAGCAGGACTGACGGGATTCGTGCCAAGAAACAGAGTCCAAAACATTATTTTTAAAACTCTATATAGAACTCTCTCCATTTAAACCAATAGTTGTGTGTTTAATTTACCATTAAGTTTGTGGGGTTGGGTTTAGAAGAATCCGTTTAATCCATTAAATGCACCTCGTAATGTTCAGATACGACCAGAAGCAGATGTTATGGCCACAACTGTGCACATGTAGGTTGAGATACGTCCGGGAGGTGTGTGACCAAAATTATTATTTACACAGTTTCAATATATCCTTTTCATTCGTTTCGTTGAAAATGTTTCTACTGCCTCAGGTTCAGTTCAGTTAAAGCTCTGTTATTGTGTTTTTTATGCACTTTTAAATGTTTATACCAAATATAAAAGTCTAAAATTTACAACACATGGATCCGTATTGGTTTGAAATGTGTCATTACCCAACTTCTCACACGTCTGACTTCATCTGGATTCATTACATGTTAAAATGTGGCCAAGCACTGACAGAGAGAAGATTTTTTTATTATTTTTTTATGCCAGTTTGAACCCAACCTGTCTGTGGATCATTGAAGCTGCGCAGACGAGGCTAAATTAGCTGAAACTGAGGCCGTTAACCCTCAGATGGATGAGTGGTCAGCGGTTGTGGTTTTGTTTTTTTTGTTAAGTTTTTAGTCTGTGTTTAGTCTTTGTCATTTTAAATTTTTATTGTTTAATCTTCCACGTTTTCCTCAAATAAGTCGTCTTTGACATGAGGCCAGTTGGATTTGTCAATAATTGTATTTTCACTTTTCCATAGACATGAGGTCAAAAATGGCTCCGAGCATTTTCTATGGAAGTTCAAAGGTTAAACCCGAGGGACCTTTAACTTTCATCACCTGGGACTGGTGCTGGTGGTAAACTACCTCAGTAGTATTTGGGTATTTAGAAATGCGCTCTATAAAACCTATTTACAAACATAATCTTTAACCAATATGAAAGAAATTTCTTACGTTTTTCAGGCCAAGGAGCCCAAACTGATGGAAGACGTGTAGGGACCCTCTACCTACTATATATGTTCTATATTAAACTCCACGGACCCCGTGTTGAAGACCTTCAGTTTACAGCATAAAATACATTCATTGTAATCGGGGTCACTCATGTCAGAGTGTAGATGTCGGTCGCTCCTGATTCTACGGGTTAATTAGACCACGTCACCTCTGACCCGTGAGTTTCACCAGACGTCCTCAGTTTGGTTCTGGATTTGAGTTCAGGTGATAAAATGTGAAGCGTAGTGTATCACAGGGTCAGTGAGTTTTTAGCCTAAATTTATTCATAGTTTAAAAACACTTCACACACTCGTTTCCAGTGGATTCATTTGATGCTAAGTTGTGTTTATCAGAAACAAATATGTGTGTGTTGAGATTTGGCTCCAGTTTTCATCTCCCTCCTCCTCCTCTTCAAATACCTCATTTCAAAAATTACTTTTATTTCGTGTTTTTATATTTTACCTTTTGTGTTTTTTAACCTCTAAACTTTTATTTTTTGTTATAAACTTCATGTTATATTACATTAACACAGTATTATTAATTATTGTATATTATTTATTATTATTATTTTATCGTTTTTATCGTTGTCATAACTATTTTTAGGATTAATATCATAATCCACAAAATACTAAATGTGCAACGTGCATTTTTTAACACTTTATATATTTAATTATTAATATTATTCTTTTTTGTTCCTACATGCATATACACCCCGATCAGGCATAACATTATGACCACCTTCCTAAATCTTTTTTTATTAACACTTTCACGTGTGTGTGTGTGCGTGTGTTTGTGCGTGTGTGTGTGTGTGTGTGTGTGTGTGTGTGTGTGTGTGTGTGTGTGTGTGTGTGTGCGTGCCTGTGTGTGTGTGTGTGTGTGTGCGCTGATTACACAATGTGCTTTTCTGGAAAGTTGACACAGATATTTGTATTTCAAAGATTTCTTGTTCTCCTCTTGTTGCTTTGGGCAAGA
Organism: Mugil cephalus; assembly: GCF_022458985.1. Lineage (NCBI taxonomy): Eukaryota > Metazoa > Chordata > Actinopteri > Mugiliformes > Mugilidae > Mugil > Mugil cephalus. The sequence continues at coordinate 26,869,877 of NC_061773.1, forward strand.
ACAAACATAAGAGGAGCGTTGATGAATGAGGCCCAGTGTTACTCCTTCTTCTTCTCCTTCTTCTTCTCCTCCTTCTTCTTTCCTGTTCCCTCATTTCCTCTGTGGAGGTGTTTGTTAAAGCTTAACACTTCTGACACATCAGAGCTACTGTTGGTGAAGCTTAAGTAACAGCTTCATTGTTCCAGTTTGTTTGAGCCTCTGAGTTGAAGTCGTTCCTCTGGGAGTCGAGATGTTGATGGAAACGACAGAGAGAAGGAGGAAGAAAAGAGGAGTGGAGGATCAGGAGGAGGGGGAGAATGAGAAGGATGAGGAACGAAGGAGGAGGAAGGAGAGGAAGACCAAAAAGAAGGAGGAGGAAGATGAAAATGAGAAACGAAGAAGAAGAAGAAAGTGAGAAATGAAGAAGAAGAAGAAAGAGGAGAATGACAATGATAAGGGTGAGAAGAAGTAGATGGAGGAGGAGGAGTGAATGTAGGAGAAGGAAGAGAAGGAGGAAGACAAAAAGGAAGAGGAGGAGGTAAATGATTGTGAGAAAGAGGGAGAGTGAGGAAGAGCAGAAGAAGCTGGAGGAGAAGAATGTGAAGGAAGAGGAAGAAGGAGGATGAAGAGGAGAAGTAGATGGGGAAGGAGGAGTGGAAGACAGAGAAGAAGGAGGAAGATGAAAAGGAGAAATGAAGAAGAAGAAGAAGGGGAAGAGGAGGAGGAGGAGGAGAATGAGGAAGAGGACGAGAAGGTGGAGGAAGAGGAGAAGTAGATGGGGAAGGAGGAGTGGAAGAAAGAGAAAAAGGAGGAAGAAGAAAAGGAGAAATGAAGAAGAAGGGGTAAGAGGAGGAGGAGGACGAAAAGAAAGAGGACTGAAAACCAGAAAGAATGAAGGAGAAGAAGTTGGAAGTGGATGAGTAAAAGGAGGAGCTGGAGGAGTGAGGAGATGATTAAGAGGAGAAGTGGATGGAAGGAGGAGGAAGAGTAAGGGAGGAGCAAGGGGACGAGTAGGATGAGGGGGAGAATGAGGAAGAGGAGAAGAAAGGAGGAGGATGAAAACGAGAAAGAAGTTAAATAAAATAAAAAGATAAAACATATTCATGTAATAACTACACATTTTACGCTGGAAGAGTCTTTTTTTTATATTATTATTATTTATTATTTATTTTTTGCCATAAATATAAATGAATATAAAGCGTAACATTTCCTGCGATAGGCCTGAGATCCGCTCCTCTTTCCTCGGCTGCTGTTCATGACGTCTGTTGTGTGAAAGCTTTTTATTAAGAGCTTATCTAAATCTAGGCCTCTGTGTCTGTGCCATTTAACATTCCAGCTGGTTTCAAACACGTCATTGTCTCAGACCCCACGTCCCCACGACTCTCACTCAGCAGACAGCGTGTGGACTCGGCCTCTAGGAAAAGGGTTGAACCAGCTCAGCGTACACATACACACCGATCAGGCATAACATTACGACCACCCTCCTAACATCGTGTGTGTGACTCATCAGAGAACGGAGTCCAGCTCTTTATGCTCTAAAATTAATTCTCAGATCAAAATATCCAAAGTAACTAAACCTTGTGAAACACAAACCTCAGGTTAAACCAAAACACAGAATATGAAGCGTTTATGATGAGGACAGAAGAGGAGAGAACAGGGTCACAGTTAAGATGCAAGTTTTTAGTTCTTAACAGTTAAACAATACTTTATTTTAATGCTCTTATTATTTTACTTATTCTTTTTGTTCAGTGTTTGAAACGTTTTCACATATTTTGTGTGAATGTTTGGTTTTTCTGTTGTTGTATTATCTCAGTTATATAGTAAATGAGGCCACTAGCTCCATATACTTCAGAGTTTAAAATAAATAAATACATGACTCTGATGCCTTGTATTCTGTATGAAGCTATGATTTGAAATACACTACTTTTTTCTTAGGTTCACCAGACACATTAGGATGTGGTCAGGATCAGTGGTATCTTCCAGGAGTGCATAGGTTGTTTTTTATTTTTTTCAAAAGTTTTTCGTCACTTCTCTTAATGCAAATATACAGACATAAGCATATCAGTATAATGCAGCAGATACGCTACACAGGAAGTCAGCGCACTCCCATGCCCCACACAAAAGGACCCCAAGCTGCCCTGTGTGCTGCCTGAGCTTTACTCCACATTACCAGACTGAAATAACTGTCATGCCTCATAATAACTCAAATAAATCATCCCACAGACACTTGATCAGTTTAACATCTAGTGAATTTTGAGGTCAGTTTTTTTTGTTGTTCTTCTTCTTCTTCATTTTGTGTGTGTGTGTGTGTGTGTGTGTGTGTGTGTGTGTGTGTATGTGTGTCAGGCTGCATCCTGCTGCCATCAAGGAGTGTCATTACTTACTTTACGATTCGGGTTAATTTTTGTTTTTACTTCCTGCTTCACTTTCAGTGTTTTCTTTGATGTTTTCCAACTTTATTGATCCAAAACAATCAATTAAAAAGTTGCAGACGCAGTTTTAAATAATAAGAGGAAATATGTCACTACTGAGCGGACCAGTCACAGCTCTTGTGTTCTGGTCCATAAATCACCTTTTGCATCCACATGAATGAAGACCAGGTCCAAACGATGCTCTGTGGAGAATTGAATTGTCACCGGATGGTTTAAATGTTATTTACGTCTCCTGTCCGTGGTCATAATGTTGTGTCTGATTGGTGTAAATCGTAATTTTAATCATGTTTTCTCCGTGTTTACTTGCAGCAGCTGTTTGCTTCTAACTTCTAACATAACCTGCCGTGTTGTTTCTGTTTGCTTCTCTTTTATAAATATGTCCAAAGAGAGTCTCCTGACTTTCAAACCTCTGACCATCAAATTGATCTATCCCACAAATTGTTCCTCTTCAATTCGGGCTCTGACATCAAAGACTTTACAGATAATATTTGATGGCCCCAAAAAAAGCAAATCCTCACTCCGAAAATCATCAGATTTAATTCCACGTGCAGCCGTCTGTGGTTTACGCTGACCTTTTCCTCAATCTCCAGGCACATTTGGCTGAATAATGCTCCATCTTTGTGCTCTTTGATTTCCAGGGTATGCTCAAGCCGAGCTGAAACCGAGCTGAGATAGAGCCCTTTTGTCTGTCATGCTCATCAGAGTATACCTAGAGCTCTGTTCCCCAGTGCGAGTAGCCAGTAGATTCCTCAGGAGGATAGCGTTTTCAAACGGCGGGACATGTCTGCACAAGTTTCAAGATCCATGGCAATGAAAAATTTCCAGCTTTTTTTTTTTCCTTTTTTCTTTCCTCTCTGTAAAATGTGGTGTTTTATTCATTTCGCTGCACTTAAATGACGATAAATTGGCGTGACCTTTGCCCTCATTGCTGGAAGGGAACTGGGAACTTATCGTTTTACTCACTTTGCTCCAGTTTTGGCTGAGGGGAGGAGATCGGCACCAGGCATGATAACGAGGCTCTGTGCAGTTGCTAAATTAAGCTCTATTGTTTGTAACTCAAGCAAGTGCATGTTCCTAATTCCCCATCGCTGTGACAATGTGTCTCTTTCTTGGAAAAGGATGTTACATTCTTGTTAATGTTGCCCGGTCGCCTCAGGGTGAGGAGGAGAGAAGACGTCTCTTTGTCTCCGGCTCCGCCTCTTAATGAAGTGGCATGTCTCTGCTGTGGCTGCCGCTTGTTGTCGAGAAGTGTTACTAAGGGCATTAGGAAAGGGAACAAATCTGTTTCCTCAAGGCGACGGCAGAACTCAGCACATGCTGAAGCTGTTCGACTCATAATCCATCTAGTAGTCACTCAGGGTCTGGGGATGATTAAACGTCCTGGAAAGTGATGTTGGTTCCCCGCTCACATGGATGTTGTGCATATTTATGGGGAAATAAACATTGGTTTAGAATGAGCCGTTCGTATCTACACAGAGCGCACGTTTCTGCAGCGGAACAGAGAAAACTAAAGAGCACTAAAGGCGGTGTTTAGGGTTTTTATGTGCAGAGTGGGTTTTCCTGCACGCTTTCAAAGGAAAGTGGTGAATTCAGTGTGTGTACCGTATGTGTTAATGTAGAGCAGCCAGAAACAGAGGTTGAGTTTGGATTTGTTAGGGGAAAAAAGGAAGAGGTTACAGACACCACTAGTTTACAATAGGGGGCATTTCTTCAGTTTAAAGTAGCATAGAATTTACATATTTTATTTCCGTTTCTGAATCAATTCGAATCAGATTGAAATAACCCGTTAAAAGAATTTAAGGGGTGGAAAAGTTCACCTGCACGAAGCAATGTGACGTCTTAAAGACTAATAAAGTAACACCGGGACTGTAGCCAGACACCTGTCTCGGCACGTGAGCAGGAATCTGAGGCACTCAAGAGGACGTGAGCAGTTAAACATTTAGGATTACTGTATGTTGAGTGCTCAGTGAATATTTTAGATCAGAATGCCTGATTGTCATTTGCAGTGAGCATCTATTTGGAGCCAGATTAAAAGACAACAGAGACATCAACACATACATGCATTCAGATTAAATAATGAATAAGCTCTCAGAAAGCAGTAGCACCATTTCACATCTAGTTGTTCTTGTTGATAAGCCCGATGGCCCAGGGGTGGAAACTGTTTTTGAGTGTACAACCACCTGAAAGCCAACAAACGAGGAGTTTATCTTTCAACGGAAAAAGAAAAAGAGTTAAATAATTAAAACATTGTGTTTATTTGCTCGTTTGACCCATTTGTAGAAGTGGAGGGGGAAAAAAAAAGGTTTAGCAATTATTCCATCAGGATACCATAAGCTACACCAATCAGCCACTACATTATGACCACCGACAGACAGGCAAGTAAATAACATTGACCATCTTGTCATAAGTCAGTGTCCAGCTGGGAAACGTTTGGACCTGGCATTCATTCATGGATGTTGGATGTTATTTAGACATGTAGCACCCACCTAGACCAGACCAGATACCACTGCCCCATAGCTCCTTGGTCCGTGGTAGCAAAAACACTCTAGGTGTTGATCTGAACTCCAAATTCAATAGATCCCCTCAGAAGGCTCCGTCCTCCCTCTGATTAGTCACAACTGTGTGGGAGGCACAAGAAACATAATGTTATGGCTGATTGCTTTAAGTCAGCTCAAATGAGCAAATTGGTCTTCTGTATGTTACAGGTGGTTGCACATAACTAACATTTGTATTTGCATGCTACACTCACACAGTTTTTTTCATGCACACACAAACAGAAAGGCTTAATAACTGTAGGATGCAAATTAGCCATGGGCGCATTAACACACCAACATATGGATGGAAACATTTTTATTTGTAACCGTGAAGTGCTGGTTTCCGAGGCTCACGTGTGACACGATATGATGCTAATGTACTCAGTGAGCCCCTTATGATGCAGGGGCCACAAAGCCAAGTGTTCACGATTGTCTTCAAAAGGGGAAGTCCAATGTGCTGCGTCGGGGTCTGGTCTTGTGTTTGTGTACGATGTGAGTGAATGACGTTTCCTCTGTCTGTATTTATGTCAGAAAATATTCAAACGTTCGTATTTAAGTGTAAATGGGGCATTTTGTTAATGGCTGGTGTGTGTTTTTAAAGGAATTGTTGGATGGGGGGCATCATGGACACTGTAACCTTTCCACACCCCTGGTCTAGATGAACATGTTAGGATTTTTTGCTAATGGAAATTAAACCACTGGAGTCTAACTGCATGAATCCTAATGGCACAAAACATTTCAATACATCTATGGCCACTTTCCTTACTCTGATGACTTGCACTGCACTCGTTTCCCATGTGGTCCACCACTCATTTTTATCCCCCTTCTTTAATCTCTATAAACTGGAAGGCTAACTACTTAGCTCACTAGAGTTGTGCAACAAATCTCTGAGTGGTAGCCCATCAATCATCAATATATTGCACGTCAACTAGTATGAAATACCATAGGCATAAGAGATGACAGACAAAACATCTAAAACATTTTGTGAGCTACCTGTACTACCTTCATGGTCGATTGAGACATATCAGCATTTTTTAATTTATTTTTTTGCTACGCTAAAAGAAATATCATTTGTCATTACATCATTTACACATTTGCAGCTTATATTTGACATGTGACACTTAAAGGGGTCGACGAGTTCACAGCAGACAGCAACAGGTTTTAGAGTTCACGTGTTACTGTACTGTACTGAACAGGGAAGATTTGTAAATCACATCTGTCACTTGGCTCTGTGCAGACATGAGCTACTGTCACACCGTGGTGAGGGTGTCTTGTCTTGGGGTTGTTTTGTCATGTCATTTCCTGTTTTATTTTGAAAAGTAACGCTCCTCTCGTTTCAGGTCACTTGCCCTTCCTCATGTGTCACAAGTCTGATTGCCTTCCCTGATTCCTGATTGTGTCCACCTGTCCCCTATTTCCCTCCATGTGTTTAAGTAGTCTGTGTTCCCCTTGTCTTGTGCCAGAGTGTCGTCTTCGTCAACCTTCTCGTGCTTCGCTTCATGTTTTCTTCCCAAGCATTTTTCACGTAAGCCTGTGAATCCTCTCGGAGAGATTACTTTGATTTGTTTAGTCTTTTCTTAGCTTTTTTCCTCAGTTCTGAGGTTCCCTCCATTCGGAGCGTTTTGTGTTTATTTTGTGAATTGTTTCTTCATTTTGAATTTTCCTCCCTTTGGAGAGTTTTTTGTTTTCCCTGATTTGAATTACGTCCAGGAATTTTTGTGGCCATTTGTTGTCCCTCTGTAAGGGATCTCTGTACATTCCAATTAAAGTCCCTAGTCATCTCTGCATACTGAGTCCTGAGTGCTGCTTCGAGTCCCGGCCTGACAGTACACTCTGGCCAGTATGGACTCAGCAGGGACTGGCCAGATAACGGCCGCGCTCCACGCTCACGAGACCCGACTCTCCCGCCAGGAGGAGTTTCAGGTGGCGGTGTTCACGCAGTTGGGTCAACTTTCATCTCAAGTGCAGGATATGCTTGGACACCTACAACAGACTCACAACCCGCCAATTGTGCCGGAGCCTCCAGTCACAGCAGTTGCTCCTGTTCAGACGGTACCCACTGTCGGAACAGGGATCAGGCTGGCACCCCCGGAGCGCTATTCCGGAGAACCAGGATCTTGTAAGACTTTCCTCATAGACTGTGCCATTCATTTTGAACATTCCCCCCTTGCATTTGCCACAGATCGGTCTAAGATCGCCTTCATGATGTCTCACCTGACCGGAAGAGCGAGAGTATGGGCCACAGCGGAATGGGACCGAGACTCTTCACTGTGCCACTCGCTTCGACAGTTTCAGACCGCTCTTCAGAAGACTTTTGATCCGGTGTCAACGGACAGAGAGAAAGCTAGGGAATTGAGCGGGTTGAAGCAGGGAAACGACTCGGTAAGCGACTACGCCATCCGCTTCCGCACCCTGGCAACGGAGAGCGGATGGAACTCCGAAGCCCTCTATGATGCTTTTCTGGATGGACTGTCTTTTCCCATACGGAAGCTACTGGTTCCCTTGGACCTGCCTGCGGACCTGGATTCCCTCATCGCCCTAGTCATCCGGACAGATAACCGGATCCAAGAACTCCATCGGCATCAGAATGGCCATCCATGGAATCGGAGGTCCGGGAGTACGTCGAGGCTTGTTCGGTCTGTGCGAGGAACAAGGTGTCCTCCGGGTCACGTATGGGACTTCTGCAACCACTGCCTATCCCCTCCAGACCATGGGCCAATATATCGATGGATTTCGTCACGGGGCTCCCGGTCTCTCAAGGTGACACCACAGTCCTCACTGTGGTGGATAGATTCTCTAAAATGGTCAGATTTATTGCCCTGCCCAAACTGCCTTCAGCCAAGGAAACAGCTGAAATTATGATTGACCATGTTTTCAAGATTCACGGGTTTCCCAAGGACATCGTCTCAGACCGGGGGCCCCAGTTCGTGTCACGGTTCTGGAGGGAATTTTGCCGGCTCATCGGAGCTAAGGCCAGTCTGACCTCGGGCTACCACCCGGAGGCTAATGGCCAGACCGAACGCCTTAACCAGCAGCTGGAAACCGGCCTCCGTTGTCTAGTGTCCCAGAATGCCTCGACATGGAGCAAACACCTGGTCTGGGTCGAGTACGCCCACAACTCCCTGCCTACGTCTGCCACAGGGTTTTCGCCCTTCAAGTGTGTTTATGGTTATGAACCTCCTGTGTTCGCTGCCCAGGAGCCTGAAGTCTCGGTCCCATCCGCCCACGCCATGATCCGCCGCTGCCGACGCATCTGGGCCGCTGCACGGCAAGTGCTTATCCGCCAAGGGGACCGGACCAAGAAAGCGGCGGACCGCAAGAGGCGACCCGCACCTGCTTACCAGCCGGGCCAAAGGGTTTGGCTTTCTACCAAGAATCTTCACCTCAGGGTCCCCTCCAAGAAACTGGCACCGCGTTTTGTGGGTCCCTTCCCCATTACCAAGGTCATCGGTCCTGCGGCTGTCCGACTCCGCCTGCCTCGCTCCCTCCGTGTTCACCCCACCTTCCATGTCAGTCAGGTCAAGCCGGCCAAGGAGAGTCCCTTGGTTCCCTCCCTCCCGCCCCCTCCTCCTCCTGAGATGATAGACGGGGGTCCGGTCTACAAGGTTAAACGGCTGCTAGCTGTACGCAACAGGGGCCGGGGCAGACAGTACCTGGTGGATTGGGAGGGGTACGGTCCAGAAGAGAGACAGTGGATCCCATCACGGTTCATTGTGGACCGTACCCTTATTACTGACTTCAACTGCGACCATCCTGAACAGCCTGGACCGTCTGGTAGCCGGTCCTAAGAGGGGGGTTCTGTCACACCGTGGTGAGGGTGTCTTGTCTTGGGGTTGTTTTGTCATGTCATTTCCTGTTTTATTTTGAAAAGTAACGCTCCTCTCGTTTCAGGTCACTTGCCCTTCCTCATGTGTCACAAGTCTGATTGCCTTCCCTGATTCCTGATTGTGTCCACCTGTCCCCTATTTCCCTCCATGTGTTTAAGTAGTCTGTGTTCCCCTTGTCTTGTGCCAGAGTGTCGTCTTCGTCAACCTTCTCGTGCTTCGCTTCATGTTTTCTTCCCAAGCATTTTTCACGTAAGCCTGTGAATCCTCTCGGAGAGATTACTTTGATTTGTTTAGTCTTTTCTTAGCTTTTTTCCTCAGTTCTGAGGTTCCCTCCATTCGGAGCGTTTTGTGTTTATTTTGTGAATTGTTTCTTCATTTTGAATTTTCCTCCCTTTGGAGAGTTTTTTGTTTTCCCTGATTTGAATTACGTCCAGGAATTTTTGTGGCCATTTGTTGTCCCTCTGTAAGGGATCTCTGTACATTCCAATTAAAGTCCCTAGTCATCTCTGCATACTGAGTCCTGAGTGCTGCTTCGAGTCCCGGCCTGACAGCTACAGCAGCTCATTTAGTAACTGCATGTTGCCGCTGTGCATGTGTTTTATTTTGTGGTATACTATTACTTTGTGGATTAATCAGGAGCTACTAAAAAAAAAAGTGCACAATATGATATTTGTGCAGCACCATGTCAGCTGCCTTTTTCTGCAAACTGCTGCATTAGTATTAGTATTTAATATGATTCCACCAGTTGGTAAAGTCATTCATAAAGAACGAGTGGTGAAGAAAATGTGTCTGGCTCAGTCTTTTCTCAGTTCCTTGTCTTAGAAGTGGGAATATCTTGATATCCATAACTTGTGGTCACTCAGAGCCATGCAACACATTTGAAAAATTACACGAGTTATTGTATTTTTATGGTCCCTTTCATGGTCTTGCATACATTACACTTCTTCCAGTGCCACCAGAATCCCAAGATTGAACTGTGAGGTCTGTAGATTTGTACGTCTGGTGCAGCCAGACTCCGCTGACACGCAATTTAGATTTCATTGTGGGGTGTGGTTCAGCCAACACGGAGAAAATAATACCTCTACATGGAACTGGATAGTCCTTCAACCAGAAATTGTATATTGGGGAGGGACTACTAGCAAGGTGCATGGAGGGGGAAAGGAAATATAAAGTTTAAGACTCCGACAGCATTTGTAGTATACACCTATCAGCCAAAACATTAGAACCACCAACAGGAGAAGTAAATAACACTTAGTATCTTGTGACAATTCAATGTTTTGTTTTGAAATAAAGCATTTTATACAAATTGCCTGGCAGCAGAGTGAGGAAGTGGTTGTGGTTGTGGCTGAGGAGGAAACGTCCTAGCTGGGGAGCATGCCAAAGGTAAGGCTAGCTGAGTAGTTTTAGTAGTTTAGGGCTAAGCTAACCTCTCCATTGCATGGTGGCTGCATGGAGGGGTGTGACTCCAGGACGCTGGAACTGACTGTGGGCCTAGCTTAATGAAACACTGGACGCACACTGTCTGTTGCTGTTGGCTAGGCTAGTTAGCTGGTGACTTCTTGTTGATTGCTAGTGGTAGGTGACGGCTTCACCTGCTGGTCGGGTTTTTCTTTCTTTTTTCAGTTGGACTGGGTTTGATATGTAGTTGCATATCCCATCACTTCTTACTTACTGCTGTCTTCTTTGTGGTTGCTAGCTGGCAGCTGACTGCTAGCCTGCTGTCAGTTTTTTCGGTTGGACTGGGCTTCTTAACGCGTTTTGCTTCGGATCTTGGTACAAGGGATTGTAACATCTCATTCTCTGTAATAATAACTGCCTTGCACTTAACATTTTAACAATCTCAAAGTGCTACGGATCAACAAAAAGGTCAATAAATAGTTAAAAGAAGTGCCTCTAAGGTTTCGTTTAAGACAGAAGAAGAAGGATGTGGATGGAAGAAGTCATCGTGTCATCTCCAGTAAGACCGTAACGCTGACTCAGCGTCTGACTGGATCTGTCATCACATCATTTCGCTCTCATCCACTCGACTAGCGCTGCCTGTGGTGTGATTTTAAAGGTCTCCAGTAGTCAAGAGCTTCTTGATATTTCAGCACACAGTAAACGTTTCACTTCTCTTTTTGACAAAATACCCTCAAGTGTGGCTGGTTGCCGAGGAAGCAAGAAACAGCGGAGTGCAGAGTTGAGATGGTCGAGACACATGAATGGATCTGTTTCTTTTCAGGGGTCAAAGAAAGACGACTATGTCTAGAAATGTTATTGGTCCTCAAGGCATAAGTCTAAAACACGGGCCCATGTGCTTTCCCTGAGAAGGTAATAAACCTCTGTCTCACAAAGAGTCTATGAATAAAGCGAGATCTGGGCTTGCTGTAGGGACTGATGAAACACATCCCTTGTTAACAGTCCCCTCAACCCAAAGGTTTGGCTGAAGGAAAAGGCCAGACTGCGAAGGGGAGACAAAGAAACTCTCTACTGGGAGTTTACAAAGCGTGCTTTCTCCGTTTTATCGTACAAACCTCGTCCAGCCGGGGGGCACTTCCCCCTGTGTTTGTGTTCACCTCTCCAACTCTGAGTGAGTTTCAACTAATCCAGATAAAGGCGTGATGCTCTGTGTCCTTGCAGCGTTACACGAGACATTTCCCTTAATTGTCTGCACGGCTTCGTCACGCGTCAGAGTCCTGATCAGCAGCTTCATCGCTTGGATAAACTCATGGTTCTGGGGATAGTGCATTTACTCACAAAGAAGCATTAAATCAATCTCCAGCAATTTATTTGTAAAACTGGATTCAATACATCACTGTTTATGTCAAAATCTCGTTTGAAACTGTGTAAAGAATTCAGCGTGGCATTAATGTGGTCCCTCAGCACACTCAAAAAAACGTCATTGTGTAAACGTACAGTTCAGCCTTGAAATCACTGATATAGAAAACTTCTATGTCGACCATTTTAAGTTGTAGATGTTGTTGTTTGGGTTCATGCATCATTCAGACTCACTTAAAAGGCAGCCCTGTACTCAAAATGATCCCAGGCGTTTGAAATGGATCTTTCCACTTTTGCAGAGCGGATCATTTCTGAGCTTGAAAAGAAACAAAACTGACCTTCACATTAATATTTTGAAAATCCTTAACCTTACATGAACAAAAAAATAAAAAAAGATTAAGTGACTGGTTCCGGCCTGATGGTTCTAGGAAATCACTGATTTTTAACAATCTGGACAAAGTTCACACAGATTCCCACTTTGTACAGCAACTGTAATTAAATGATTTTAACCCATTTTATTGTTTCCAGTGTGATTATTTTAATTCATTCAGCTGCTTTAGAGGAATCCCCAGGACAGACAAGAGATATAATCCCTCCATCATGTCCTGGGCCGACCCCCGACGCCTCCTTCCGGTGGGACATGAACAAAACACGTCTAACAGGAGGCATCTCACCTCAACTCCTCTCATTGTGGACGAGCAGTGGTTCTACCCTGAGCTCCTTCTACTTGTATCCGCAAACTCGTTCTTCCGGTCGTTACCCAAAGTTCATGACCATAGGTGCGGGTCGGAACATAGATCGACCAGTAAATTGAGATCTTCGCCCGGATCACTGCAGGCGCTGCTCCCATCCGTCAGTGGATCTCCTGCTCCATCCTACCCTCATTCATGAACAAGATCTCCAGATACTTGAACTACTCCTCTTGAGGCAGGGTCCCTGACTTGGAGTGGGCAATCCACCCTTTCCTGACTGAGGACCATGGCCTCAGACTCAGACATGCTGATCTTCATCCCAGCTGCTTCACACTTGGCTGGAGGTCATAGTTCAGTGAAGCTTGGTGGGACTGAGGAGCTCCTCAAAGTATTCCTTCCAATGCCCAGCCGTATCTTCAGTTGACGTCCACAGCTCCCAGTCCCCACAGAAAACGGTCAATCGTGTTGGACTTTACTGTAAAACTGCTGATGTGCAAATAAGATCTTCAGGTTTTGATGGGACTCCTTGGAAGCCAAGAAAATATTGGGGAAAAATAAATAATTAAACGCTAATTTGAGCTATTTTTGATATTGATATGAATCACATCCCAAAACTTAATCAACGTTTCTACCCATTATGTAACCATGAAACATGCTGCTAAATCATTCAAGCAAAGCACACTATACAATAGCCTCCTTAGGCCATCTGCTTATTTCATTTTTTTTTTTTTTTTAAATATCAAGGTCTCAGTACACGGCTTTCCTTGGGATAAAGAACATACAGTACATACTAGGAAGCTCAAACCTCACAATACAAATCTTTGTTGAAACTCATACCGTGTGTGTTTTTTTTTTGTTTTTTTTCCTCAGAACAGATGCACAGGGAAAGAAATTAAATAATTGGAAATTTCACTCTCACAATATTTTACAGTAGCTGGGTTTACATGGAGCCAAATATTCTGATTAGAATCTGTTTAGAAACCCAGACTGAATGAAAATGCTCCATATAAACACCTCAGTCAGAATAGTTTCACAGGGGTAGAGTATTCCTGTTCCCAAACTGATAGAAAGTCATGTAGACGTGGAATCTTCGTTCTGTCTGAGCATCCTCCGTCTGGACGTTTCCTCAACTGGTCTATCTAGTTTTATCTCACACTTAGATGGCAGAAAAATAGAAAAACGACCTGTTTATAAAAGTCCATCAAAAATTAATTGAAGCTGGAATAGACTGAAGAGTGGAACAAATTGGTGGATATGACCCCACAAACTCTATGAATCAAGCTGTAGCTTTAATAATAAAAGTGTAAAAACAATAAAAACTACAACTGGTTAGACGAGACATCAGTCGCATGATGTTTTCATCGATCTGCGCATGTCTCACGTTTGTAAAACGGCCGTTCAGACTGAAAGTAGTGGTGCATGGAAACATCAGACGGAAATAAATCACACGTAAACAGTTGACCTGAAACCTTCAATCGGAAAGAGAGAAAAAAAGTCTCCATGTAAACCTGGCAACACCTACTTGGCATCATCATCTGCAGACTGTCAATCACTCTTATGGTGGAATTTGCTACTGTGCATGTTGGTATTAAGTCTCAGTCTGCAATCGTGTGAATGAGTGCATGGTAAATCTCCAGGCAGGAAGTCTTGAAATATAATGGAAGTGTCTCTTTCAATCAGAAAAAGCAAAAGATAAGTTGGCTTCGTGCAAAAGAAATGGCCGTGGCAAATGTGTCGATGCCAATGAGCACCTCAATTAGAATAAACAGGCCCAAACTGAATGACGTTTCATTCAGTTTCACAGGGTGAGAATCTTCCTTTTCCTGACATAACGGAATCAAGTCTGGCTTCGTTCTGTCTGAGCATGCTCTGTCTGGACGTTTCCTCAACTGTGTCTCTTTCAATCAGAAATGGCTGTGGCAAATGTGTCGATGGTGTCCTCCCCCGTGAGTGTTTTTTGTTGGTCTTCAAGAAGCTGTGAGTGTAATCGTAGCGAGTTATTGTCATTCATTGTCTGCTACGCATGTCAGGGAATCAGGATGCCAACTTTCGTGGAAGTAGGAACCTACGTCAGGCAGCCGAACATGTCCTCCTTTGTTCAGCACATGTTTTTTACTCGGGCTAATTTAGGACAGATGTGTCATCGCCCATTTTACACTTGCCATATGATTTGAAAGGTCGTGACCTCCGCCTATCGCCACCGGCCCTGCACTTCCACCACGCAACATTTTTTTCAAGTCAAACGCCAAAGCCGCCGGGCGTCCTGCTGAACACCACTGACTGCACAAGGCGCCACGGCTTGAAAAGTCCTGATAACAACTCTAATTCTCTCCTATACTGTGTTAATTAATTAATATAAAGAAAACAGGATGTAAACACATCTAAATATGTCAATACAAAGCTAAAAAAAATACTTCCCTAAATCTTCCCTGTTCGCCTTCATTACCCGGCCGAACGTGCCCGCGTAGCAGACGGTTCAACGTAATTAACCTTTAAAAATCCCAAAAAGCGGACGGGGTTAGTAAACACGGCATACATTCGGGTTTTTCATGCGGCTAGTTTGCGCCAAGACAGAGGCGTCGATTGTGTTTCGGGAGCTCAGAACAAATAATGTTTTATACCAGACGAGCAGAACTAAAGATTAAATGTTAGTTGGCCTTAAGCGAGCTTCAGTTTGCAGACTACTGGTCAGCCAGTAGAAAGGGCCCTTTGTGAGCTGGAGGTGGTGACGTCAAAAGCGCTCTATAAAGACATAAATTCATAGCTAATCTAGAACAACACAGCAGTGGGAGGATGAGCCTTGGTGTCCTCCTCTGTTTCTTAACTTGCATAACTAATAAGCCTTAAGCTGTGGATAAATGAAGCAGTGCTAGCTACTTGCTCTCAGAGTCGCACGCGCTAGTTTGCCGACTGCAGCAGAGCAAGCTGCCAAGATAAAGTGATTATATACTTGTTTGTATCTTATTTTTTTTATATCAGCTAATTAGCAAATTACTTATTTAAAAAAAAAATGCTGGAGATGCTTGAATACAGCCACTATCAGGTGAGATGAGTTGATTTTCCTCTTTTAATATTTCTCCCAAAAACAACAACAGACGCATCTTTTGACTTTAGTGCTGTTTCATTCACTCGCTAAACGCTACTGCAGTTATTGGCACTATAAGAACTGTGATGGACAATAATGGAGTTTTTTATAATTGCTGCATGTGTTGTTGAGGTACTGCATGAGCTTTGAGTAGATCATGTGACATCTGAAATCCTCTAGTGTCCTCTCTGTGGTGAGGAGTTGTAAATAACGATTGTCTTGTGGAAGGAAAACTAAATTACGTTTGATTATTCTAGTGCAACACAGGCTGATTCATCAAAGATTTCACAGCAGCATCAAATATCACATTAGCACGGTGTGATAAATCATCATGATCATCATTATTCTGCACAACATCCACTATACGCATCTTCATCCAGGCTAACCGTTTAATCCAAAGAACACACTTTGTTGCGTCTGCGTTCTGAATTTTGTCGTTTTGCTCACGTAGGTGCAGTCCCACCTGGACAGTCCCACCAAGTACCACATCCAGCAGACTCAGCGGCAGCAGGTGAGGCAGTATCTGTCCACCACCCTGAACGGTAAAGCTGGCAGCCAGTGCCCGAGCCAGCCCGCGGAGCACAGCATGCCGCCCGGGCCGGGCAGCAGCGCACCCAACAGCCCCATGGCCCTGCTCACGCTCAGCACCAACTGTGAGAAAGAGGTACACCTGCTCCCTGGAGGCTGGACACTGCTGCTCCCGTTAAACTAAGAGAAAGAAACAAATGTGTTTGTCATTTTTTATTTGTTTACAGATGGACGATGTCATTGATGACATTATTAGCTTGGAGTCAAGTTACAATGAAGATGTTCTGGGATTGATGGACCCAGGACTCCAGATGAACAACGCGGTAATTTATCAAGATGCTCTTCTGTGGATTCATGATACTCTTTTTTTTCTTTTTTTTTTTGCATACATGCATTCATTATAATGACGTGTTCTTTACATTCCAGCTCCCTGTGTCTGGTAATTTACTGGATGTGTACAACCAAGGACTTTCACTGCCTGGCCTCGGCATCAGCAGCTCCTGTGCCCCCAACATTAAAAGGGAATTCACAGGTAAACCGCTGAGACGCACACATGTTAGCCAGCGTTTTATTCTCAATTTACTCACGGTCAATGCAGCTGTTCTGCACGTTAAACCTAAACTACTCACTGGGAAATGTTTGCATGCTGTTTACAAAGATCCCAGAGTAAAGAGTAAACCAGACACCGATCAGTGCGTAGAAAATAAAAGGCTTGTGTCAATATTGTGTGCCATTTAGAAGTGCACAAGATACTATTAAGTCAATGACATGCCAAATAATTAATTACCCCAGCTCCTGGCATGAAGCAAGTGCTGGACAAGCCTGGATCCTGTGGCCAGTATGAAGGCTATCAAAGGCCAGAGGGCTTTCCAGTAGGTAAGCAAAGCAAAATGAAAAAGAATGAAATAAAGATGTCTTATAAACTGTATTGTCGGAAACTGTCTGTTGAGTATTTTGTGTATGACTATATCGCACACAATATCAATCAACTGTGATTTAAAAAGCTAATTTTAGCCTCTTTTTTTCCCTCCCCCTCGAAATATAACTATATACTACCTGATTTAAAATGTGCCATAAGATAAAAAAGCAGATTTACTTCACGTTGTGGAATAATGAGATGTGTTTTGTTATTATTATTTTTCACATTTCTCTCCGCTTCACTTCACAGAGGCAGAGGTCCGTGCTCTCGCTAAAGAGAGACAGAAGAAGGACAACCACAACTTGAGTGAGTCAGTTTTATTTTAAATAGCTTTAACTTGAGTCAGGTCAAAGTTTATTGTTTTATTTTAGTTATTTTATTCAATATAAGTGCTGGACAGAAGTACAACGTGATGACAAATACACTTAATGAATAAAACAGTAATGGAATAAAAATGAGCAAAAATGAGCATAACAAAATCAAACAATTAAAAGAAATAGTAAAAGCTTTTGGGGGCTGCTACTGCGACTTTATGTTTGTTTCTGACTATTTTACATTAAGTTTAAAATTAACCCTTCACTGACCGCCCAGCTGCTCAACTTACTGTGTGTTTTTATTATTTGACATATTTCAGTTGAGCGAAGACGGAGGTTTAACATCAACGACCGCATCAAAGAGCTGGGAACTTTAATACCCAAGTCAAACGACCCGTAAGTATTCACATACCAGCCAAAGGTTTGGCTCTGAGCAACTCAGTTTGTTTTTAACACCCTCCACCCTCTCCACGTAAATGAAAGCATCATTAAAATGCTTGTTTGTTCAGAGGCCCCGTAAAGGATCCTGTGCTCTTCTCCTCTGGTCAGCTGGTCAGCTGACTCTGACTATAGACCTTTGTCTCCTGTATCCCCCAGAGACATGCGCTGGAATAAGGGCACCATTCTGAAAGCCTCGGTGGACTACATCAGGAAACTACAGCGGGAGCAGCAGAGGGCCAAGGAGCTGGAGAGCAGGCAGAGGAAGCTGGAGCACGCAAACCGCCACCTGATGCTGCGTATACAGGTGGGTCATCCAAGCAGGAGGTTTGTAGAGTGTGTTGATCCGTGACATGCACGGTGGTTCATTTCAAGGGAACTTCATATAAATGATCTGATATACATTATTGTTTTCATGTTAAATCAGCATCTTCCAACATTAAGTCTGAAAAGGAGGAAAAGCTCCAGTCCTGCAACACATGTTCACTGAAGCACATTCACCACTTCACAGCTTCCTGTCTTTTCTTGGATTGGGTTTTTACACCGATTAATAAAATAATACATATCTTAATAAAATAAATTTAGACTTTTATAGACTTTATTGGTCACTTAGCTCAGTTGCACCTAAAAAAGCAAAAGAAAAACAGGTGGTTAGATAGTTATACGGTAAAACAGTGAAAGCAAAAGCTGTAGATTAAATACACACTATGCACATAGGAAGGAAATATAAATCCAATATCCAATAATATGGACGGAGGAACTCTGTAACACTGGCCACAGTAGCTCAGTTGCACATAAAATGAAAGCAAAATTGAAAATTTGAACCTTTTCTCCTGTAGGATTGCTTCCCTTGCAGCGTGTGCCGTTGTATTTATCTGCAGAGACTTTTCCCCTCATTTAATGTCACATTACTCCGCTCGGTGGGCGCGTAGCCCTGAGCTAGTTACACCGTGCACATTGTGAAAGTAGGACTGTAGCGATCGGGTTACATGGCTGCCTCCATCTCTGTTATGTCTGTGTCACGGGCGAATAAAGAGCTGCAGGTTTGTGTGTCCGACCAAGGGCGAGGCCACACACACGCGCACACACACACACACACACACACACACACACACAGCAGATAAGAGGAAGGTGAAGCATGGCTTTAGCTGCACTCACAGAGATACATTTCTGCCGGGTTGTGAGCGGGTTTAATTTTTTGGAATTAGTATTTTAACCTTAGCTTTTAAATCTTTGTAAATAATACCTTCTGTATACGGGGTTTCTGCAGGTTTGAACAGATTTTAGACTTTTTAAGACTTTTTAAAGAACATTAAGGGCGAAATTTAAGACCTACACGATGTATGGAAAATAAGGAAAATCAGAATAACCGAGGGGCTCATACTGCACATGAAGGATTTAATGCAAAACACGCTTGTATTTAAGACATTTTAAGGCCTTAAATTAGGATTATCACACTTTAGACTTTTTAAGACTCTGCAGAAACCTGGTATATACTTGTGTGTTTTGAAAAGGAGAAGTTCTCCAGTCTTGTTGTACACTGTATAATGACGATAAAGGGCATTCTATTCTATTCTATTCTATTCTATTCTATTCTATTCTATTCTATTCTATTCTGTTCTAAATGATGTTTCATATCCACGTAGGAGCTGGAGATCCAGGCCCGTGCCCATGGGCTCACCGTGGTGTCGTCCACATCCATCTGCGCGTCAGAGCTGATGGCTCGGGCCATCAAACAGGAGCCCGTCCTCGGCGACTGCCCCTCGGATCTCTACCAGCGCGGCTCCGCCCCCGACATGTCCCCCCCCACCACGCTGGACCTCAACAACGGCACCATCACCTTCGACCAGATCCCCGCGGACTCCGGGGAGCCCGGCCCTTACGGCAACTCCAGGACCTGTAAAATGAAGGAGTTGGTAAGGGACAACAGCCTCGGGCCGATCTCCCCCAGCGACCCCCTGCTCTCGTCCATGTCCCCGGACGCCTCCAACAACGTCGGCAGCCACCACAGCTCCAGTATGGAGGAGAAAGAACACGGCTGTTAGCCCCGGCGCCACGCGCCACACTGACACTTCTGTTTGTAGCATTCCACCAGTGGGCCACCTCCACTCAATGTTTCCACGTGACTGAGTGGAAAAAGGAACTATTTTTTATCTTGATTGCATTTTTTCTTACTTCCATTCATTGCATAGCTCTAAGGTTCAACGTTTCATGTGTTTCTGTGAACCAAGACACACACAGTGTTTACGTAGTCAGCTGATACTGATGCCGTTTAGCTGAACAGCTTTAAACTTTACAAACACGCACCGTGACTGAGAAATGTGACTACGATCTATAGATAAACTTTACATCTACACATTGAAAAACGTACTTTGTGTTGAAGTGTGCCCAGCAAAAGAGATAATGTGTTCAAACATCTGAAGAATGATGGTATTTGAATGGATATTAGCATCTCAGTGTATTTAAAAGATTTGTATTCTGAAGAAATCAAACATCGACCAGATTAAAAGTATTATTATTGTTATTATTCTATTAAATACTATAATATGACTTTAATTTAATCATTTTCTTCTTCACTTATATCTTACTTTGCTGTGTGATATAGAGTTTATGGGGAGTTTATCAGGTGTAGACTTTTTATTTTATTTATTATTTTTATGAGATTCTTCTTTATAGGGCTGGACGGTATGACCAAAAATATATATCATGGTATTTTTTTTTCCATGCATAATTACTGGTTGAGAGAGGAATTAATGCAGTAGATTAACTAAGGATGAACTATTTTACTGTGATGATGAGTAAATATAGAATAATCCCACACTAGTAGTAAAACAGGTGTGTGTGTGTTGGGACATTTTCATTAAAAAAAAAAAAAAGAAGAAGAAATGTTATCAAGATGAAATGAAGAAACAGGGATAATCACTGTTTCATTTATTTTGACATATTTATTCATATTTAAACTGCTATGTCTGTAAAGCCAATAGCAGCGCGACCAGCTACCGTAATAACTATAGTCTACGTGCAACATTTTTTTTCTCATTCATAAAAAGGTTAAATGAAACAAACAAACAACACAAACAAACAACAGTGTCACCTTTTTTGGCACAAGTCTTCCCGTTCTGCCACTCCTTCATTGTTTTGTATGTTCACCACGCCTCCCAGTGACGCAGTCGCACTGTTTAGAAGCGCTACGTTGAAAATGGTCCGGTCTGAAACAGTGTCTCGCGGTGCAGCGTTCCGAACGGTGTCTAATCAAATACACCGGAATGCCGCTTTATTAAAAATAAGAAATACCGGTATTCGTAATGAATCGGTGTACCGCCCAGCCCTATTACCTTATATGTCACATGTTCATCATCCATGCTTCATATTGTGGTACAGTTTGTGTGTTTTTTTATGTGCAGCTTGAACTACGGCAGATTTGGGCTTCGTTGATGAATCTCTGCATCACATCATTAACTAATATTAGTTGAGACACAGTGACCGCATGTGGTGTTTTAAACTCAAAAACAACAGTCCAGTCTGTTATTCATCTCGCTATACCCTCCAGAAAACCTCATCAACCCCTCTCTGAGCTGCCCTAATAGTCTATATGAACTTGTGCTTTGATATTTTTGTGCAAAAAACACGAGCCAATGATTTAACAAAGGGTTAAATCAGGTTTCCAGTGAAGAGATAATAGATAAATGTTAAAATCAACGACAATGCGACAACATTAATAAAAAAAATCTTTATTGTAGTATACATGCAAACCAGTTCAAGTCATACCCCTACACATCCCCCCTGAATCCTACACATTTAAACAAAATGACAAAACAAAGCTATTTTTACGTTATGAATGGATTTCTTTTACAGCCAACACCTGCATCGTAATACTCAGAAACTAGTGTGTAAAAAAAACAAAACAAAACTGAATACACGTCCCTGTAGTTGTAAACGTATTCTTTTAGTTTAAACCGGACTGATGTAGCTGCAAGTTAAGTGTCACAGTTGTTGCCGTCAGAGGAGACGCTCAGCTCTTCGCACCATTTTTTGTACGCTCTGCGAAGGATCTCATATGACGTGTTATTGAAAATTTCTGCAATGAAAGCAAGGAGAGCAAAGAGAGAATGCTTAGACTGTATCGGTCGCATAAGAACTACTGCAAGCACACCAGATGGCTAAATTCTTACCTGCTTGCCCTAGACCTACGGGCAGAGGCATTCGGACCAGGCCTCCAGAATGTTTCAGCCTGTCCTCCAGAGACCTCTCAATGAGCTCCATGGTGCAGGCCTCGTGCCAGACAGGCAGCTCCAGGCCGACCATACAGCTGATAATCCTCTGCTTCTCCTCCTCTGTCAACAGGCCGCTCTCCTGGGACACGTAAAGCATGTAACACATATCAATGTTCACTGCTTCTCCGTGCAGCAGAGACGGGAGAACTTTCTGTAATTGAAAAGAGAAAAAAAATGGGGGGAAAATATGAGGTTGTCGCAAAAAAAAAACCCCAACAACAACAACAAAACACTCACATTGGATGAAGACGTACTGCTCAGCCTCCATGCATCAACAAAAGATTTAAGGTGTCAATCACCATCTCTAACGCCGGGCTGATAAGGTGGCCGAAGTCCACGAGTCTGTTTAGGTCGTCCTCCCAAAGGTTCGGGGCGAGCTCCTCGAGCATGGTCATGATGGCTATGCGGGTGGCCTGCGACGCCGCCTTTAAGCTGCTGCGCCCGTACACGCTGTTGTCAGCTTGGAATTTCATGTCCAGCAGCATGGTGCCGTGTTTCTCGAGAAGCTCAAAGAGGCCTATGTGCTTCATTAAGGCCATCTGCAGGGAGCAAGCACAAGCATTGCGTTAGGTGCAAACTCTAACCAGGACAGGTTTTTTTTGTGAGGCGTCTTTGACATGTACCTTTAGCATCTCCGCCAGCCCGTTGGAGATGTGTCGCCGGGGAACGGTTTGAATGAAGGACAGGTCGAGGAAGGCGGCTGCAGGAGGAATGTAGGCGCCCAGCTTGTTCTTGCAGTTTGCAAAGTTCACGCCCGTCTTCGCCCCGACGCTGGCGTCAATGTAGGAGAGCAGCGTGGTCGGGACCCTGATGTAAGGGGTGCGCCTCCTGTAGAGCGAGGCGGCCAGGCCCACGATGTCTAGACACACTCCTCCACCGATGGCAATGATGGGCTCCGTGCGGCGGTCCAGGGAGAAGTTATTGACGTCGTCCAGGATTTTAAGGGCCATCTCCATAGATTTGTTCTCCTCAGTGGTGGGCAGAGCCAAGATCTTGTACAAGACATTGTTGGCCTCTAAATATTCTGTTAGCTTGGCGCCGTAGATTTTGCACACCTCCTGGTCAATGACCACGAAGCGTTTGATCGGCTTGTTTGACTTTTTAATGTCCTCCAGCTCCTGCGGGTCGGTGATGTGGCCCAGCAGGAGGGTGTCGTTGCTCGGGTCCAGCAAGCCCCAAGTCTCGGTTACCTTGTAAGTGAAGATGATGGGGCTGACCACCGTCCAAGTGGTGCCTTTCTCCGTGCTGCTCTCGTAGCTGCCACACAAGACACATGGAAGATGTTTGTTATGTGCAGCACTTAGAGAGGATTGAAAACACGTTACTCAAAGGTCCACGGTTAAACACTACACTAGATATATATACATCTGAGGTCAGTAAACGAAGGCACATAAGAGACTGAAGTGAGTCATAAAATAAATGTCTAGTGTAGCTGTTTCAGAAAGGACCTATGAGTTTTTTAATCTACAAACTGAACGTGTCTACAGTCAAACAATCCAAGATGGAGCAGATTAAATACGAGCATGTTACCCCCGTGTTGGACTCTCTGCACTGGCTGATTTTAAGGTGCTTCTGCTAATCTTTAAAATTGTAAATGGCATTGCACCATCTTATTTGAATGAACTTGAGACCTCTTATGCACCTTCTCGTGCACTTCGCTCCAAGGGAACTGGTCTACTGGATGTTCCCAAAGTCAGAAAAAAGACAGTTGAGGAATGTGCTTTTTCTTGCACCGATGCTACGGAACAGGCTTCCTCGGGACATCAGGCAGGTATGTTCTGTTGAGGTATTCAAAGCAAAATTTACTGCTTCATGTGAGACTTGATGTGTTTTTTAATTGTATGAACTGTTTTATTCCTGTGTCTTTACTGTGTTAGTCTGTGTTTTATGTCTGATTATTTGTTTTAACTGCTTGTACAGCATGTTGATCTAAAGCGCTTTATAAATAAAATTATTGTTGTGAATTAAAGAAAAAGTCTAAATCTGGACTAAAGATTTGATGCAATTCAAAAAATGCAAATGTAAAACAGAAATGTTCTTCAACTCACCTCTCTGCAATGAATTTAGAATAAAAACAACAACAGTTAACATCGACAGCGTCACCTTATCAAATGTTTTCTCTCGTAGTCAGATGCTCCATCTGAATCTCAAGGCGAATTTCTCCAAACAGGAACATTCTTATCGGACGTTACAAACGTGTCAAAGCATTAAAATATTAATCTCCAAAATGCTCGCCAGCTGCCATTTTAAATGGCACTTCATCTACCCCTAACCACATCTACAGGTTTTTCTAGAAGGCATGTCATACGAAACATGTTATTATTATTATTAAGTAATTATGATGGTACTCCACTGATTAACATTTTTATTTCATTTCCCCTGCAGAGATGTGGTTGTCTGTCAGCCATAAATAACTTGAGGCCAAATTCACACCTCGGTGACAACAACCAGGCTCAGTCACTTGCCTTCACTTGTTCAGAAAGATGAAAGATAATTTGTTTCTGGGAAGAAACAAAATTAAGAAATGAAGGTTATTGTGTTGTCTTTAGGTTAGAGGTGCAGGACGGATGGCTGGAATTACAATGACCACAGTGGGGACTCTTAGCCATGGATCATTAATTAACCAGAAATGCTAACTGACGCTTAATAACGGCATCTCTGACAGCCCTCCAAACCCCACCCTGCAACACCTGCAGGGTGAGAAAGACAGAAAGAATGTAAGTTAAACCAATGGAAAATCACTGAGAGGAACCTGGTCCGGTTATGATTTATATTTACGCCTGTGATGTATTAGGCTGTTTCAGTTTGAATTCGAACACCCTGCCATGCATTAAAATGCCAAACGCTGGAGTCTCAGTTTAAATCCACGCATATGTTTGTAGTGCTACTTTTATTCCTCTAGGTTTTTATTTAAAATGAAAGAGTAGGCGGTCCTATGATAATGAGACGGCACAAACCAGTCATACTCTTAAGCAGCTTTTTGCTCAAAAGTAAAATAAATAAATAAATAAAAAATTACTAAGGCATAAATTGTAGTTGTTAAGAGTGCCTGCAGTTTTTTTTTTTTTTTTTTTTTTTTTTTTTTTTTTCTTAAATGTGAAGTCTACTGAGAACAGAGTCGGAAGAAACTCAGGCATCTCTTGTAAAACTAAATAAGGCAAATATTCAAAACAGCAAAATCTGAATTAGTTAGATTCGTGTGAGTAAAGGACACACTTACATTTTGGCAGCAGACACACAGTCAGCTGTGTCCTTACAGATCTGCTTTTCCAGTTTGCACTTCCAGGTCCCTTTGACTCGAACTAGGCTAAACTCATTTTTCTTTTCTTTTGATTCTCTGTTGTCATGATGAACCTTTCCCATTCTTGCCGTGATGAGTGTGAGCGGGTGGGAGACGAGCTAGTGAACAGGTTCATAACACATCCTGACAAGGAGGCTTTAAATACACTAAAGAGTGGCGAGGATGCCCCTGCAAGGGAGGAGCAAACCCTTCACATGTCATTACATGTGTATGTGCTTATACAATGCAACAAGTTTGTGTAACTGGCAAGGTGAGGTTACTTAACTAATTAATTGTTAAATTGAGGATCCTTATCTGAATAACTTAACATCTTTATTCCAAAAGACTCACATCCACGGTGGAAAGACAACATTGCAGCTTTAAACTCCTAAACATTGCCTATTTCTTCTCCTGCCTGGAAGTAGCTGCCAAATATGAAGTACGTCAGCCCAGAGTCACACCTTCATGAAATAGATTCCTTTCTTCAAGGAAGACTAATGACAAAGGGATAATAATTGAGCCACGTCAGGCGAATTAAAATCAATGTGACTTCTCTCATTAGAAATTGACTCAGTCAAACAAATACAGGTGCAAAGCGTTTTTTGGATGAGATAAGAGATCTGGATGCTTGGTTGGAATTAAAATGCATGTCACAACAGACACCTGTTGACCGCAGTTCAAACGTCAGATCAATCGCTAACATTTGCCGCTTTTACCCGTGACTCTTCCCTAATTCCAGTGAGATGCACATATTGTGCAATTTTGGAATGTCCCCAGAACATAAGAATGAGAA
Source organism: Mugil cephalus (assembly GCF_022458985.1). Classification (NCBI taxonomy): domain Eukaryota; kingdom Metazoa; phylum Chordata; class Actinopteri; order Mugiliformes; family Mugilidae; genus Mugil; species Mugil cephalus. Next base: position 26,895,729 of record NC_061773.1, read on the forward strand.
TAGTGGGGTGGACTTGGACTTGGACATCTGATACATGTGTCTGTTTTACCGGCAATTTTCCAACAGCCTCGCCGCTTTCAAGACATACATTTCGTAAAACGAGTTTGACGGGGCTCAAATGTCAATTCAGAGAGAAGATAAAGGTGTGAAACCCAACACCAGCGCTGGAGCCATGAGATTTGGGGCGAGTGTGACAACTTCAGTAGTTGAGTTTATGCTGCTAGGATAAAAAGATACACCGGAACAATAACATGTAAAGTTTTCAATCTGAACCATGTGCAGTTAATAGAATTACTGTTTTCCTAGATTGACATATAGCATTAGAGTAGAATAGCCTTTATTGTCATTATACAGTGTACAAAGAGATTGGAGAGCTTCTCCTTTTCAGTGCAAAAAAGCACAAATATATACAAAAAAGTGCAAAGAAAGTGCTATTTACAAAGATTTACAAGCTAAAGTTAAATTACTAATACTGACAAAACATTGAAAATATACAAGAATTATAAAATATATGTTGTTTTTGGAAGATTTAGCGATTGCTTTTAGCAGCACTCTTTGTGCACACATGCATGCACACATTAAACTGAAATACACACATAACACATAAAAGGAGCATTTCGTCGTTTGTCCTTGCTTGTGGTATTATTCAGCAATAAGGACATTTCACACCGTGACCAGACTTAGAAGTCAAAACTGAACTCCGGTTTTGTCTAAATCCAGTTGTTGTGTCTTGTCTAAAATCCGATAAAAGATAAAAGTCTCCAGGGTTTTAATTTAAATTTGCTGCACCCACTGCTAAGCTGAAGATACTATGATGAGGTTTTTATTCCAAGACTCCCCCAGTGTGTGAAACCGTCTATGTATGTGTCCGTTTACAACACAGTCTTAAACATCTGACCAAATAAAGTTTCACTCCTGCTCACACCTTAAGACTGAAGACACTGGTTGTAGGAGCTAGCTTACTACTTGTCCCTGAGATGTTGTTCCCGTGCTGGGTCCAGATATTAGTGCTGTGTGTGTTACAATCACAGGGTCTTCAGACATTCCTCTGTGTTTGACACAAACTTTATTGATCGAAAGATATAATGTCCATAAACTAATACAACGCGCAGATACAGTAGTTCAGTGCCACCTATAGACTCCTTCACAGTTTGTAAACAGTGACGTATTTCGAAGGGGGCGGGGCTTAGCCGGAGGCAAAACATCTCAAACACTATAGCCTGTAAATACGGATTAGCATATTTCAATGGACTATTTTGGCAAGAATGGACGAGGAAAACACATATTTTAGAGAATATTCTAATACACTCACGCTCTGAGACCGTGAGTGTTATTTTTAAAAGTTGACTCTGACTGATGGGACTACATTCACTGACGCCTACACTCTCACTCACTGGATGGACGATGCAGTATATTGTCCTCCTCCAAAGTTTGTCTAAGGTGTTTATTGTCCAAAAAGGATTAGCTTAATGGTTATTGAATAGCTGCTAGTTGTTAAGTGCTAGTTGTAAAAATATCAGCTGATGGTTGTTTAAATACCAGCAGTAAAGGATCAGAAGACTTTTTGTTCATGATGTTTAATTCTTGGAGGAAAGAAACTCTGTGAAAGGAGAGTGTAGAAGCTGAACGAGAGGGAATTCGACAATTGGCACCAGAAGCTCCCTCAGATTTGGTTTTTGACATTGTTCTTTCATGCAATAAACCTTTTTTAAATGCAAGAGAAGACTCATCAGCGGTGATCACTTCTATGCTTCAGCACATCATTAAACAACAACGATTTGACCGAAGGAGAAGGAGGACACATAGGGGACAAAGTCTGTCCACAGCTCCCCACCAGTCAGTCAGAACGGAAGAAGCTGCAATAAAATAAACCATAACCTGGATGACTGAGAACCTTGATCCAGACATGTACAGTACATGAGCCTTATGTCAGGACCCCTTAGCATTAAAGTCCAGGGTCCTCCTGTCGTCTTCACCACTTCCTGTTTTATTTTCCAGCCTGGTCTCATCCTTGTATTCCTGTCTAGTTTCCCGCCGGTGTCACTGATGTCACTCGTCTTGTTAATTTACGTAGCAGCATTCCTTGCTCTGAGTGTGGCCCTGCGTTTGACCTGAGTTCTGACTTTTGTACCTCTGCCTGGGTTTTGGAATTTTGAAATGAATAAGCGGATTCTGTACCTGCGTGTCCACGCCTCTGGGTTCAGAACCTGATACCTTACAAACCAGCCAAGTCAATAGGATACTATGAAAACCTTAAACAAGTAGCGTCATATAGCTGCCTGTGTTATAAGTGACCATAAATAAAAGAAAAGAAAGTAAAAAGGCATAGGGTTAATTGGTCATTTCTACAAACTCAGAACTGAAAACCGTCTGAAGTGTATCAGGTAGTGCAGTTACTGAGATCTTGGCAAAACCAAAGACAAGTGCAAAGGAATTCTTTGACACGTTTTTTTCCTGAAGCAGTAAATCAAAGATAATTGCACCGCCTCAAGGCAGCTGCTGACAGCTGAGAAATTTGATGGAGGAAACGAAAAGCGTGACGATTTACTGAACATGGCTTAGACTTAGACCTGGGCTTCATTGATCACAGACATGGAGACCTGTTGGTCACAGTCGCTCAGTTTCACATAAAAAAAAAAATAGGACAGGATAAATGAAAAAGTGGAGATGTATTAACATGGACTTATCTGTTAGAAGAAGATGAGTTGTTGCTACCACATTTAAACAAGTGGCTTATGTAACCTACTGCTCAAAGACATAAGATCACATGGACAGTAAATCTAAAGAAAGCCATGAGGCCGTTTAAAAGGGACCCTCTGTGCTTGCACAACTTTACTATTCAGTCACTTCCTGGTATCCCACAGTAGCGGCTGGCCAGGGTTCAAATTACACATGCATGTGCATTAATTGTGGGTAAAAATAAGTAGTGGTGTTAAAGGGATTTCAGACAAATGAAACCCAAATATTATACTTGTGCATTTGTTTATTCAAGAAAATCTGCATTTGTACATGTCGGCTGCAAACGTATGTGAAGCCTTGATATTGTTGGTCTCAATCCACCAACTGGAAACACTTCTGGGCACTAATTCAGCCTTGACATTTACCTGTAAATGCACTTGCGAGATATGCAATATTGGCTCATTCTCTCAAATAAAGAATCCTACAGGTATAATATTTGGCCCATGTCAGCCTGCAGACTTATCCGGAATGTACCCCACCCCGTGCATGGTTATGAAAATGAATGAATGAATGAATATATATTTGCACCTCCTGGACTTGTGGGAAATTTGCTGAGCTTTGAGTGTAAAATAAATTCTTTGGCTTGTTATTTATTTACTAATTTCAGTCAGGTGCAGCGGTTGAATTAGGGCTGGCATTGGCCACAGGTAAAATGATAAACAGCCGCACCTTAATGGAGAGCATCCATGAATGTGATTCCTAAAATACTAGAGTAAGTTTGAACACAAGTGTTGAGAAGCTGAATGGACCACCGGGTTCACGGCTATAAATAGTCCTCACTATTCCTGGAACTTCACTGGCCAGTGTCTCACTGCGCAGCAGCTAAAGCCCCACGACCAAAGAGCCCTCTCACCTGGCCCCTGACAGCTGCGCGTTCACCTGGGAAACCCCGTTTAATTGCGAGGTCGTTGTGGAGTTATGAAAATCCACGGTTGCAGACGAGGGGCGGTTACGTGTAGCGTGCTGTTGGATAAAGAGCACGTTCTCGAGTTGCGTAAGTGCCACCAGTCACTCCCCCAACCCTGCAACCGCCCCCAGCTTCACTCAGCGCAGGCTTTGTCGCACCAGTTGTGATATAATCTCATAAACTCCCCACAAACTCCTTAACCTCCACCTCCTCCACCACCACCACCACCGCCGTGACTACCGGCTGCACAAACCGTCCCGCCCATCAACGCGCAGCATGTCAACCGAAAAAGGTGAGAGAAACATTTGTTGTTGGCGATTTATTTACTTGTTTACTTGCGCGGCGGGGATGTGTGAGAAACCCCTCAGTCAGTGTCCTGATTTCAGTTTTCCAGGATTCATTCAGCGTCACGCGAGGAGTTCACTGTGAAGTCAGTGCGCGTGTACGGACCAAATATAAAGCATGGTGCCAAAACATTAGGTACACTAGAGAAAACGAATGCATTGTAATGTAGAATTCCTGCTTTAAATCTCAGCTTGTGTGTTGTTTTTTATTGACATGCTTCTTATTTTGACATTTTATTCCTTGGACTGGGCTAAAAAAAAGCGTTTAGCGTTTTATCCAATGTTTATTATTATTATTATTATTGTTAAAGTATGTATTTATTGAATTATGCGTGACGTATGTAACTTTTATCCACCACAGTCACAGATTCCATTCACCTGTGGACTCCTGTGTGTTTTTACTTACATTACACTGTAAATTTTCTTGTGTATAGCAAATGTAGTTTTTATAGCTTTTAAACCAGAGACCTGTTGAACTTTTACACATGGCTTCACATAAAAATAACAGACAGACGTGACATTGGCGTTAGTCTGGGGGGAATCATTGCTTCCACCATCAGCCACATGATGAATGATATCTGCGTCAATAAGTCAGATAACTGAGAAAACATTAGTGTTTAAAGTTGCACCCCTGCATGAAAAGGCAGGAGGGAGAATGGCTGATTCACAGATTTTATTTTATTTTTTTATTCCCCAGTTCCTGACACCCCAGTGGAGGTTATTGTGGATCTATTAACAAAAGCGCGGGACATCGCTGCAGCATGTGGGACCGTTCCAGAGGAGCTGATCGGCCACTTGCAAAGAGCTCTGGAGATTTCCAGCGGCCTGGATGATTACCTGGAGAAAATGACCACACAGGAGAGTGAACCTCTGGCGGAGCTTTATAAGTACGTCTTCACCTCCTACGCATCAATATTCACAGACCAGAAACATGCAAAGTTAATGTAAACGCTTAATTAACTCTGATTTACTTCTAGAAAAACTATTTCTCATGACTGGGATCGAGTCCACAAAGAGGGAAAGACCATGTTCCGGCTTCCCAAGGAGTGCATCACTGGACACGTTGAAGGTTGGACATTAACGTGTCTCATTGCCATTACACACTGATCAGCCACAACATTAAGACCACTACTTCATGAGCAACTTACAAAATAATGAAGTGCACTGAATTTATCTGGGTTTGGTCTTGTACGAGCTACATTACCTTAGCTTTAATCTTTTATTTGGTGACAAAACAGCATATATATTCAGAATAATGAAAACAAATGACTAATTCCATAAGTTATTTGCACGACACACAGCTATTTATTCAAGTAAATAGTCAGAGAAATCTGGAAAAAGTATGGAGCTTTGAAATTGACCGAGAAACTTTTGGACCTGGCATTCATTCATGTGGATCTAGCACCCATGTAGACCAGACCAGACACCCCCACCCCATAACAGTGACACTGCTTGATGGCAGCAGGATGCAGCCTGACACAGACACACACTAAAACGCTTGAGGATCCAACATCCAACCCCCTCAGAAGGTCCATGTCCATTCACTCATGAGATACCACAAGGGAGACCTACACAATACTAGGAAGGGGGTCATAATGTTACGCCTGATCAGTGTGTCCTCACCTGCTGATGACCTGCTGTCTGGTGGGTTCTTTCTTCGCAGGCCAGACCCTGAAGATGCTGATCCACATGAGTCACGCCAAGAGGGTCCTAGAGATCGGGATGTTCACCGGCTACGGAGCTCTGTCCATGGCCGAGGGCCTCCCAGAGGACGGTCACTTAGTGGCCTGCGAGCTCGAACCATACCTCAAAGAGTTTGCTCAGCCCATTTTCGACAAGTCTCCACATGGAAAAAAGATCACTGTGAAGACTGGGAGTGCCATGGAGAGTCTGAAGGTGAGGAGGTGGGTGGGGGGACGGGAGGACGGGGGTTGACTCTCCATGACATACTGTGAGACACGTGGCCAGTTTTGTAATAATGTTATGTCCCATCTAGGAGCTGGCTGCAGCCGGGGAGCAGTTTGACATGGTCTTCATTGATGCTGACAAGAGTAATTACATCAACTACTACAACTTCATCCTGGACAATAATATGCTGAGCTTGGCAGGAGTCCTCTGTGTCGACAACTCTCTGTTCAAAGCAAAGGTTTACCTTAAAGATAGCAAAGACAGCAACGGGCTGGCGCTCCGAGACTTCAACCAGTTCATCTCCAATGATCCACGAGTGGAGCAGGTAACACACAAAGCTTCCATCCTTCATTCATTCATTCATTCACTGGTTTATGTTTCTCACGTTTTAAAGGTGCCTCTCTTGTTTCAAAGGTCATCGTCCCTCTTAGAGACGGCCTCAGTCTCATCCGTCGGGTGTCTATGGCCCCTGAAGGCTCACAGTCTCAGGTACAGCTCAGCTCACTGAGGTGACGTCCTCTTAGCGACGGCGTCGTTCTCACCGATAACACCCGCTGCTTTATTCTGCTCCATCAGTTCAAGATAACGGACGACGAGGTTTTCCGCGGGGTCAAAGGGCGCTCCATCCTGGACCGGATGCGCCTGGATGGAAAGGTGGCCTATGTGACAGGTGCTGGACAAGGCATAGGCCGGGCGTTCGCCCACGCTCTGGGCGAGGCTGGAGCGAAGGTGGCCGTCGTGGACGTGGACCAAGTTAAAGCTGAGACAGTCGCTCACGAGCTCTTTCTCAAAGGTACGGACCGATGACACAGTTTACTCAGTTTAAAGTCCGACTGGCGGGGTAGACCAGATGAAACGCAAACATCAGGGTTCAGATTGGAGGAGTGGCAGGTTTCCAAACGCTGGTTATTATTCTGGAGATCAGTGGCGCCGTTCGAAATTTTGGGCCCCACCTCCTCATTGTGAAGGTCTGACCGTGTACCATTCGTTCATTTGGATTTCAGTTCAGACCAGAAAATCTATAATATGGACCTATCAAGACTTTTTTGCTGTTGTGAAATTTTTCTAAAATTTTAATTTTCATTTAGAAAATCAAGGTCAATGAAGGCACCATATATGGTAACTTGCCCTTATGTGGTAAAACTCCAAGAAGTTTATGTATAAGAAATACTAGAAAAACACATAGAAGGTATTTTATACCATTAAAACATAACATCAGAACATATGTGCTGTTACAGATACTTGTAAACATACACATAACAACATTGTTTACACATGTACAAATATAGACATTAGGCCACTGCCTGTGGTACTGAATGAAGCAGTTACGCTCAACGTTCATGTAGAGGTGGACCTCTACAGAGGTGGACCTCTCAGATGACATCAGTGGTCTTCAATAGCTGGAGGGTCAGTAATTCCCACATAAATGAGGACGACCATCTCTGTCCTTCTGTGTGGTCTACAAATATTTTTGATACGTGATACGCCTAAAACTTGTGGAGTTTTTCTTTCTTCATAGTAACCTCCTCTGGGTTTAACTACATCATGGCAGATAAGAGGCATTAAAGGGGGGTTAAAGTGAATAATGCAAACTGTTTTTTATTTTTTGTTACTTCTTCTAAATAAAAGCAAAGTCTGATTAAGGAGTAAATACATCCCAGAATACATCTACACTACAGGCGCATTGGGAAGTTTCTCTACCCAATGCCTTTCTTAAAAACCAGCATGAGTTACATGAAGAGTCACAACTTCAGTGCAAAAGGAAAAGGAATTAGTCACTTTAACTCTTTGTCTTGTTGAGTGTCTCTATGCAAATATCCCTTGTGGAAGGAACGCTTCGTACAGGCCGTGCTGTTGTTTAAGCAAAGTCTAAGAAAGAAAAACTCAAATATCTTATAATTATAGTAAAAGTGTCTTCTACCAAGTTACTCTTTATATAATAATCATGTTTATTTTGAACTTTTGGCCTGTAGTGTGTGTGTGTTTTTTTTTTAATTCATTGTTAAATTCAAACATCAAAGAGGAAAAGTATCGGCCATTTTCAAAGGTATTCATTTATTCATTTAAAAATATGGAAACATTTGCGCACTTTCCTTGACTTAAACATGTTTTAAGTATTACTTCTCTATCTTTACTGACCAGCTCATTTGGTGCGGTTACGAGAGAATGTGCAGGTTCGTCACATGTCGTAGTCGGCACATGTAAAGTCAAGTTGAGCTTGGAGTCTGCCAGTGGCAGGTTTTTCTGCTGTTAGCTAATTACTGCTCTTACATGATTCTTACATGAGACACCAAATTCTTCCTGCATGAGATTTCACGCCTCATTTGAAACACTACATTTCATTAAGTGTCTCTTTAGAAGGATCAGTTTCAAGCTGCAGATGAGAGCCAGTCATCTTGGATCTGCATCTTAACATTGGTGAATCTGTGAGGATTCGTTAAATGTTAAAAAATAAGCACGTCTAGCATAAATACCTTCCAGCTGGGTCAGTGTATTTAAAATTTGAGTTAAATGTTAAGTTTTGAGGCGTGAGCGCTCTATTATTTGGGGCCACCAGAGGGCAGCATACTAAAGGATAAAATGACTTATGAAACGTGTTTTTTCTTCTTCCAGGATGAAATAACCCTATTTGAGGTTACATTGTTCATTTTATTATTTTTTTCTGTATTTTTTTTTGTATATTTAATGTAATATAATCGTTAAACGTGTCTTATTAACTTTCCCAACCATTATTTTCTTTGCTTTTTATTTATTTTTTTAAAACAGGTATCAATTCCATTGCAATCACAGCTGACATCAGCAAACCAGAGGATGTCCAGAAGATGATCGACACCGTCGTCTCCAAATGGGGAGCGATCCACATCGCCTGTAACAACGCCGGCATCAACATGAACTCTGCCAGCGAAGACACCAGTCTGGAGGAGTGGGACCAGACCTTCAGTGTGAACCTGAGGGGCACCTTCATGTGCTGCCAGGTGTGTAAGATGTTAAAGCCAGAGACAGTTTACGAGTGTTGTTAACTATAAATATTAAAATAAAATGAATTGAAGCGGGATTCATTAGTCACAAACAGCCGTGACAAACGCTGCAGAATAATTGCAACCAATTGGTTTATGTTTAGGTAGAATATAAAAAAAAATGCTTTTCATGAAACTCTGCACAAATATTTATGAAAACACGTTATTTTTTGTATTAATTTTCAATGCAAATAAAAAATCATGAAGCAGAGATCAAATTCACCAAGAGGGAAATGAAGAAATATCCTACTGTTGCTTTAAAATGTTTATATTTTGTACTAAAACAACTTGGGAAGAAAATCACAGGCTAGGACAGTTCATTTAAAATGATTATTCTATGTGCACTGAACAAGGAATAAACATTTGAATGAAACAACTGCTTTACTATCATATATATGATTTTCATGTAGAAAATCATATAAATAGAATAATTATGGTACATATGGCAACACTGCCTCATACGCAGCTTTGTGACAAGTAATAATTTATTTATTTATGCTTTAAAAACAAACTTTCTTTTGGATTCAGTGTTAAAATATCATAAAGACATTTCCGTCATAAGTGATCACGTATTCCTTCCTTCAGCAGTCTATTTCCATCAGAAGTAGACGACCTAATTACTGAACGTCCTACCAGCTTGATTTCCTTCGGAGTAACTAAATTTAGTTCTAAATTATCTAGTTGCTGTCAGACGTCTATATGCACGACCCCTTTAAAATCCGCCCGAGTAAACCACAGATAAACCGCTGTGTTTTCGTGTTGGTCTGCAGCTTAAAGTGTTTTTACTATGACACGGTACCGGTGCCTTAATAATAATAATAATAATAATAATAATAATGATAATAATGATAATAATAAGGTGTTTAATGTGTCTCCTTCCCCTCTGGATCTTTGCCTCAGGCAGCAGGTCGAGTGATGTTGAAACAAGGATATGGCAAGATTATCAACACCGCCTCCATGGCCAGTCTAATAGGTGAGTGATGATTCCATTTCTCCACTTTCTCTCTGGAGCCCCTCCATGTCTGCTTTTAATCTCTCCATTTGGCGTGGAGAGTTGGGCCGAGAGGAGGAGGAGGAGGAGGAGGAGGAGGGGGAGAATGGAGAGTTAAATACATTTGTGGCGTACGTATGTGCAGGAGTACACATCACATTAAATAGGTTTTATCATCCGAAAGAAAGAATTATTTTCTTTCTTTTTTATGAGAAACTTGAGGTGAACCTTCACGTTTAAAAAAGCAGGATTAGAGAGCTTTTCTCCTCCTCGTGCGACTTTTCCCCCAGTTAAACCGCCGTATAGAGGAGCATCCGCATCCCCTGCATACGTGAGGTGTTGTGATTGCGTCTCACGGAGGCAGTTTTGCATCATAATAAACATCCCGTCTCTGCGGAGCTGTCTGGAGGATGTGGAAGGCAACCTGAGGTCCAACTTGGTAGGGGAGGGGTTGTTCCTGTGCAGCGGCAGAACCCCAGCCTGTGCCAGCGGCCATGTTTGAACAACGGAAGACACTTTTAGAGTTTAGTGAGAGCCTGGTAAAAAAAGAAAAGAAAAGAAAAGAAAAAGCCTTGTAAGTCACTTGCAGCGCCGGTGTAATGATCCTCCTCCTCCAACAGGTTCCTCCTCCAGAGGAACAGCAACACTTCATCAGCAGTATAGTCAAACCGCCAGTAAAGCTCCGTGCCATATGGGCCCCAGTCCCGACTGCAGGGGCAATCTGTAAAACAGGAGCATGCTGGTAAATAGAGGCCAGCATAAAGAAAATGATCAATTACTCACATTACGCTCAGTCCTTCAGGAATTTACTTTATTGGTCTGGACATCTGTTATAATATTGTCATAATGTGTAATCAGATGGGACCTGTTCTGGCCAAGTGGTAGCCCCAAAATACGGCCGTAAATGTCCAATTAAAATGCACAATGACAGCTTTTTGTCCATCTGCTGAATAAAGTGTACCCCGCTAACACCTCCCCCCTCCCCTCCCCTCCTCTTCCTTCCTTCCTTCCTTCCTTCCTCTGTGTTTTATTTATTTTTTCTTTCTGAATGATGGCCAGCCTGAGATCACAGACTCTCAGACAGGAGATATCTAATATGATTTTGTGGCAGCGTGATGACCTTAGTGAGGGATTTGTGCAGATCTCGGCTGAGATATAGTAACGTCCATTAAAACAGCAGCGCCGTCCTGGGAACAGAGTGCATCATTTGAACTCCTTATCTGCCCAGAAGAATTTAAGATGTAAAGGCGCGCCTGATAAAGAGCATGTTTTCACCCTCTTGAAATGGGCAATAAGAGGCCGGGTGAATGTTAAAGAGGGCTTTGGAGAATGCTCTTCTCCTGCCTCCTTTTTCCCCCCTTCTCTGGGGATTACTGCTCTTTAAGACGGCGAAAAACATCAATGCACGTTTATTTAAAGGATGAAGGCATTTTCTGAATGGTATTTTGGGGCCGTATCATCAGGTCTTGAGCGAGGATTAGCGCTGTTAGGCATTTTGAGCTGTGTTTCCTGTCCTGATAAGTCGGATTTCACCTTCAATCTGCGTGTAAGCCCTGGGCTCTGCTCCTCCTCTTCCCCTCTCAGGTCCTAGCCTTCCCTTATCCAGCCCAGCCCAACCCGGCCTTACCTTCCTCTGCTATCTGGCCACACTCCTCCTCCTCCTCCTCCTCCTCCTCCTCCTCTTCCCTGCACAATCCCACTCAACCCTCCTCTCAGCTACGATTTGTCCCACCCTTTAACATGTTAGTTTTTCATAACTTTACTTCCATCTTGCACGTTTTTTTCCTCCTATGCTGTGAACGATGTGTATGTGTGGATGCTGCAGCCTCTTTTTCTCCCCAGGAACGGTCTCTGCCTTCTCTGCAGCTGGCCGGTATTTATCATCCGCGGTCTCACACTGAAGCCATTTGGCAGTCAGATCGGCGGGTGATGGGGTTAACTACTAAAGTTGTATGTAACTTGGAGCCTTCCTTGTGATGATTAATCAACCAGCACAAAATGAGCCCCTGTCCCGGCATCCCATGCAGCGTGCAGCATCTGTGATGGTCAAGGCAAACAAATGGCTCCCTGCCTTTGTTGCTGAGGACAGAGCATAACCGGACATTATAAGCAATTAATTTTACATGGCTCCATCCGCAGAGTCCCCAGCAGCTAATGGAAGAGCTTTTATGTAGGATGCACGAAAAAAAAAAAAAAAAAAGAAGAAAAACTGCATGAGCTGAAATATAAAGGGTAAAAGGCTGTTAGCCCTCTTTAAGAACTTTCTCTTCTTCTTAATGGGTATAAATAAACCAAACTGATGTTTAAAATGTGTGGTGCTGGTGGAATGAAGGTGCAAAATGCTGATTTTCTTGCAGTGCCCCATCCTCAGAAGCAGCTTTCCTACAACACGTCCAAAGCTGGAGTTGTCAAACTGACTCAGACCCTGGGAACTGAATGGATTGACAGAGGGGTGCGTGTCAACTGCATCTCACCGTAAGTGCTGCGTCTCGTCTTCATGTTCTTTTTGTGTGGATGCAAGTGATTGAGCTGCAGGAGGAGGAGGAGGAGGAGGTGGTGATTAGCGTCCATAGAATGAGCCCCGTTTGAGAACGATGCACTAATTTAAGTCCTCAAACAATGCATCAGTGCTTAATTAGATGACGTCTTGAGGGATGAATCAACCGAACGCTCGCTCTAATTGTTCCGTTCGATTAGGGAATCGAATTTGCAACCTCACTCCAAGTGTCGCCCCGACAATAGCGGCTTGTTTGTATCTATTTGTCTGTGAAGCTGAGCAGCAGCAAAGAAAGGAGGAGAACACGGGGAGGGATGTGTGTTGTTGGTGGTGGTGGTGGTGATGGGGGGTGAGTGTTAAGTGGAGCATCTCTTAGCCCCAACCGTCCCTGAGCAAATCCGTCCAGTGGCACTGGGCGAACCAGGCCCAGTCACAGCTCCAGAACAAAGCCCTCACACACTCACTCACACACACACACTCTGCTTTATTTATCGGCAGCTTGTTTGCTAATTTTAATTTGCAAAGAAGCAATTCTCTCTGTCTCCCCTCGCTAACCGGGTGTCTCAATGGGCCGCTGATTTCTTTGAAGTGACAGTCGGTAAATATGCATAAAAAAGGGACACAATTAGCGCTCGCGAGGTTGACTGGAGCCTGATTCCATTGGCAACTTTAGCCGCAGCGGTGATAAGCTGCATTATCTAGAAAATTGGCTGAGGGAAAACAGTACCTCTGATTGCCAGGAAAAGGTTCCAGATAACGGGGCAGCTGAAGAGAAATATAATTGAGGTGGAATATGTTAACCAAGGTGTCACACGCTCCTTGGAAGTGCTAATTTAGCCAAATGTTGGAATTCTATATCAAGGCGACCGGGATGCGCTGAACAAGGATTCGGCCCCTGTGGCTTTTAGTCACTGTCACACCTTTTGTGCAGGAAGTCAGAAGTCGTCTTGTGTTTGGGGAAACCGGAAATGTTGACGTCCTGTGGTGGAAATTCTCTAAAAGAAAACACTGCAGACGTGAATAATCACACAAAACTGATAAAGTATCAGAGTATATTGTAATTACACCTCAACACACAGAAGTGGCAACAGAAAAACATTATAGTGTTGACAAAGACAGATTATGATACGATTGGCTGCTTCCCACAGCTGAGAATACACGAAGACGACCATAACTGAACCACGTTCCTGTCACACAAAAATAGGAAAAGACCTCCTTTTATCACGTCAAGCATGCAGCCAGCGTCTCCTCTTACGTCTAAGGAACTTAAATCATGAAGAAGGGGATAATAATAACCTAAATAGGTTGAAAATAACACAGTATGTCAGGAGTCTTCAATGTTTTTCAGGCCAACGACCCCCCAGACTGACCTAACCTAGTGCTATTTATAAATATACATTATTATTATCATTTTGCATTCAGTATTGAGATATCAGTTATGTATTTAAAGAAAATTTGTGGGGGGGAAATTAAAAAAAAGTCTAATCAACCAAAGATTTTGCAACCCTCCTGCAGTACCTCCGCGGGCCCCCTAGGGGTCGCCTGTTGGAGACCTATGCATTGAGAAGAATGAACCATTCTTTGAATTAATGATCAACTAGTAACTCAACTTCTGCAATATTTATTCAAGCTCTGTGATATGAGACAAAACCAAAAGCATAATTTGTTTTCAGGTACGTTTCACCTTCAGCATCAAGTATTTTTAATACAAAGAGATCCGTTTATAACGAGTAGTTAACCAAAAGCTACGAGCCTGACGTCCCCTCGTGCCCCTGAGATGTGCCAGTCATTAAAGTCCCAGAGTAAATATCATCAGAGATGCAGTGCCACGGCCTTTCTTCAGAGGATAATTGGGTTTATTTTTGTCACCGCGGTGGTGGCTCTGAAACACGACGCTGTCACTCCTGGCTCTGAACTGTGATGCCTTCTGATTTCATTGTGGCTTTTTTTTTCTTTCTTCCTTTCTTTCTTTCTTTCTCCCCCACTCACTTTGTCTGTCTCTCTTTTCAGGGGGATCGTTGACACCCCTCTCATCCACTCGGAGGAGCTGAGGCCTCTGGTGCAGCGCTGGCTGTCAGATATCCCTGCTGGTAGACTGGCTCAAGTGACAGACCTGCAAGCTGCAGTGGTCTACTTGGCATGTGACGCCTCCGACTACATGACAGGGCATAACTTAGTCATAGAGGGTGGGCAAAGTCTGTGGTAGAAAGGGGTAGATGAAGAGATGGAAACTTTTTTTTTTCTCTCCTCCTCTTCACTCTCTGTGGTTTCTTAGATTAAAGAAATAGGTGGCACTCCTTCTGACACATTCACCGCGGTGTTAAATGCTGCTGGATGTGGTCCTGTAGAGGTTCAGATTGCTGTCCTGTGTGTTGCTGCTGTGGTGCGCTGAACTTCCTTTACCTCAACACGTATTTGAAATCAATTACAAGCCTGAGAAGATTACAGCGAAGCCCAGGATAGACAGTTTGATACATAACGCAGCTAAATACATTCCAGCAAAAGTTCTCTGAATAAAATCATATCAAGTGAATGTGTTTCTTTTTTTTTTTTTTTTTGCATCTTAAGTGAAATGTGTTGGTTTGAAGCCATCAGCTTTCCATTCACACCTTGACTTCTAGGCTCCTGTGCACCGTGCGCAGGGTTACGGCGCCCCCCCCGCTCTGCCCCTCTTTCTTCCCTAATGGTCCCCACGAGTGGTGCTTGTGAGCGCCATCTTAATTGCTTCATTAACTGTTTGCGTGCTGGGGAAAAAAAACAATACTCAAAGGGAAGGTTAGTCGAGGATGTGACCCCAGTCGCTGCAATTATACGAAAAGTAGCGGCCAATTAGCGCCCTCTGCAACGTGACACTGTTGGTGTTTATGTGAGCGACTTCAAGTTCTCACTGTTACTGACCGTTCTCTGATTTACATAATTGGGGGATTGGTCATTAATGGGAATGGCGTGTGAGAGGATCCCATTAAGATATGGAGTGAGATCTGATCATCTCCTCTGCTCTGTTCTGTTTATCTCCGGCTGCATTGGCACATTCACGATTATTGGGATTCTTATCCTCGTGTTTCGTGGCGAAAATACCAAACTTTGGTGCCGATGAGAGCGAGAGTTTTCAGTATTTGTCACAGGAGGGCAAGTTTTTTCATGTGTGTGTGCGCGTGCTGTTTCATCATCTTGCCACTGAGGGGCAGTATGAAGACAGGGCCCCCCCTGCAGCACCTCCAACAAAGACACAAGTTACAACAAGGGGCTAACACGTTCTTTAAAGGTAGTAACACTTCGCTGTTGCACTTATGTGATCTGATTAATGGAAGGAACACTTCCTCCAATTCTAGTGTGCAAACAGCTCAACGTGGGACTCGAAGAAAAACTGAATAAATGTATTTTTCAATCAAATGTGGGTTGATAGTGGACAGTTACATTTCAAATGCATTAAAACAAAATGTAATTATGTCCAGTTGTCAAGAGGAGATTTGAGACATGGAATTGATAAATGCAAATAACCTTTTGCATTTACTTAAGACCAACAAGATTTCCGTTAAAGCATAGACACACACTCTGGTTATTTCTGACACTAACGCAGTAAAACGTGTTTCATTTCAACCCACATGATGCAAAATAGTCAACACCTGTAACGCGTTTTCGCGGCCGTTCGCTGCCGTCGGTGTCTAAACTGTTGTTCTGCCGTCCTGTTTTGCACCGTATTAAACTCTTTCAAAGCCCTCTTGCCAAGGTCTTGTTTTCCTTTACAATTGCAGCCGAAAGAGTCAAACACATAATTTGAGCAGCAAAAACATGATCCCGTGAATGCCATAGCGTGCTTCATGAGGTGTAAGTGATCTTGAATCCATTATTTATGACCTCCTTTTGGTACCATTACACTGAAGAGTGGGACCCTGTTGTACGGAGCGATGTTGTGCTAAACAGTTCTCCAGCAGAAAAAGGCACTTTGGCCCTCGCACTTCAAATCAACTTTGATTAATGCTCTGCTCTGTCACGGCGCGCGGCGTTTTACAGCGGCAGCCGTTCAGAGGGAGACCCGGGTCGATGCGGAACAACACGACGGGGCGCTGTGTGCTGCTGAGCAGGCTGCATCCCGGTGACAAGAGGACCCAAGGGTTTATGGATGACATATTAACATTTGACAATATCAATACACTTTTATTGACGGATTACAGCGTCCTGTTATGTGCCCACTCAGTTAAGTGGTCAAAGATGAAATGTTACCCCCTTATAAATTGAGCTGGGGCCCCCTGATGCTATCATTAGAGGTGGGACTGCTGTGCAATGGCAAAAAAGAAACGCGGTGATTTGAAAGCCCAAAGAAAAGGTGAGATGTCCTTTAAAATGAAGAAAGTATTAAATTGCCGCCTTAAAGTGGAGCTGTCAGGAAACTGGTTTATCAAGCGAGACGTGTAGAGGCCCAATAAGAAGATTTACCTCCGACATATGAAATTAAAAAGAAAACTATGACTTTAAATGATGCTTGTGAGCCTCACAATGAACGGATTAGTATGAGATGCAAAGACATAATGAAAAGGCGATTAGATTAGATTAGATTAGATTTATCTTTATTGTCTTTATGCATGTGCAGGTGCAGAGAAACAAAATGCAGTTTAGCATCGTGTCAGTCAGCAGTAAGTTGCTGTAGCATTGATAGTGTGGTACATAAGAGGTGTGGTACAGGCTGGTTTTTATAGCAGATAGAACCTATGTACAGAGAGTGAGCAAAAACATACACAATGATTGATTGAGGTACTGTGAACATATTATAAAAAGTAAGTAGAAATACAGATTGCAAACAGATTATCTGACATGCACCATCCTCTGACAAACTACAAAATGATGAGGAAAAAATATGCAGGACCAGATGTCAGTATTAACTTGCCATCCACTGCTGGCATGCAAACACTCGTGAACTCCGTAAATCTGTTACAGCAACAAGAGGGGGCCGTGCATATTGTTTCTTTTTGGGAATGTGACTTTAGATGATGAGCTTTGTGAAACAAACAGGGAGCTGGAGCAAACACACACACACGCGCGCGTCATCGAGAGGTGAATTCACACGTCAGATTGTCTTCTAGTCGTGAATAAAGACAGAAAATTAATTCAAAGTTTGCATCTTTTTAATTGAGTTAACTTTCTTTTTACAAAAGCGCCGACACAGAGTAGTAACGGCTGTTTCATTTGGATCACGAGGGGTTGCATCAAGCCTGATTAGCCCTTTGTGTTCTCTTGTGATTGTACCTGTGTGTGTGCGTGTGTGTGTGTGTGCATTGCACTTGACTTGCTGAAGGCACTGGATCATTGTCTAGCAAGGTTTGTTAGCTCATGTGTTATTCATTAAAAAGCTGTTTTGCTGTTTGCTCTCTGCGTGCTACCTGCTGACTTCACATGGGGTCACTTTAACTGGCTGCTGTGTGTACTCAGAAGGATTGCCAATAACTAAAAGTGCGAGGCGCCGCCATTTCATTTGAATTCCTGCGAGGAGGAGGCTTGTACAATCGGGATTTATTAAGAACCTTTAACCAAAATCATGTTTCATGTACTGCTTGGCTGTAAAAACGCAGGACCTTTTAAATCAGTCAAATGTTTCATGATCAAAAACGTTTTGTTGTTCTTTTGTTATCGGTCGTGACAGCAGTGAGCCTGGTGAGTTCCTGCTGCTTTAATAGAAACAAGACTCTTTTAACTCCGCGTTATTGTTTTTTTTTATTATTATTTATTTATTATTTCTGGAATATTTCCCTGTTTATTTCTATGAGGTTTCACGCTGCATTTATTCAACCTGATTAGACGGCCGTTGCTTCTTTCCAGATGCCTCCGATGACATCTCGGGAGGTGTCTAAAACAATTCAAATGTCCGCTTCCTGTCTCCACATCGTAAATATATCGGGCTTTTATTCAACATTAATACTGAGCTGGGGAAACATTGCACTCCGAGTTCTCTAATTACAATGCAGCTAATGTATTATTTCCTCCCCATGCGGGATTACTTTCATCTTTCCCATTAAGATGCACATTTTGTTTGGATACTCAAATTACAAACCCCATATTAAATCTGACTGTGCAAAAAGGCATTGATCACAGCCCCGATAGCTGCACTCCAACTTTGATTTAATTTGCACTTCCATTAATATCTATGAGACGTCCGATTGTCGTCTTGGGCATATTGATGGTATTGTAAGCCCTGCCTTCATATAATGTTCCCCAGCGGCAATGAGGAAATGTTACAGAGAATTAGGCCGAGAAGCGGGCTCAGTGGAACTGGCGGTGCAGTCGGAAATTCATTATCCTAATAAATAGAGGAGGGAGGGGGGGTGGGGGGTGGTGGTGTAGAAGAAAGAATCTTAAGAGAAATTTTTCTCTCACCACAAAAACACACACGAAAAAAAAAAAAAAAAACTCGCTTTGGCTTAAGAGAGAACGACCGTAACTTAGGTGCTTCTCATAATTGCGTCTCGTGCACCCAAGGGTCCTCGCGGGACCCGGAGAAGTCTTTAAAAATGTGCCTGATGATTCAATAGAATGGCAGTCACTTACTACCCGTCCGTCACGGGGCTTTACGTCCGCACGCGGAGCTGCTTGGGTGTACGTGGCCGCCGCGTCTCTTTGAGAATCACATTATAGAGGATGCAGGCTAAATCTCATTAAAACCTTCAGAAGACCGGTGTGTGCGAATGAAATGGGACTCATCTAAGGAGAATACAATACAACTCCAGCGCTAGACTCGGCTAGATAAGTGTCAAGCCACGCTGATTTCTTATGTTGATTAATGAAGTGCCAACTGAGCTTATGTACTGTTCCCTTCCTTTGTTGAGGCCTTGACATGCTGTTTTCTGTGGGGAAAACACCAGCGGAGCCGAGAGACATGAGTTATGCTGTAATTAATGCAATCATGAAGATGAAAATAGCTGTTGTTGCAACTAGAAAACGACAATGAAGAGCGTGTGAACCGGCGCCGAGGAAGATTCATTGTTAGGTGACCGTGCTGGGAGACCGCTCCGTCCTCTGAGGCCCCGTCTCCAGCGGATCTCTGGGTGAGCCGCATCTCCGAAGCAAACACGCTTTACCGCATCCTCCCCTCTCCCGCAGCCCGACACGTCTGCGAGAGCATCTTCGGACGGATGGCACAATTTCCCTTTTTGTTTTTCAAACAGGGGGAGGGCTCGGCTCCTCTTACGATTCTGCCAGAGTGATTCATCTGCAGGTCATTAAAAAACTCGTCTTTTGAAAGCGTTGGGCTGCTCAGGTGGCGAAGCCTGTTCAGGGGAGACACGTCGTAAATAAAGGCAGCTACATTTCAAATGCCATAAATAGGGGACACCTAAGGACCTTGCATGATTGCAGACATCTAATCATTTAATTTATGCGTGTCTAAAGGAGCCCTCATTAACATTCAAGTAGCACTCATCTGTCTAGCGGGATCATTCCAGAGGCTGCATCACTCTCGGGTGGAACGCATCTATTTGGGCAACACAGCATGGCTACGCACTCGGCGAGCGCCTCCTCGCTTTCCCCCTCAATGTCACGAGAGACACAGCATGTAACTCTCATAACTTACAGAGTGTGATTTGTGATCCGGTGATTGTGTTGCTGTTAATGCGGGGGATCCTGTGACAATGTTAAAGCCATATTCTCTAGGTCACGGTGCCGGCGTTGGCACCGACGCGTCTGCCCGCGCTGCAGCAAATCATTTAACCTTTTCTAAAAGCAGCCCGGACAAAAGGCTCGTCTGGATCGTGTTTGCAGACAATCATCAGCAGCCTTTTGATGAGGACAACCGAGGCCTGTGATGTTTATTTTTGAAGACTGTCTGAAGTCTTTGTTAGCACTGTGATACGGTAACACACCTCAGTGTCTGCGCGGCAGATGCACGGATGACAGAAACTCAATAATAATTGGCGTGGATTGCTTCTGACACGTGCTGCTCGCTGACAGCTGCTTTGTTCTATGGTCAGATTTCATATTTAACACATCAAAGAGTTGGGATACTTCACACTCTGCGAAGGACTGATAGCAAGTCTGACACTCTGCTGTTAAGAGAGGAGAGCGCTGGTCTCTGGTGGAGAATAAAGTCAAGTTGCATTTAGTGCGTCTTTTTTCACTTTCTGTCTTGCCAGATAAATGAAGTTACACTACAGGCCATCTTTTACGAGGGATGCGGTGTACATCACAGAGGTGTGAGGTGTCATGCTCACACCAACGTACCGTATATGAATAAATCTGGAAGAGTATGGATTTCATGACTGTAATTATCTGCAGAATAAAAAGACGTTGCACTGCAACGTACCTGAGTGTGTTGACAAAGGTCCACACACACGGCCTGTCTTCAAACCTCTGTCTCACACAGTTTGCGTCCTCAGAAAAACTGTAACCTGCATCATCTTGACACAGCTAGCTGCTACCTGATGCATACTGCACCGATCTGAACCAGTGTCCCTCTTTCACAGAACTCACCCAGGCCTGCAGGGTGGTCATGCAATACGTAACGTTCCCACTTAACCGAATGTACTGGACTTTGGCTCAAAGGAACTTCATTACAGTACAGAATACTATCTCTAATCTGGCAGGTACTTTATTTATTTGAAGTATTTCTGAAAACATGAAGGGTGAAAGTGAAACCTTGCTTCTTTCACCTGATGCTAAACATTTACTTTTTGCACAAAATAAAGCGTGTATGAAGAAACTGTAGTGAAGGCAGTACATAAACTTTGGAAACGGATATAAATTCATGCTTTACGTATGAAGCAATGGCCTGGCCTTTTTTGTTCATCAATCTTCAAGTTCATGCACAAGCAAAGAACTGAGAGTTTGACAGTGGCAGTGAAGAGACAGTCAGTTACTAATCAGCATCACGTCATCAGCAGACGCTGACTGTGACATTAACTCACATAGTTTCTCCTGAGACTAGAAACCTGAACAAAACATTCCAGTGAATATCCAGTCTAGTACGTAGATATGTGACTGTGTGACAGGAAATAACTCATCTGTATTTTTGTCATTCAGATGAGGAAACTGAGAGATCTTGATTAGGGATGGGCACTGGTAAGATTTTATTGATATCGATGCCATTATTTTATTAAGTTTTTAAACAAGATATAAGAGAAGAGAGTAAGAAATCAAATATGAAACTGGTCACTGGATCCTCACTAGTGCTGCTCTTTTTGTCGAACACATGTCTGTCTCAGTTTTTAATTCCGTGCGTCGTCGCCAAATGTTTCCTCATGTTGTTGGTGTTGCTGCCTTTTCTTGAAATTACGGTGCTGCATACGTTGCATGTTGCACCACACTTTGGACCATTTCTGTCTCTCTGCCATTGCGTCTTCCTTGTCATCACGTGACGTGAATGACGTGCTAAAGATTCTTCTTCTTATGTTTTACGGTGGTTGACAAAAACAACTTTTAGGTGCATTACCACCACTATTTGGGCTGGGATGTAAAAACTTGGCATGAAAGGAATCGATAAGCATGAAGGCTAAAGATATTGATGAATTGAACCAGTTGGAACCGATATCGATGCCCATATCTACTCTTGACTCATTTCCATATCTTTGTCATTATTATCCCTTTACTAAAATATGTTGCATTCATGTTAATGTGTATTTAAAGAAATTTAAATTTGTGGGGGGAAATCCTCCAGCTTGGGCCTTTCTGGGTGGAGTTTGCATGTTCTCCCTGTGTCTGTGTGGGTTTTCTCTGCTCTCATGCTCATTAGGCTAATTGATGATTCTAAATTGACCCTAGGTGTGAGTGTGAGTGGTTGTTTGTCTCTGTGTTAGTCCTGGGATGGACTGGAGACCTGTCCAGGGTGGACCCCGCCTCTCTGCCCCATGACAGCTGGGAAAGGCTCCAGCAACGCCCGCCACCCTGGTGGGGATAAAAGAAGATGAGATGAAGATGAGATTATCATTTTGCATTAAATATCTCTCCTTGTCCCTTTACTAAAATATGTTGGATTCATATGAATGTGTATTTAAAGAAACTTACATTTATTTAAAAAAATATATATAAAAAATGTGTAATCAACCAAAGATTTTGCAACCTCCCTGCAGCGCCCCCCACAGGACCCCCTAGGAGTCGCGGAACCCCTGTTGAAGACCTGTGCTCTGACGCATCGAGCCAAACCCTTGCAAACAACTCTCATTCTGAGTTAATGTCATTAGTTTTTAGTATCCGCTCAGCAGGGCCTGGAGGGAAGTGGAAGTATTTCAGGGCTGTGTGTTATAAGCTCCTCATCAGCCCAGGAGACCTGGAGCAGCTCTCCCATTTCGTACGGTGAAGCAAAGCTCGACGGAGGCTTTATTCACTTATTCATTTATTTATTTATTTATCCAACGACTCTGAGTTAAACACCACATTTCAGCCGATGCGCGAGGAGGCAGAAAGGCGCGCGCTCTCCTCTATAGGCAGTGTTTCAGCATCATTTTGATGTCTCTAACAAGAACACAATAAATTGTTCCTCATTATTCAGTAATTAACTCCAATGCGCCGGGTCCCCATCCCCCTGTGCCACGCTCTAAATCACCACCCTCCCCTCCTCGCCTCCTCCTGCTGCACAGCTCTTTAATTTCCTCTATGCTGTGGGGGGTAGGGGCGAGAGGAGGAGGTGGAGGCGAGGGGCACACACAGCTTGATGCACTCCATCATTCCCTTGCCACCCTCTGGTCACCCCTTCGCCCCGTGCCCGGCCTCGCCTCCCCCCTCCTCCACCCGTCTTTTCTCCCTCCCGTGCCAGCTCCTCATCAGTGTGTGCTCTTGCTGCCACCTGGAAAAAAAAAAAAAAAAAAAAAGAAAGAAAGACGGACAGGTCACCCGAGCTAGGACAACACTCTCCTCCAGTCATGTTTGAAATATAAAGACGCTGTTCTACTATCAAGGCTTCAAGATTCGCCCCCCGGCTCTATTGGCTTGTCTTTTTTTTTTTTTTTGCGGGGTTTTCCCTTCCTCCTCTTCTCTTAATTGTTAAAATGAGGTCATTAATTGGAGGCTGAGTCAAATCACCTGTCATTTCAGCTGGGAATCATCCGCTGATTGAAAGGTATCATAAAAACCAGCCCAGGGCCTCTGTATTTTTTTTTTTTTTTTTTTGCGGTGCCTGCTGGGAGCTCCCTTTGTGTTTGACAATCTCCGCCCATGGGCCCACAACTCACTTTACTTTCCGTGGCGGAGATTAGGCGGGTAGTCTTGGGTGACACACATCCACGCGCGTGGCCCAAATATAGATTCAAGGCAGTCAGTAGTGTCAGGCGCAATTCCTGGAGGATGTTGTGGGGAGCGTTCGCTTTCCGCTGTACTATTAACGCCCCTGACCTAATTGAGGATGATGCTCAAATACACCACTTCCCTACATGCAAGTGAGGTCAGGTTCATTTGAGGGGGTAATTGTGAAATTGCCGTGTAAACTAGGACAACAGACAAAAAAAAAAAGGAGGACAGATGAGACATTTCTTAAAAGATTTTGCATCATTTTTCTATTTCAGTTGACCATTAACATGTAAATTCTAGACCTTCCTTCATTTAATTTAGTTTCAGTTATTTTTTACTATTTTAAGTCCTTTGTTTGAAGTTGGGACACATTCTCCTACTTTCATTAAATTTACTCTCCATCTTTCAATGACAACAACGACTTCAATGAGAAAACGTCATATTAGATGATGCCTTCAATAAAAATAGGAAATTTAAGACTCCCGATATCATAGTGTTTACAGGACAGGTTAACTGGAAAGAGAAAAAATAGTGTTTTCACCGTTTGCTGAACATTAAAATATGTGCAGCAGCTGTTTTTTATTTTGGAAATTTGACAACACAAAGCTCATTTTTTTCCCCAAGTTGTCTTGAATGCAGCACCCACTGGATCTCAACCCAAAACCCAACCACACCCTACTTCTGATTGGCTATTGATGTTAGTTTAGAGAGGGAAAGCTGCATTGGCAGAAGAACTTAATTGACTGATTGAACCTGAGAATATCCCACATCAACATTATTTTTTTCCCTAAACACTGATCTTTTTTTTTTAATTGCAATCAAACTGGTGAAACAGGTGAAAACTGATGTTGAGCTCAGATCAGACAAGTTTTGGTGCACTCCCTGTGATCTTTGGCGCCACCTTTGGGGTCTGCTAAGGTACTGCAGGGGGGTCGCAAAGTCTTTGGTTGATTAGAGATTTTTTATATTTTTTTTTAGTTTCCACACACACATTTTTTATTTTTTTTTTAATAGACATGAACTTGAATCCAGCATATTTTAGTAAAAGCAATAAGGGATAGCTTAATATTGAATGCAGAATGATAATAATAA
This sequence comes from Mugil cephalus, assembly GCF_022458985.1. Lineage (NCBI taxonomy): Eukaryota > Metazoa > Chordata > Actinopteri > Mugiliformes > Mugilidae > Mugil > Mugil cephalus. The sequence continues at coordinate 26,920,429 of NC_061773.1, forward strand.
TGTATATTTATAAATAGCACTAGGCTGAGTTTAGTATAGAACACATATAGTAGGTAGGGGGTCCCTACTTAATCTCTGCATAAGACCTTAACCTGGAAAACGTTGAAGACCCGTGACGTAGCCAAAAAAGAGGCTCATTACAAACACGTACGCATCAAATATTTGTAGTGACGTCGACCTAAATTCACCCAAACGTTCTTCACTGTAGTGACAGCTACACGGCGCGCTGCAAGGTGCAGAAAGCGGTACTCCGGTCCACTTAAAAATGCTCCATTTACTCAAGAAAATCAGGGAAAGTGTCGGCAATATTAACACAGAAAGACCATTAGAACAACAGGCCTAAATTATTCTGAAAGGCACAATGCTACATAAAGCTTCGGGACCCCATTTTCCACACGGACCTAATCTTGAAGAACACTACATAAGATGCTGACAAACCCGCTGTTTGAAATAAAAACCCTCTAAACACATGGCATTAATATTTAATGGTGCTGCTTCCTCGGGAGGCCACTCTGGGCTGCAGCGCCGTGTCTGAAGGGAGACGGTATTAGTGCTGTGTGCTCAGGAGGAAGAGCAGCTTCACACTAATGAAGCGATCAGGGCCTGAACTCTGAGAAGAAAACCTCATATCCGATTAGTGAGCAGAGATGCATGTAAACACGGCGAAGCGGCACGCGATTAGATCACTCCGTTAATGCGAATCTTGTGTCACCAAACACAACAAGCGGAGCGCTCGTTTGAAGTGTTTTGTTAGCGACAAACCGTTTCCCATTTAATCATTTCAGCGTTGCAGTTTCTTTTTCTGACCCCCTTTCACGAGTGTTTTGAATTAAGGTGGAAACTGGAGGAGAAGGATGCGAGCTAATGGGTTAACAGTATCCTCTTGGAGACCGGCCATCGCATGTGTGGAGCTGTGACCTTGTCCACATCCGCTCGGCCAACGGGTCGGCGTTCGATCCTGGCCAGGAGAGGACAGACCATTTGGATGTTATTAAAAAAACGTTAAGAGTTCCTGAAGCCCGCGCTGCTCCCAAAGCCATCAGGTAATTTGACAGAGATCCAGCGAGTTTAAGATGTGCAGATGTTTTCGCTTTAAAACTGGCATCTGTTTATGCAGACGCGCTTTATGTTCGAAAAACCACAAAGGACCTCCAATAGGTTTTATGGAGCAGTATCAGCCAGAGCACTCAGCTCTGTAATTGTGCTGCACCAGGTAATGAGAAAATTGGTCACAAGCAGTGCTCCCTGCAGATGTAACCCGCAACATACAATTTTGCACAGCATGTGCAGTATCTACCTTTATTTGTCTGTGCAGCGCCGTCTGAGCCCCTGTGCAGCCCTCAGGAGGTCAAACACGGCCACAGCTTTGAGCTTAATTCACATCAGTGGACCAATTCCACCTTAAAAATACATCTGCACATAAAACCGTTTATACAATACCTATAAAACCGCACATCCAGCCTATAGACACTTAATCTCCTTTGAGTTTTGGAAGGGGCTTCATATGAGTAGTGGCCAAAATGTAAATGTAACATCTAATTAATTTCTCTTTCGCAACATTTAACGAAACTCTGGGACATTTTCAAACTATTTTATTTCCTTTGAATAAAGTGACAGAAGTGATATAACCTCTCACTGGTCCCTGTTTGTTCTGCGTGACTGTTTGAAAGCATTGAAAGATTGAGGGCTGGGGTTAGTGTCTGTGTAGTCACTCTGGCCGTGTTTTGATATTATTACCTGTCAAACTCCTCTCAACGTCTTCTTCCACTACTCCTGCGCCTGTGTAATGTTACTGAGCGGTGCACATATGAGAGGGTGTTAACATATTCACTGTTGAACTTGGAAATGATTTCTGAGGAATCCTCCAAAGCATTTATTACTACTGGCTCATATTATCGCTGTGAGTCATGGAACCTGGACGGTTTCGTCACGAAGGAAATCAGATGCCTTCTCTCCGAGAGTTGTGATGATGTTCACGAATGAATCAAATCTATTGGCCATCTACTTTATAATTAGTTTAACCTCCTTTCTGGCTGCCACTTCAGGACGCTTGCGAAGCCAGGATCTCTATCATCCCTGTCGTCACAGACAGCCGCAACTTTCTGTTCTAGGTTTGTCTGCAACTCCCCTTGTTTCCTCTGTCGCACTCTGCACTTATTCATCCTCATTTTTTTACATTGTTTTGCTTAGTATTATGCATCTATCTATCTATCTATCTATCTATCTATCTATCTATCTATCTATCTATCTATCTATCTATCTATCTATCTATCTATCTATCTATCTATCTATCTATCTATCTATCTATCTATCTATCTATCTATCTATCTATCTCCCTCTGTGTCTCTGTGTTATTAGCGTTTTAATTCACCAGATACGTAACGGGAGGATGTAGGTTTCATTTTAACCGTATAAATGTGTTTGTGGTTGTTTTTGTTTCAGTTTTGTTTCAGTTTTGTGTTGTTTTTGGTCCAGTGAACGTAATCACTGTAGTTTCTTCTCTCTCGTCTCCTCGTGCTGATTTGATGTTGAACTATTCATGACGCCACACTTGAAATCAGTTGCCTGTCAAAGGCCTGAAACACACACGCACACGCACACACACACACACACACACACACACACACACACATGAATGAAATCATTATGCTCAATATTGCTTGTTAACAGTGATGTGACACTAGATGTTAACCGGCTGAACTTTGTTTTCTTCGTGTTATTCAGTAAAGTATAATAAGCTCTGTCTCTCATGATCAGCTGGAGCCGTAGTTAAGTCACCTTAAGCATGTTTTATCAATGGCAACTTATGTATTTACATATATATATTAATGTATTTTAATAAATAAAGAACCATACATGTTTCAAACCTCCCATTAAAATAATAAAACATAAAAAATACAGTATTTGTATTGTGTTTGGTTACCAACAATATCTTAAGCAACAGTTTATACTATAAATAAGTATATGTTTTCTGCTGTGGATGAGAGTTTACATGTGTGACTTTGTGTTGTTTAAGAGAGATTCATTATGTTTGTTCTGGTTTCAGTTTGTTTGCGTGGCCTCCATCGCCGCTCCACTCCACTCCTGGTTCCTCCTCGTTCATGTGTTTCATTTTATTTTTGAGTCGTCGCACATTAAACGAGAACCTACCAGACCTGGTTCATTTGTGTTACATCCCTTCACTCCTGCAGCGAGCTGGGCCGTGACAACGTGCTATGGTGACGTTTTCCATTGTTGTTCAGTTTGGTTGTTTTTGTTCATATAGCTACTTAAAATAAAAATAATATTTAATTCTACAAGAGGTTACGGAAAATTAATGAATAAATGAATAATTCTAGTTTGCAATTCTTGCTAGATTTATATTCAACTTATTTATCTGTTGTATAATTTTGTTGCATCATTTGGTTGTTCTTATTTGTAACCAAACATGTTGACTCAGGAGAACCAGATCACTGTAGCAGTGAGTGACCCAGAGTTTACTCCACCTCTCTGTTAAAACACCTTCCTTCTGTGTGGTGAGGGAATATAACGTCTATTTGAGAACAAGCTGAATAATTAGACAAAGAATTGAGACACAAAGCAGCAGACAAGCAGCATGAATACTAATTAAATAACTAAATACACAACTCCAGCTCCTTCGTTTCTATTGGTCGGTGATGATGATGAGGACGTAGACAGTGAACACATCAGTAGCCGGGTTTACATAGAGACTTTTATCTATTGCAGCGGTTGGAGTTACCTGTACCCACTGTATATTTTTGATCTTTTGTAAAGGATCTTATTTTCATAAACCCCTTGTAATTACACCACACACCACTAGGGGACGCCCCGGTTAAGAATCACTGATATATTCCGATCTAGTGTTTATGTGAACCACCACATTTAATCAGAACAGCTATTTTACAAACATGTGACATGAACAAATCGATGTAAACATCACGTGACCGATCAAAGATGGAGGTCTGTCGTCTAATCATCACAGTAGTTACGATTATTTTTACACCTTTGTTAAAACAACAGTTTGATTCTAAGATGCTACTGAAAGCACTTTACCTGGGGAGGTTGGAACTGGGAATGACGTCACACCTGAGTTATCGGTCAGAAAACAAGATGGCCGCCTCCATGAAAGCTCTGTCCTTGTCTGAATATAACGTGGTGGAAACTTGGTCGGTCCAATATTTACATTTTTTAAGTGCAAAGTGAAGTTAAAGTTTTTTTTAAAAAAGAAAATTAAACTAATATTATTGCTGTGATGTTAAACTAAATTTGTGCTATTTAAGTTCCAATATTGTAAATGGAACAGATAACTTGAACCAACGCTTGAGTTTTTCACTAGAATTATTTACAGTGTAGATGAAATCTACGAGACCACACGTGGCAGAAATTTATAAAAATATTCAAAAGTTTTAATTAGTAGAAAAAAATATACTATTAGTCCCAGTTTGATGGTGTTTGGCACTGTTTTGGTTTTACCAGGCTATTGCTTTTAGCCGCTGTTAGCGCAACATGGGCTTGTAGCTCCCATATAACACATGAAAAACTTAAATTACACCGTAACAGCTTCATTATCGTTCACCATTTATATGACTTTTAGGAAAAGGAATATTCTGCCCCTGTGAAACCAAATGAAATTTCAGTGGTGTAGGTGCCAAATGGGTAAATTGTGTAATCGACGGCAATTTCAGTTCAGTTAGTAGTTAGTGATCAGTACTTTCATAATTTAATTGCATTTAAAAATATTAATGTCTAAAGTTTGAAATTTACACAATCATAGTATTTGAGTTATTTCATGTTGAAGAATAAAAAATGTGTTTAGATCGTACTGATCAGAAAACAATAGATTCAGATAAATCTGAGCAGACGAACTATTGAATGGACACACTTTTTGAAACACGCCTCAGCCATAAGCTCCAGTGGAAGGATTTATTGGAAAACCTACACCTACAAAAAAGGAATTTCAAGAAAGCAAAAGGAAATACATCTTATATTTTGTTCAGAGACAAGAACTTTGTGCTTCTTTTATGGCCCATTGGCAGATTTTTTTCTTAATACAAGATGATTTGATTGAATATAAGGATATTTTGCTTCTTTCTAGTGATGCTGTTTGGGCAGTGTACAGGTTTGGGCCTGTTTATCCCGATTGAAGTGTTTATATAGAGCATTTTTATTGGGTTTGAGCTCCTAAACCGGTTCTAATTGGAGTATTTGTCTCCATGTAAACCCAGAGAGTGAATGTGCGTTCACCTCGTAGGTCTCAGCTCTGTACGATCTGCACCATAACAGCAGCGCACCATAATAGCCTCCTTGTTTGTAGAGTCAGATCATTCTCCTGCTCTTTTTATGTAACGCCAGAAAACAAATGTTTGGAAGCGTAATTGAAGATAATCCAGTAGCACTGCGCCGTGTGTCTCTGCCCTCACTCTGACCTCTCTGGGAAACAGATAACACTTAAGAACAATGTTGTCCTGTGTCCTCTTTTCTTTCTCTCGCTCGACATAGCAGCTTTGCTCCCGTGTCTATTTCCCATTATGTGACAAGGACATATTTGAGAGTGAAGTGATCCAAACAGTGATCCACCACTTGAGAGAACTGTCTCTGAGAACGGAGGTCGAGGGGAGTGACAAGGACAAGTGTCCTACAAATGCCATCTCCAGCAGCTCCTGTGTTTGCAGTGGCACTTGAACTGAAATAGGCACGCTCAACAGGGGACAGGCTTCAAGACTTTTCTCTTTTTTTTTTTCCATACTTCAGAGAAGATGTTGAAGTTGGAGTGTTTGCTGGTGTCAGTGTGTGTGTGTGTGTGTGTGTGTGTGAAGAGAGCAGCGCTGGAATTCGCAGGCCTCAAGGCCGTTGTTTGTGACAACACTGCTGACTTGATGCATAGTGATCTGGAGCTGCACAATTCAAAGTCACCACATTAGTCACAGCACTAAAATATTCACTGTCACAGCCGTGGTGGGAGCTTTTTCTTATTGACCAAGCAGGAAGAGGTTGGAAATAAATGTGAAAAACTGGATACTGTACACGTTTTTTCTTTGGAAACTGAAAATTTGCATTAATAGACTCTCTCTAGTCACACTCTTGGGTCCTTCTCAGTTTGGGATCTAGTGAATTTGGAGGCCAGGTCAACACCTTGTGCTGTTCTTCATGTTTTTTTTTGAGATGTTTCTCAAGTGTTTTTGTGTGTGTCTGTGTTTCCCAGCAGAACATTGAAGATGGTCAATATTCAGGGCTCTCAATAAGTTCACACACTCTTACGCCACACATGACAATTCTCACTCTGAAACATGATAAAACTAAGACTTTAAAAGAGATTAGTAATCTATGAATAGATGAATAAAAGCAGGCTGCTCTGCTTCAATCAGCGACCAATCAGCCAATCAGAAAATAGTATTAGTCGTTTCCAGGTGAACCAGGTAAACATGCCTTCCACAAATGCATGAAAATGTGTGTGTCTGGTAATCACTGCATCACTTAATTTATTATTATTATTACTGTTTACAATAGTTGCTTATTACAGTCTAGAAACTAGGAATTATGCAGGATAAAAAAATTCTAAACTTGAGAGCCCTGTCAGTTATTAATAAATAAATAAATTATTTGACATCTAGCAACTGTGATGATATAAGAAGTTTAGTCAGTTAATAATATTAACTAATCTACTCCTAAACTAATTAAAGACAAACTAAATGAAGACTTTGGAGTGGCCTAGTCAAAGTCCTGACCTGAACCCTGATGAGATGCTGTCTTATGACCTTAAAAGGAGGTTTATGCTTGAAAATAGTTCTGCAAATATGAGATTTGCCTCCACAGCGCTGTAAAAGACTCACTGGAAGTTATCACAAATGCTTGATTGCAGTTGTTGCTGCTAAAGGTGGAACAACTATTTATTAGGTTTAGGGGCCGGTTACTTTTTCCCCCTTATAATAAAAACCTTCTTTAAAAACTATATTTAAACTAGTTTGATGATCTAAACTATGTAAATGGGACAAACATGCAAAAAACCCTTTTTCACATCACTGTATGTAAATATGTGTGAGAAGACCAAGCACAATGATCACCCTCAAGAAAACAAAACAAACACACTTGAAAAATACATTTTATTTAAATTTAACATAATTGCTGATTCAGTTTTTCATAAATTACAATGTTTTCCCTCGGTTCCTTTTGGATATATATATATATATATATCTTTTTTTCATATCTAAAGTTTTGTGTCATTTATTCTAGTTTAACACAGATGTCCTTGCAACTATTGCATTAGCGTTAGCATTAGCATTCGCTTGTATGTTCTCGTTCTCTGCATTTCTTCTTAAAGGAGATGTATTATGTTTTTCCTCTTTTTTTTGACCTTTAAGTTAAACATGTCCACGGTTCTAAAAATAATGACATGGACCTTTTCAGGCTGATGCTGAAGGGCTTGACATAACAGACTGGATGAGATAAATAAGATTTTCTTTTTCTTTTTTTTTGATCAGGCAAAGCTACTCCAGTGAAGTCCCAGGACACAATAAAGAGCCTGAAATGAGCATAATAGGTCCCCTTGAATTATTGAATAGACATATTGTTTCTGTGATAGCTACAGCAACACAAATATGCAACACTTAGTGCAAACACAAAGTGCTATGAGTGTAGCCGTCTCACTGTTGTCCATGTTGTTGCTTGACTGAAACAGTGTAGCTGTCTTTAGCAAGATAATAGACACGTATGTCTGCAGTGAGTTAAATCCATAAAGCTGGAGCTGAATTATTATAGTGTAGGACGTATGTCTTCAACATATGGGGTCGCAAAATCTTTGGTTGATTAGACATTTTTTATATATTTTTTAAATTTCCTGACTTGCCTTGTGTGACGCCAGGAGACATAAATATAAGGTCACATGCATTCGCAGATGGACGACGTTTATGAGCTAGTGTAGCATCTCAAACTTTCATGATTTATCTCGTTATGTGTTTGTGCTTTAGCCCTCGGACGTCCTCTCCTCCTCCACACTGGACGGTGCGATGCTAGTGGTAGCACAGTTCAGAAACCTCCATAGCCAGCTCCAGGCAGTCGCTCGCATCCTGACAGGAACTGAACAGACCGCAGTCCAAGTCTATGTAAGAGTCGTCGCCGCTGCTCGATGCAGACTCCACGGGGGTGCTGACATGTTGGTAGCTGGGGCAGCAGTGATTGGCGAGTCTCTCGTCGTAGAATCGGCAGAAGAGGCAGCTCAGGACGATTCCTGCGCAATCAACTGAGGGAGACACACAACAGGAAAATGCTGCACTCTTGTTTCATCAATATCCTCTTTTTGTCTTTAAATAAAGCACTCCCACCCCCTTCACACTTTTGAAATGACCCCTTTGAAATAATGTATGATGAATAGTGTTTAAACCATATCTTGGGACATAAATCATCTCTGCTCCTACAAGAGCTGCCGGTCTTCACTTATATCTTATAACGTTCTAAAAGCTCCCTTTCCTTCCTCTGCACATGCATAATTTAGGAAATCATGCCTTGCTCTCTCACAGAGACAAGCAAGAGAGCTGTTTGGAGACATAATCAATTACCAGAAGTCTCTCTTGTATACTTTGCCAGGGGCACTTCCAACGTGCATTGCGGTTGCAGTGAAACAATGCTATGTGTCTTCCCAGCAGCCTTTGCCAAATAGTTCCCCCAAGGGTGCTATGAAGTGTGAGATCATCAAATGACACTGACCATGAGCAGACAGTTACTCACCCAAGACACACTGTAGGAACGACCTTTACGCTTTGTGTTGTAAAGAGAAGCTGAGCCTCCTCCTCTCAGTCCTCCTCCAGGTCTGTTATATACATATATATATATATTTTTTTGCATCTAGATTCTGATCCGATCATTTGTTCTGCAGCAATATTAAGGCGTTGTGTAGTGATGATTTGTGTACACTAAAGGTTGCTTTAGCCTGGAAGCTCGTCCGAACCTTCCCCAGAGCACTGTGGGGACGGGTTGCTCTGGAGTCACCCTGTTGGGAACTGATTAAGCAAATATCTTCTGTGCAGACTTAATGAACAGAAGAGTTCGTAGTTTGTAGTATTGTGTAGGTCTCCCTTGTGCCTTCCAAAGCAATTGTGACTGATCAGAGAATGGACATGGGCCTTATGAGGGCGTCCTGTGGTGTCTGGTGACAGGATGTTGTTAGTGGGGGGGGTGTTTGAGGGAAGGAGCCTCTGTGAGATACTTGATCAGTTTGGGATCCAGTGAAGTTGGAGGCCAGGTCAACACCTTGTGCTGTTCTTAAAGTTTTTTTTTTTGTTTGTTTGTTTGTTTGTTTTTGTGTGTGTGTCATTGCTATGGGGTGGCGGTTCTGGTCTGGTCTAGGTGGGTGCTACATGTCTAAGTAACATCCACATGAATGAATGCCAAGTCCAAAAGTTTCCCAGCAGAACATTAATTTGTCAAGATGATTTAAATGTAAATCTAGTTCTCCTGGTCATAATGTTATGGCTGATTGGTTTGCATGTCAAACAAACGAAAAGCAATCATCACTGCCCCTAAGTTCAGACCTTATAATGTGACATGATGCTAACCTAACCTCTATTCAACATCACTTCCTCTTGAAAAGCACACGATACCATTTCCTTAAATATTTCTTTAATTAAAATTAGTCACTGTTACAAAATCCCCAGGTTATTTAATATTTAACAGGATTGCATGAGAACATAAACAGTCTTTGGAGTAGAGAGTCTACTTTGGTGGCCATTTTTTTACATTATTTTTTTCACATTATTAATTTTTCTCTTTTTGCTGTAGTTTCAGTTTCTAAATTATTCACACATTTTCATAATTGATTACATGAACTGTATTTAAGCATTCTCGCGGCATGGTGAGGCGTAAAGCTTGCAATTTGTCAAATTTTCCATTCTGTCTGTGGCATTATTATTCTGCATATTAATCATTGTTTATTTCATCAGTGGAAAGGCTGGATGAGAAGTTAATTTCAGAGCACTTTCTAACCGAGGACTCTGCACGAGATTCCTGCCTGCGATCATTTCATCGTGTGTTTCTATGGACAGGTTTGGAGTCAGGCCTGGACAGCTGTACATGCAATAAGAGGGGAACAGGGCCGGCGTGATGAAACGCTGGCGTCACTAACCTCCCGTGTTGCTCTTCTGAGATGAAGACAGAGAGTCTGTGGTGCTAGATTCTGCAGAGGGAGCTCTCTTTAGGTAGTTTTTCAAAGAGAAACGAGGGGAATGGGTCCTGTCACGCTCTCTAGGCTGCTTAGCGTCTGTATCTTCACAGGTCTCCCTACGCTCAGCGGAGGCTTTGAGCCCCGGAGGCTCACTTTGGATTCTTTCTGTCCAAAGACACAAAATATTTAAATGAATGACACATCAGCGAGCCACAGATTTATTACAACTGGAGAATATTAAGCCTAAAACTCCAGCAGACAGTAAGTCAGAGCACTGGGGATTGATCCCTCATCTTTTTTATACTGTAATATCGCAAGAAAAGCAGTGCAACACAAAAGGGCACAGAGCTACAAAACAATAGTATGGACCCCTTCATGGTTTGTAAACAATATGACTTTTTTTGAAGGGCGGGGCTTAATTGGATGCCAAACACTATAGCCTGTAAATGGCGGTTAGCATATTTCAATGGATTGTTTTGGCACGAATGGACGAGGAAAAAGTTTATTTCAGAGGATATATTAATACGCTCTCTCTCCGAGGACGTGAGTATTATTTTAAAAAGCTGGCTCTGTCTGATGGGACTATATTCACCGACCCCTACACTCTCACTCACTCACTGTGCGTTTACATGCAAAGCTTAATAGAGCTATGCTCAAAATTCGACTTTCTCACTTGTCCCAGTTTACGTGCAGCGCAAGAAAATCGAATAACTGTTCTCCTCCTCCACACTAGGTGGCGATACGTGTCTTTTCAGCGGGATAATACCACGTTAATACGGGCCGATTTCCGGGTGACCTATTACGTGATATAATAAACAAGAGTCGTTCATGCGGCAGACCAGGATTTCATATCGGATAATAGTACATTTTTTAATCTTATACGTAATGTTCGCGCTACTTCCGATGCAGGTAAGATCCTCGCTATCCCTCAGACGGCTCCATTTCTCTTCTTCTTCTACGCTTTCTTGGACGTGTTTGTTCCGGGGTCACACGCCAGCGCAGCGGTGGCGGAGCATGCGCACACGCATTATCCGATAAACTCCGATTCAATCGCATTATCTGGGTGTCTCAATCGGACAATGAGAACTCTGATTTTAATCGGAGTAACGTGTTTACATGCACTTAAGTTCTCCTGTTATAGTCCGATTAAGGCAATAATTCGTTTTTTTTTTTTTTTCCCGTGCATGTAAACGCACTGACTGGATGGACGTTTTGACCAAAGGAGGACACAGAGGGGACGAAGTGTGGTCTGTCTTAATCAGGTGAAGCCTCTCCAACAAAGATGTTACAAGAAGTAAGAGGAAGCACAGTGGAGGGTAAGTAGACACCGCCGAAAAACGCAAGTAATGTTGCGTTAGCTCGCGGTTAGCATTAGCATAAACACGTAACAAGAATCCTCCAAACAGTGATTCATTTACACATAATACTTCAAGTATCATCAGTGTTCGCCTTAAACCTTCCTCTGTTTTGCCTCTTTAATAGAATGAGTCTATTAAAGTGCACAATAAAAACAGTATCCTGCAACATAATATAAAATCAATGTCCATATAACTGGCTGCACATCTCTTCTTAAATAAAGGACAAAATATTCACTTTTTTCGATCAGGCTCAGACGTGCAACCATTTGAATCCTGTTTGTGCACTTTTTCTTTGGTTTAGCGCTCCACAGAACATTTTTTTGTTCCAGTGAAACTATGTGAACTGCATTTGTGGCTATATAAACTAAATTAAATTTATATTTTATTTCTTTTTCTTTTTGCAATACTGGTGCACTGCAAAAATGTTTTGCATGTTGCATGTTTTTAGGGAAATGCTATTCACTCTGATGCCACTCTGAAGCTCTAGCCAGGTGTATTAGCTTATTGTGGAACCGTCCCCTGGATCCAGCTAACTGCTAGCATGGCTGTGTCCAAAGGTAAAGACACAAATTAATTAATTAAAAAAAAACTTCCAGAACTTCCCAACCCATTTTTCATCATGCACTTTGAGGAAAAAAGTTGAAATACAACTTCCTGGACCACGTTGCGTATGTGTCCGGCTTAGGGACTCCATGGGTGGACAGGGACACACCTTGGAGTTTATATCAATGCATTTCAACCTTTTTCTGCATTAAGAAAAAAAATATCTACCTTCTCTAATTTTTTTTCTCATGGGTGGCCCTAATACTCTTCCATATGCTTTGGCCAGACCAGGAAGTAAATGGGAACTTAAGAAAAGGTTTGATTTTGAATCTGAGGCTGTACATTCGACCGTCATGGCCAAAAAAAAACGACAGTTTATCTCTCGTCGTCTCACGTCGGGACACTAGGTTGGACAAGAAGGAGTTGCAGCCCGTGAGTTCTTACAAACTGTCATTGTTACACATAGATGTGTTTTTTTTAATGAACATGTTTAATTGTATTTAGCCAACATTCACAAAATGGTACGTGCAGAAAATCAGAGGACAGGCTGTGGAGTTAGGCTCTAATTTGTTATTTTAACATCTGATATTCACCATTCCTTTCTCTGTTTTATTTAAAATTTAAAGCCTGATGGTTTATTCATATTTAAAAGTCAAATAAACTGTACTTGTCTCACCTAAATTGTAGAAAGAGAAATACAAATACACACTGCTCAGGGATGTACTGGTCCTTTTTTTTTTTTTAAAAGATGTTATTGGCTCCCTTTGAAAATACGTATAAAATAACAAAGTTGAAAATAGCGCCTGGTGTTATCACTTTTTGTCAGCTGGTGAGATCCTTTTTATGCCTCATTAGAATTGTCAGTGTTTTTATCTGTCGTGTCTCTGTGATCGAATGTGAAGGGAAGAAGGCAGGGATTGGTATTTGAAGTTCAACAAGTTAAAACGAACTTCAAAAATCGGTGCCGTCTGTGTGTAGAAGCAGCGTGATGCTCCCGGGTTATCTAATGAATTAAGTAAGAAGTGCAGCTGGTCCGTGCCCATGACCATTAACTGATAGAGAAATAAGGCCTGCAGGCACACCATGCATTTTTCAGGTTTTGTTCCAGTGTTTCACCGAGCCTCGCTAACTCATTAGACGCCACGGTTACTAGGAGCGGTGGGTCTGGAGATAATTTTACTCCATGTTCTAAATAAAAATGCAAGCTCCAAACGAGCCATTTGAACCACTGGATGAAAAATAAATAAATAAAACGTGTATGTGCATTAAAGAATATATGAGCAATCAACAAAATGCTGTGATTTGTTTCTCCGAAACTGAGCAGTTTCTCACTACATCCTGAATCAAATATAAAATAAAACAGGAGTAAGTGGTTTCATGATATTGCAAATTGAAACACAGTGACCCAGTAGTGATGCTCAGATACTCCACAGCCCTGAGTCACATTACCTTACCTCCTCTCGCCCACGCAGAGCTCTCCTCAGTACTGTTTACTCCCCCTTTGTCTTTCACATCAGCTCTCCGAGTCGTTTCATCTGCCATCTGGTCCATTGCATCACAGATAAAAAATGCACTTAGTATGACAAACCTGATTACCTCGAGCCAAAAATATGTGGCTGCGCACAACTGAGGCCGGTGGGACTTAACGTCTAACACAGCGTTGCCACAGCGGCTCAGTCCTCGTCCTCTCGGCTCTTTCGCGACTCTGGTTCTCGCGCCGCGTTCTTGTCCCGGGCTGAGGATGCGTCTGTTTACCTCGGCGAAGCGGAGAGAGCACCCGGGACAAATTATCCTTTACATTGCACAGGGTCCATTTGGCCTGGTGCCTGCTGTACTGTAAGCCTCTTCAATGTTCCAGTGACGTTGGCAAAAAAAAAAAAAAAAAAAAAAAAAAGAGAGATCCTTTCAAAACATCACCGGGACAAAGTCAGCAACAATTTTATCAGTTTGAGTTATTTCCCTCCGTGAACCGACAGCGAAGCCAAAGGCAAATGCAGATTATCACACAAAGAAAGAAAGGAGGGAAATAACACATTCAAACTATATTTTCCTGTTCAAATGTATTATTAAGGACACACTATAAAGAGATTTTATAATGTTAATTAAGGATATGAGAGCTGGAAAGTAAAACGCGTTAAATCAGTGTCACCCAGAGTGTGTTTGAAGGCTGTGAACATATGCATGAGGCAGCAAGTGGCATTTTGTTTGTTGGGGTGAAACACCGCGGTAAGACACGGGTTGCAAGCTGCATTCAGATTTCTCCGAATACAAGCCAAGCAATTTACTCTAATTAGGCTCAACACTAGAGTTGCATTTTAATAGACGCCCCGCTGTGTTTGCATATGTTTAGAGAACAAGAGTCATGCTAATTGAAAAATTAAGATGTGAGCTGCTGCACTCAATGTAAATATAGCTCCTGAAGAGAGATCCTCCTGCTTTCTTTTCTTTCTTTTTCCTCATCTCATTTTCTTTGTGCTGTGGTGGTGAGGCAGCACGATGCATCAAGACCTCGCGTTCTGTAAGAAGCCCAACAGTGGCAGTGTTGCCAGTGTGTCTTTGTTGATGGTGCAGGTTTTGTGTCACTGGTCGACGTCAATCACGCCGTCTGAGAGGTCCGGCGGGTCACGTGGTTAATTTAGCTCCCCGTGAATACGTGCCACAGGAGTCACCGTGGCTGACACCCCCCCACGCACACACCCACCCCCCCCCCACTATTAGAGCTCGCCCTAATGCGGAGCAAAGTGACAGGCTGAGATCAAGTTCAGGTACAAATTTCCCTACATCTAAGCGACGGCTTTCTGACCCCGTTGGTGCCGCTTAATGTCCACTCCATCATCTGCTGTTGTAAACAAGCACTCGCACACATCCACTCCTGTTGTGTTCATATAATGTTTGTTGGATGACGACGTGCTTGGGCTGATTATTTCACCTTCGTCAGTGTGTTTACGTGCTTAATCAAGCTATGCTCGAAATTCAACTTTCTGAATGTGGTCTTTGTTCCAGTTTACATGCAACGGAGAAAATCGAATAACTGATGGGAACATGTTCTCCTCCTCAACACTAGGTGGCGATATGTGTCTTATCAGTGGATTAATACAGCCCCCTTTCTGGTCGACCTATCACGTCATATGATAAACGAGTTGTTCATGTGTCAGACCGGCATTTCAAACAACAACCAGATGGATAATAGTTAAGCTTTTTAATCTCATACATAATGTGTGCACTACTTAGGTAGATAAGATGGTGCTATCCCTCAGGTGGTTCTTCTACTGGCTCTGTTTACCCTCTTCTTCTTCTTTTGCCATCGGCTTTGTTGGATGTTTTTGTTCTGGGGTCATACACCAGCAGAGCGGTTGTGAAGCATGAGCACACACGTTGTCCAGTTAAGGTGTATTCACGTTGGAGAAAATTTGATTTTTAATCTCATTATCTGGGCGTTTTTATCGGATGAGGAAAACTCTGGTTTTAGTCGGAGTAACGTGTTTACATGCACTTAAGTTGTCCAGTTAAAGTCGGATTAAAACAATAATTCATTTTTTCACGTATAAACGTTTCCACCAAGTTTCCACAACATTGGAGAATTTACTTATCAATCAATAAAACCACATAAACTAACAATAATTATCTGACTGTAACCAAAGTATGGTAGAGTACTCCATTATGTTGAGCTGCCATATTTAGAATATTTTAATATTAATAATTTAATATTGTGTAGGTCTCCCTCCAAAACAGTCTTGATCAGTTTGGGATCTAGTGAATTTGGAGGCCAGGCCTCTGTCAATGTCCCTTTTACTTATAAATACTTTTACTTATATAGCATATTTAAAAAGACTAAGGTCAACCTTAACAGGCTTAACAGGATAAAATAAACAACAACAATAAAAACGATAAAACAGTAAAATAATACAGATAAAAGATCCAACTAGGTGACTCACTCACAAAAAAACAACAAAAAGATTTTAAAAGTGGGAAGGTCACAGAGCGGACAGAAGCAGACAAAGCTTCTGACAGCGTGGGAGCTGCCACTGCAAAAGCTCGATCCCGTCTTGTTTTAAGAACCTAAAGACTCTGGAGGGACGATGCACGTTCAGGAGGTCAGTAGATATTCTGGGGCCAGCCCATTCAGAGCCTTAAAAACAAATAAAAGAATCTTAAAAATCCATCCTGTACATAACCGGGAGCCAACGAAGAGAGGAAAGCACCGACGTTATGTGCTCTCGTTTCTTTGTCCCGGTTAGAGACGAGCTGCAGACGCTCTGATTGGCCAATGCTGACGTACGGAGAGTTACAATAATCTAGACGTCATGTGATAACGTGTCCTTTTCAGGAAGGGTTTGACTGAAAAAAAAAAAGAATAATAAATACCAGGTCCAAACTGTTTCCCAGCAGCAAAACTGAGCTGTTACAAGACGGTTTAAATGTTATTCACTCCTCCCGTCATAATGGTCATAATGTTCTGGCTGATCTGTGTAATTTTACTCCTAAATCCCCCTGAAATCCCACAAACTACGTCTTTAACAGCAGCACAATCAGACATCATCTGTGAAAGTCAGAAAGTTTCTCTTTAATTCTGCCTCGCTTCACCTTGGAAGGGCAACACAACGTTTTACTCCATACGTGTGTGTGTGTGTGTCACTATGTGTGTGTGTGTGTCACTGTGTGTGTGTGTGTGTGGCCCTGTGTGTGTGTGTGTGGCCCTGGCAGGTGTTTCGTGGAACCGGATGAAAATGGTGATATTTTCTCTCTCTCTCTTTCCCCTGGTTTTAGTAAAATGTCTTAGTTTGTTGAACATGCTGCCGGTGCAGAGGTCCCCTTTGCCCCTTAATGAGTTCCATGGAGAGTTAAGTGTCATCGCGGGCTCCGGTGATGAGAGCAGACTCCCATGTCACCTTGAGGCCGGCTAACACAAAGGGAAGACGACACTTGATGTCATATTCACTCTCCCCTTTGAAACAGAAAAAAACGTTCACCCTGGTGATCTGGGATTACTCTCACAGACAGATTCCTCCGTCCTCTGACACAAATATAAAATATGACGGAGGAAAAAACAAGCAGTTACAGTGAAGTTAAGAGATGACAGATACTTTACTAATAATGATATCTTTAAGGGTCTAAATAAGGACTAAACTTCTGTGTGCAGAATTCTAGAAAATGTGAGATTTCTTTGTTTTTTTTAGTGATATTAGTTGTGTTCAAAGATAAATGAATAAGTGGCCAATGGAAACAAGGAGGATAGAAGAAGATGAAGTAATAAAATAATCAAAAATAATAATGAACGAAATAAAATAAACTACGTAGATCGATACAAATATTGACAGTAATTCCAGGAACTGAGGGCTGAGACTAATGTTTTAAAGTAGTGATGTTCGATACCACCAGTTTTCTTTTTGATACTGAGTAAATCATGGCTGGTATCGGCGATATTGATACTGATACTTTGTGTAAATACACACTAATGAGTCTGGTTAACCTATTAAAAAGTAACTTATTTCAAATCATAGCTTCATAAAGAATCCAAGACATCAGAGTTTATTTATTTGTTTTAAACTCTGAAGTATATTGAGGTAGTGGCCTCATTTATTATGTAGCCGAGCTAATACAACAACAGACAAACCAAGAGACACAATCATACAAAATATGTGAAAATGCTAAAACAAAGCAACACAATAGTTCAGTTATTTCCACTGTGTTTCTACATTAACTCCAATGGCTGAAGTATCGGGAGTATCGATATTTTTGATTTAAGAATCGATTTTAGAGCATAAAGACCTGGTATCGGATGGTGTTGATATTTCAGTATCGATCTGCACATCACATTAGTGAAAAGGTTGGATGAACGTCTCATAGCATGAACCTGGAGGTACTGGGTGGAGGACTGGCGCTGGGTCCCACAGACGAATCAACATGAGGAGGAGAACTTTTCCTAAATGATTAATGGGTTGTTACCACCAGAAGAAGTAGAAATTATGCAAATTTAAAGGACGTCCATAGCAAGAGAATCTGTCAACGTGTGATTAAGAAAGTAAAGGCTAATGCATTTATCTACCAAAGATGTTTATATTAGAATTAGAATTAGAAAACCTCTATGCAATGCAATTGGGAAACTGCAGCAGGACACATAGGGGCAGAAATGATATGCAGTATGTCAGAGATCGCCTTAAAGAACAGCTTCCAGTTATAATCTGCTCGGTTTTCTTTAACGACCTGAGTTTAGTTGAGTCTGGAGCAGGTTGTTCTGGTCCAGGTCTAGTGTCGTACCTTAAATCAGAGCTCACCTTGTTCACTCTGGGGAATGTTTCCTGCTAATCCCATTAACAGCACAATAATTCATTTTTTCTTTTTTTTTGTTCTAATTGAACATGTCTGACCCATTCAGTTATTTTTTTTAATTTTTTTTTTGCTTAAAGGACACCTGCCTACCTCCATGATGACAGCTGAGCATGAGGAGGAGGAGGAGGAGGAGGAGGAGGAGGAGGAGGAGGTGGTGGGGGTGGTGGTGATGATGGGGGGGGGGCTCCTGCTGGTCCTTGTCACAGAAGAAAAGAAATCACAGTTTCCAAATTAAGATTTCAGATAAATGACCTTACAAAGTAAAGGAAATCAAAGAAGTATGGGAATGGGGTAAATTGGATTCTTTGGCGTCTAACAGTATATGACTTAAACCAACTGGGGATTCTCTCCACTGTGGAGGATGTGAGCGTTTCCTAAGGCAACCCTACCCCACCTGGGACCTTCTGATGATCCATGGGGTGTTCGTAAAACGCCTTGAAGTTATTCAACCCACTAAAAGGCTAAATAGATTTTTTTTTTCTATTAACATTTAGGCTTTATTGCTCTGATTTCAGGGCTTCTATGCTGGTTTCAGGCGATCTGGTTCATTTTACTCCGTCAATATTCTGTATTTAATTTGCATAGCTTAACGTCTGAGGTCGTATCATTTGGATATTAACAATGGTAAACATGCAGTGCTCTTTATACACTTGCATAGTACATTAAAGTTGTTTTTCTGGCCATTTTTAGCCTAAAATTCACTTTTCTTCAGTGCTTTGAGCATTTTAAAGGGAAATATCTCTGAAAGTCTCCACTAGTTCATCCTCAGCCTGACGTTAAATTTATCTGTCTGGGTGGAGTTTATAACAGAGATGGGATCAAGTCACCCATGTGTTTTTTTTTGTGCAAGTTAAGTCACATTATTGCAATCTTGCCTGCAGAATCTGTTCTTAATAAAGAGAAAAAATAAGATATTAGTAATTGTCAAATAATATTATTGGCCAATTTATCCAACCTGTTTAAAAAGTATATTTTAATTACTGATATATTCAGTAAAATACATGGAATCAAACAACACAAATACATTTTAAAACTGTTTATTATTATTTGTGGACCAGAAATGACTGAGAGATTAAAGCCTGCAGACTTTTCCGGCCTTTTCATCTGTAAATCTGTGAAACAGAAGCACAAAAAAAAAAAAAAACGTAGTCCTTTATGGCTTGAATGTGTGTTTATCTATTAACTCACTCCTTATTAAACTAGATCCACTTAATTTATTCTGTTTTAGAACCATATTTATTGCTTTAAAACTATATTTATCCAACTCAGTGTAAAGTATATACTATATATATGACTATATGAGGACAAAGAGAGCAGCTTAAAACCAAAACAATGGGCTGAAAGACACTAAAAAACACCCAGAGGACTAATCTGACATTGTTCACGTTCCAACTGATGCATTCTTTTTTTTTTAGACTTTTTTTTTATTGTTTTTTAAGTAAAACAACTTAAAATACATTAATGAAACATGTACATCAAACAGGATCATCTACTGTGAAATAAAAGATTTCCATTCCATGCGAAAAAGAAAAGTTGGATTAGTCTTTGCAGAACAGGTTTTCGCTGTTCTCTTGCTGAAAAAAAAAAAAACATGTAAGCAAAGGAAAACAGATTTCTGTGTACAGAACAACAAAATAAAACTTCCAGTGTCCTTTTGTGGATAATTTACTGTCTATTGCAAAATGGAAAAAAACAAAGTTCTCAAATTAAAGCAAATATTCAGTGTTGAGATCACCTCTGACCTGGATAACGTCTCCATTTCTCCCAGTATTTGTTTCCCTTTTCAATGTTGTGTCTCAGGGAAATGTTATGCGATGAATTTCTTCAACCCGACTGATGCCTCCTTAATGTAGTTATATCTTTAAAATGCTGTAATCCAGCGACACAGTTGTTCTTAAAAGCAACTCGGCCTAGTGCTATGTATAAATATACATTAGCCTTTTGCATTGCTTGGCTAAGGTAGGTCTTCTGCCTCCATTTATCCCATTACTAAAATATGTGGGATTCATGTTGATGTGAATTTAAAGAAAATTTGAATTTTTGGAGTAAAATACAATAAAAAAAATATGCATGAAAAATGTCTGATCAACCAAAGATTTTGCAACCCCCCCTCTCCTGCAGTACCTTCACAGACCCCTAGGAGTCACGGGACCCCTGTTGATGCTTGAAAGTATTAAGATGACGCGCGGTAATAAATAACGACAAAGCTAAAACCCTACGTTTCGGTAAAAGGAGCAGCCGTCCCAGGTTTACGCGGACGTCGTGAGAAAAATGCCCATTATTATGGACCAATTTGCTCCTTCAGATAATCAATGCTGGCACCGACTCAAGCCCCCGCTCCACGGGTCTAAACGCTTGAATTGATCATTGACGCTTTCTCACCAATAAGCAGTTTAAAATGACTAATTGGGTGGGGCTAAGAGAAGCCCGGGCCGCTCGCTATTAGTGTAATGATGATATGACATCAGGGCGTTTTGTCTGTAAAGCATTGTCTTGTTGTTATTGGCCAAGACGGATTATGATTGGGTTTAGTCAGCGCACATTATGAGACGCTCCTTGAGTAGCGTTCATAAGGCGAAAGCTCCGTGCTGTGTCAGGGTGATAATAAGGCAAGTGATTCATATATACTTTAAGAGTCAAGGGGCTGCACTGTGTTAGACCTGTATTTTCTTTTATTTGTCCTTGCTGTTGGGGCTCGTGGATCTTCGTCCTTTGTCCCTGCATCCGTGCATCAGACATGGAGCTCAGTGTGGCGAGTCATTGATATGCCAGCTCAGTTTTTACACATTGTCATTTTATCTTTCTCATTACTGTCATTAATACGGACTCAGATACATCTCATTACAAGGGTAATTGGGACAAACATAAAAACCCGTGCACCCTCCCTGTAAGTTGGATATCTTTCAAATGCTCAGAAGTAGATAACCACCGTGTTAGGTCCACAACAGCTGTTAATACTTCACGATAATGTGGCTTTATTCCCAATGATATCTTTCCTGGCGTTGCTCAGATGGCGCTGCTTCATCAGCATATTGTCTCCTGCAACCTGGAAGTGCACCTGTGCAGTCGAACGCGAGTGAAGCGCAGGATCCGAGCGCCCGGCTTTCATGTCGATTTGGCTCCAGCTCCTGATGTCTTTTTATTTTTAGCCCCTTTTTCCCCTTTTTTTCTTGCCGGAGCCCCGTGAAGAAGTCTTTCCCATCTACAACTTTAGTTCCTCAGCCAAATATTGACTTTGGGATCTGATTATTAAGCAATTTCCACAAAACTTCAAATTACTATCTGAACAATTATTTTAAAGACGTTACAAGACCCAGTAGACCCCCAAGGTCTTGAAAACTGATTATGCAAAAAGATAATTGCTATGAAGATTTAAAAAAGAATGAAATTGGTTTGACAAACCTATAAGTTGTTAAGTAGTGCTCCTCGCTGAAGACGAAGAATACATTTGCTGACGGGGCCACAAAGAGCCGGAGCAGAGGAGGCTTTTCTCCCCGCGTGCTCAGGTGGGCGGGAGGTAGCGCTCTCTTTATTATCGCGGCTAATGGCGTTCCAGATCTGTCCTCAATTATACGGGATGAGATGAACTATTAATTAATAATTCTTCTGATAGATAAATTGTGCCGTGTTCAGCAGATGTGCACTTCTTAGAGATGAGAGGAGACACAGATGGAGGCTATTGACCAACAGTGCCCCCCCCCATCACCTCCTCCTGTCTGTTCCCGTCCTTATAGATGTGTGAGCTTCATCTCGTCTTGACATGTTGTTATGTTCCCCGTCCCCCCCCCTGCCCTGCGTTAGCCGCCCGGGTACCCTCAGCTAGCCGTCCGCGCGTTGCTGATTTACTGTGCGCAAAGCCAATGTTGCATAATTTGTGATTCGAGAAAAGGTATTAATCCTTCTTCACTTTGCGGAAAATGGTTATTTTTTCCCTCCTCCCAGGTTAAATGTACACTGCCTGAAAAATGACACATCCTCAAAGTACTTTTGAGGCCGAGTTGTATAATTTTCCCATAAGCTCGGAGCGTTTAAGTGTAGAACGGAGGAATTATATGGCTGTGAATGGCTTCCTTAATAGTGATATCACTTCCTAGAACAAAAGGAGGTGGCTCCGGGGATGAGCCGGGGGAGTGCGGACGCCGGCTCGATTTGGCCATTTCCGCGGGCTTCCATTAAGGTCACGCACTGCGCCACCGCGCCGGAGAGTGCACGAGTGACAACACGGCCAAGACGAATGGAGCACTCTCCCCGCAAACCTCGTTAACGCTGAAATCGGCGAAAAAATAATAGTTATTAAATTAATTGCAGTCATAATCTCGTAAAATATGTGTCAAAAAATTATATGCGGTTCGATTAACACATAACATGGGTGTCAAATCCGTAATAAAACCCTGATCAATAAAACAATAACCATGTTGTTAAAAGCAGTCATTGAAAGGTGTTGCTGGCAGTGGGCTCCAGGGGTGAGCAACCCTTTTAATATAAACGGATTTCATCTTTCCACTGTGTCACCTAAATCACCTCAATGTTTGTGTATACAATTAAAATAAGATAATAAATTGCAGCAATGGATGGATTACGAACGCTCCCTTCGACCCCATAGATCAGGCTTTTGTCAGTGGCTCAGAAAATGCATGTCTAACAATCTGTTGATTACAATGTGGTGCAGGAGGAGGAGGGTGGGGTGTGGGTGGGGGTGAGGGGGTGTGACTGTTGCAGGATACATTATTTTAACATATTGTTATGTTTAAATCGATAAGTTTTAAACGAGCGCTAACGACTACTATTAATTAAACTTTGAGAATCTTTTATTAGAAAAGTTACCTCCCGTGTGCTTGATTTAATGAATGGTTTATTATTTCTCCTGGTCGGGCCCTGACCATTATACCCAAACGACTGGTCTTTTATCTTGAAATGAAACGAGGCGAGGCATGGTTTATTTGCGGCGCGGAGATGATAACGCGTCACTTGAAGGGCATATTTGTTTTAAAGCCTCGGAGGCGTAACCGCGACTTAGTTCTTGATACAGTTTCCCTGCCTCTTACAACATATTGAAATCATTTCCCTCCACCCACCAACCCCCCACACCCCCTCCTTCCTTCTTTCTGCCTATTTGGCCCCAGAGATATTATTATTATTATTATTTTATCTGTGTGTTTATATGAAATCATTTGAGTGGGGATGTCAATTTGGAAAATGAAATTGTCTGTGCAAAGGAGACTCATTCAGACTGGAAATTAATGGTATTGCAATTAAAATTCGCGAGTTACAGTATTTGGTAACAATTATGATAATGGCTGTAGCTGGAGGTGTGAATTTCAGAAGAGGGAGGGAGGGATTTTAACACTGAAAGCTAGCAGCCGCCGCCGCCTCTTCTCCCCCAGTGCAAAGTCCCCCCCTTTTTTTTTCTAATAGGGCGACGCCACCGAGAAAAATTCTCGTAGCTTCTCCTCGGTGGAACGCGTGTTATTCCATTAGCGAGCGCGCAGATAAACTGCCTTTTGTGATACTGCTGCAGGAAGCTCTTTGCTCTCTTTGCTCTCGAGCTGCCACCGACGGAACATGTCCCACATTGTGCCGCAGTAATAGAGTGGTTTATCAGCTCATGTGGAGAGTAGCTATAGGCTAAGTATGGTTGAGAGTCACAATTACCAACAGACACAACATCACAGCTGTTTGTCTGCGCGTGATTAATGCGGCGCATCAGTGTGAGCCGATGTAAAGAAAGACGCAGGCTGATGGAAGATTCCTGGGAGTTTTTTTTTATTTTTTATTTATTTTTTTATTTTTTTTCCTGTTTTCTCTCCACCCCTGCACGCTCACACACTGCTATCAGCCAAATTGGATGATCAGTGGGGGAATTCTCCCACTCTCTGGGGTCTTGTGCTGTGGTTTGTAGATTTTGCCTTCAGGTTTGAAATTCACTCAAGCTACTGAAGTTATCCAGATTTATTTATTTATTTATTTATTTTTTTAAGCGAGGGTCCAGATGGGACGAATCAAGTGCCATTTTTAGCTGGAGGAACGGTGTTTACTTACCACTACTTTACTTGCAGGCCTGTGTCAGCTGGGATAAACTGGAGAAGCCGCTGCGGCGCTGCAGCAGATTCCTATTGTGTTCGGTCAAATCTGACCAATTTACACGTTCCCTCTCTTAAGGAAATGCAGCTATTTTCATCTGTTTGTCATAACATTCAATGACTTTGTTCAGACATGGCTTCAGAACACATAAGATTTTGTTAAATTTTGTGCCACTTTATTAGGTACACCTGTTCAGTTGCTTGTTGACACAAATCAGCCAAACACATGGCTGCAGTTCAATGCGTTTAGTCATGTAGAGGAGATCAAGACAACTTGCTTAAGTTCAAACTGAGCATCAGAATGGGGAAGAAGGAGGATTTAAGTGACTTTCAACGTGGTTTGGTTGTTGGTGCCAGACGGGCTGGTCTGAGTATTACTGGGATTTTCACACAGAACCATCTCTAGGGTTTAACAGAGAATGCTCCAAAAAAGAGAAAATATCCAGCTGTTTGGACAAAAAATGCCTTGTTGATGTGAGAGGTCAGAGGAGAATGGGCAGACTGGTTGGAGATGATAGAAAGGCAACAGTAACTCAAATAACCACTGGTTCCAACCAAGGAATGCAGAATATCATCTCTGAACGCACAACACGTCCAACCTTGAAGAAGATGGGCTACAGCAGCAGAAGACCACACCGGGGGCCACTCCTGTCAGCTAAGAACAGGAAACTGAGACTACAGTTCACACAGGCTCACCAACACTGGACAATAGAAGACTGGAAAAACGTTGCCTGGTCTGATGAGTCTCGATTTCAGCTGCTACATTCAGATGTCAGGGTCAGAATCTGGAGTAAACGACATGAAAGCATGGATCCATCCTGCCTTGTATCAACGGTTCAGGCTGGTGGTGGTGGTGTCATGGTGGGGGGTCATGGTTTAAATGCCACAGTCTACCTGAGTATTGTTGCTGACCATGTCCATCCCTTAATGACCACAGTGGACCATCTTCTGACGGCTACTTCCAGCAGGATAATGCACCATGTCACAAAGCTCATATCATCTCAAACTGGTTTCTGGAACATGACAATGAGTTCACTGTTCTCCAATGGCCTCCACAGCCACCAGAACTCAATCCAACAGAGAACCTTTGGGATGTGGTGGAACGAGAGATTCTCATCATAAATGTGCAGCCGACAAATCTGCAGCAACTGTGCGATGTTATCATGTCAATGAGGAATGTTTCCAACTCCTTGTTGAAAGTATGACACCAAGAATTAAGGCAGTTCTGAAGACAAACGAGAGTCCAACCTTTTAATAGCAAGGTGTCCCTAATAAAGAGGCCGGAGATGAAGTTTGGAAGCAGCTAGCAGGTACTTTGTGATTATTTAATACAACTTCTTGCATAATGACTGTTTTGCACATCTCTGTTCTCATCTCTGTTATTATCATCATAAACTAAGGGATCATTGCTCTCAAGCAAAAAATGAAGCCTAGTACATAATCTCCAGAAAAAACACAACGCAGATTTATTTTTGTATCGATAAAACAAACAAGACGTGTCAATTAGCGAGCTTAGGTGCGGTGCTGGTAGCCAGAATTAGTTACGTTTGAAGTGAACCTCGTTAGCTGTTTCCTTTGGTTTCCAGCCCTCGTGATGAGCCGTG
Source organism: Mugil cephalus (assembly GCF_022458985.1). Lineage (NCBI taxonomy): Eukaryota > Metazoa > Chordata > Actinopteri > Mugiliformes > Mugilidae > Mugil > Mugil cephalus. The sequence goes on from NC_061773.1 coordinate 26,946,497, forward strand.
CTAACCAGCATGTTGAATTATCCCTTTAATGACCACCGCCTTTCATTACCAAGCGTCTAAAGTCATTCCAGTAGCGTTCTGAATGCAGCTGAATTGCTCCGCCAGACTCACAACGGGCCATTAAATAGACTAGTCCTCTCCGCTCACATTTCAATGGCTTTCAAACAAAAGCTGATCTCTCAACATGCGCGTCTCCCACTGAAAATGGCAAAATGTGGTTTAAGAGCAAAAGCCAGTGGTGCATACCAGAGGTTACTTTGCAAGGTTTTTATGGATAGGCCTGCTGTGGTGTATTTAGATCTGACTCTCTCATGCTTCCAACAAATTATAACGTAATATGCTTTTTGGACAGAGGCCAGAAAATGTATTTTAAAGACATGCTATCCACCAGAAGGAGTTTTTTTTTTTTTTAATTTTTTTATTTTTTTACCAGGGTACTGAAGAGTGAGCCCCGGAGCCAGAGCTGAGAAACAGAATTACCCATCAACTCCTGAGCAGATTCAGTGGTCAATAATTGAATGAGTGAATCCCATTGTCCAATTACCCGCATTATCTGTGGATACTCCTCTCATTAAAAGGGTAGGGAGGAAGGAGAATAATTAAAAAGATTTGCAGCATGGGCATTTAATGATGACGCTGCTTTTGCCTGATATACTCTCCAGGACCAGTGAGATCATGTGGGATTGAAGGCAGAGGAGCAGCCCCCTCCACAGCTCCTTTTATCCCTGCCTTCCCCTGCAGCGCCAGCTGGCTCCACTCCTGACAGTGAGTGGGCTTCAGCCACAGCTCTGCAGGGACGAGCTCTGCGCCGCGGCCCCCGAGGTGCTCCGGGGCTGAAACCGTGCAGGCCTACTGTCCCATTTGCGAGTTTTCATATTCTCTCTCTAAATGTAAATACACAGAGAATATTAAAAAAAAAAAAAAAGTCTCAGAGCCAAAGTGCAGTGTAAACACTTGTAGTAGAGTGCTAAATTGCTGTTTGGCTGTTGGCAGCGGAGACGCATACCTGTGGAAGGAATGCCTTCGTCAGGTAGAAATTTGTTGCCCCGCTCTGAGTGCTTTGAGTAACTCAACCAGCCCCCTCCATCTCTTCTCCCATGGAGCTTTAATTAGTCCCGTCTTAATGAATAACACCCGTGCAATTTGTGAAATTCTTTAGCCGTGAGGGGCCTGCTTAGTTCAAGATGTTTTCTGTTTTTTTTTTTTTACGTCCCTCTCCGGTCAAGTGCACTCTCTTGCGCGGTGCGTCTGAAGAGGACTCTGGATTTACTGTAAACACGCTTGAAGTGTTGCTCAGGAAATAGCAGAGGCGAATAGTTTCATATCTCTGTAGAAGCTGTCCAAAAAAACGGTGAGTCACTCCAGTGATGCAACAGCGGACCGTATTTAGTCACATCTCCTCATTAAGAGCACTTGTGAGGCTTTTTTGGTAATGCTCGACTTGATGTTTGATGTTTATGGAACTTCTTAATTGGTGTAAATATTAGTTTGAATGTTTCCAGACAGCTGGCAGCGGTCTTGACGGAGCTGAGAGAGCAGTGTTTGATCATGCACAGGCAGCGTTTGATTATGTGGCTTTTTGGAGGAGGCCAGCTGACGGGTCCAAAATCTCGTGTCTCTGAGCCAGCGCTCGATGCAGCTGAGATGATTAATGCGATCAGCTGTTATTGAGTGGTCTCACAAACACACCGCGCGCTGTCATCTGCACCAGCAATACGCCAGTGATTCAGTGTTTAAACTGTTGGTTTGTCAAGATGTTTGCTTTGGTCTGTGTGGACATGTTGTATAAATATGTTGAGATTGTTCATTTATGATAAATCTTAAAATGGATTAGCACGGTCACCTCTGGAACTACTGGGAAACGGGCTGTTTATTCCTGGTTATTTCACCTTATTAATACCTCAGTGTCAAGGAAAAGCTTTTCTCTCCTTCTGCTTTTATCCAGTAAAAAAAAAACACATATGCAGTAAGAGGATGTACGTATCTAAAAATGGTCCAAAACAACGAAGGTGAACCATCAAAAGATGATATTCTCCATTTACACACAGTGAACAGATCTAAGGAACTGACATTGATTTTATTGATATCACATGCTGCGTTTCCATGTCCCCTAGAAATAAACAAAACCTAAATATCGCAATAAAAAACTCTTAATGGAAATGCCTGCATTTCAAAAATGTAAAGGTAAAACACTTTTACTCTCTCATGAGGTGGTTTTCAGATGTAACGATGTAAAAGTTTATCACAAAAGTGCTAATGGAAACACTTTTTTTTCACATTTCCCAGTGAAGTAGAAGACAAATTTAAAAGAATTATGGGATATCGCGAGATGAGACTTTACGAGAGTTGCAGCTCATTCGCAAAACACATTTCAATGGAAACATCCCTTTTATTTGGCAAAATAAAAGCTACTGTCTGGTAATAGTTTTCAGCATCTGAATTAATGAATGGAGCTTGTTTTTATTAGGTTTTCTGTTGCTAATGTAACACAGTATATCCTGGGACAACAGTGGCTCAGCAGCATGAATCCTGGAATAAAAAGCTCATGCTGCGTAGGATGTTTATTCCAGCACATTGCTGGTCTGTCCATCCTAACTTGACATTACACCTAACACTCAGTACGTGTACATGCACATAAAAAAATAAATAAATAAATTATAGCCTTAATCCGACTTTAACTGGACAACTTCAGAGTTCTCCGTATTTGACAAGGACAGATAATGCAAATGGAAATCAGTTTTCTCTGATCTCGCATGTATACACCTTAATCAGACTTTAACTGGACAACACGTGTGCACATGCTCCACAACACTCAAAAGAGTCGGTGGTGGAAGATGAAGATAAACAAAGTTAGTAAAAGAACCATTTCAGGACATGTACCATACTTAGTGCACACATTACATACGAGATAAAAAAATGTGAACTATTATCCATCTGGTTGTTGTTTGAAATGTTGGTCTGATGATGAAGAAATATTTGTTTTTTTGGCATGAAAGTGATTCTTTTCCCCAAACTGTCCTTCCTGATGTTGTGTAGGCCTCCAAAGCAGTTGGGACATGGGTCTTCTTGAGGGTGTCCTGTGGTGTCTGAGCCTCAGGATGTCCCGCAGATATTTGATCAGTTTGGGATCTAGTGTAGGAGTCTTCACCATTTTTCAGGCCATGGACCCAAACTGATGAGTATTAAGTGTTTGAGTTATTAATATTACAGTGTGTATCTTGAATTTCACCTGGGCACTGAATAGGCTCTTGGCCAATTCTAGAGAACCGGACAGAGTCGGTGTGTAATATGCAGCTTTGTGATTGGATGAGCAGGGATAGGGGCGGGGCCTATTGTATACAGGGGGCGGATCTCGGCTAGGGTGGCGCTCTGTGCGAAACGGTGTGTTGCCTCCATTTATTGAGGAAATATTTTTGATTCATGTTCATGTATATTTAAAGAAATTTAAATATGTGGGGGAGAATTGTGGGTGAAACTTAAAAAAAATATATAAAAAATGTCTAATCAACCAAAGATTTTGCGAACCTCCCCTGTTGACGACATATGTTCTAGTGAATTTGGAGGCCAGGTCAACACCTTGCTCTGTTCTTCATGTTTTTTTCTTTTTTGAGTTTCTTTTTACAGAACACTGAATTGGTCAATGTTATTAACGTCTCCTGTCAGTGGTCATAATGTTGTGGCTGATCGCTGTGTAATATGAGTTAAAACTGTTGCCGTTTTATGTAACACATTCGAACAGCTTCACTGCTGATGGAACATCTCATCTATTTGACCAAGAGCTCTTATCATCATATTCTTCTGGGATATTAGTGGTAACTATAACTAGAGCAAACCTGAGGTAACCCCAAAAATAGCACTAAGGCTAAATGAGCAGATATTGCAGTTATCCGTGAGGCAGATTTCTACTGTCATCAGAGATATATTGTTTCCCACACATCTCTCCTGTGCAGCCTCAAGATGAAATGCTGTGTAAAAGGTGCCATAAGAATGTCAGTGGAGATTAATCACACTTATCCCTGATCTGTGGTGACATTCCTAACCGGGTCACCTGTGAAAAGATGACTTTAGAGCTGAAATAGTCCAGCCCTCTCTCCGAGCGAGAGCCAGCGCAGAGGAAACGCGCCACGATAACAGGAGAGGAAGCCAGGGAAAAGAACACGAGCAGCTGCAGGATCACAGAACAGAACAATTGCTTTCTGTAAGGAGGAGATGATATTGGTTGTTTGCTTGGTGATTGATGCGTGCGTCCGTGCGCACATGTCTGCGAGTGTGTAGAAGAAACCGAAGCAGTGTTAGCGGTTAACCTCAGTCATTTGTCTTTCATATTTTCAAATTTTAGGATCAGCTTCCCCAAACTGACACTAAATAAACACTTGCCAGGAGATGGGAACAGTCTGTAATTTGTTTTCCAGGAATTAGCTTAGCTCTAAGAAAAATATGAAAAATATGTTCTCTAATGCGTTCTCTTCTGCCTCACCTATGCTCATGTTTATGGTGGCAGCCAAGCACATAATTCAGAGGTTAAGCACATTGTAGAGGGATGGTAGAGAGGTGTCTCTGCCAGTTGGGCCTGAATTAACAGTCGGCCATTGTGAAGAAACTTGAGAACAGCCTCCCCCCCCTTTTTCAGGACCTCTTGCTTTGCTCTGTCTCCAGGCCTCTTAACTTTTCAGAGAACAGAGTTCTGTCTCAAAGTTGAGCATCTCGGGCCAAGGATTTTCCTTAACCTCTTTTGAGAAATGGACCGCGGGGTGAATTCATAAAAGAGCAGTCTGTTGGACAATTTGTCTTTTGACAGGAGGGAACATTGGAAGCCACCAGAGGGTGGTCAGCGGTGAGTGGCACAGCCGCGCCTGGGGCGGTACCTGCAGGCCAATTCCTCCTCGTGATTTGTCCTGGATCAGGAGAGGAGGGAGCGGCGGCGGCGGCGGAGCGGGCCGCCATCTGGCCCCGGCCGGGGAATTAGGCGGCGAGGTGCGGGTGGAGGGTGCGCGTTCGGTGTCAGTATGGCTCCATCAGGGCTGTTTGTGAACAGATGTTCTGCGGTGTGTTTCGCTCCAGCACAGCTCAGGAGGGAAGACGTGTCTATCGGTGGCTGGAGGCTTTCGGGGGAGCAGCAGAGTCTGACCTTGAGCCTGCTGCATGTCAATCCCTGCATCCCGAAGCCCTGCGAGACGACCAGACGCTGCCCTACTTGGACATCAGATAGACTGGGTACAAACACGGTCCGTTTAATCACACGTACGCATCCGTTTAAGTGGCTCATAATCCCCGAGATTTCTCAGCTATATTGACAAAAGTTCAGCCCTCAGTTCTGTAAATGTAGCGGGAGTCGTGGTATCTTTGAGCGCGGTATCAGCGTCTGTGTTATTATCCGTCCTCGTGAACTGAGGACGATGTAAAAAAGCAAGGGCAAGAGGAAACGTATCCTCCGTCTCCATCACCCTGATCTCAGCAATCAATAAGCGTTTAATCAGTCAATTATATGGCGCTAATTTAACAGCCTGCAGGTAGAGCCATCTCCGAGCGCTTCCCCGTGAAAATGCAGGCCATAGGAAATTTATCTTTTGGAAAAAATGTCCGAGCAGAAAATGGAAGTTTTCAAAGGGAGGGTACGGATGGTGGACGTCTACAACGTGTTGGGAGATAGTGAGGAGGACCAACTGGAGAGCTGAGAAAAGGGTTAAAAGGGAGATTATGTGTGTGCAAAGATTGCAGCTTGGAGTTATCGAAATCTTGCGGAGCAAAAACGCGGGAAAAAAGGGGGAAGGATGCCCCATGGTGGGAGCGATCTACAAATAACAGTTCTACCGAGACGCTTTTTAATCAGACAGTTTGAGTGAGGAGTCGTTTCTGATAGGGACAAAAAAAAAAAAAAGATCTGAGAAGCAGTACGAGAGTCCACGCTGAACATAATTTAAACAAATATTCCTGCCTCCTTATTGACACTGACATGTTTTCAATGAACTCTACATGGCAACAAAATAGTTTATTTGCTCATAAGCTGAAAGCTGATGTTTTATTTATGGGCAGTTATTAGAGGAGACTCGGGCTGAATTGATGTTTAGCTAATAGGGAACAAAAACAAGAAGCCTCACATAATAACTGGAGTTTTGCGGAGACCTGGCTGCTAATGTCTGCTGTCAATATTTGAGTTGTTGAGGGGAAGAAGTGTTACGGGCGCGGGTCGGGCGTCGGAGGGTGAAGTCTAGCTCCTCGCTCACCTATAAAAACTAACATCTGTTGAAGCATACATTAAGTTTAAAAATATCTGCGCAGAGATCACCGGGTAAAGTACAGTCAACCAGATGTCGCTTTAAAAGTGCCAGATGGAACAATGAAAGCGGGATTGGAAATTAGAAAAGCGCAGTGAAAGGTCAGATCAATTAAGAAAAGCTGCGTTGGCTGCCATATGACAATTAAGGCAAGTTTAAAGCACTTGAGCTAACAGGGCAGCGGAGGAGTGAGGAGTGGCTGTGGCGGGCAGGAACTTCTTGGGGGCACTGGTGGAAAAAAAAAAAAAAAAAAAAAAAAAACGCCGGGACGGGAGGAACCTTCTTGGACTGGAGTGCATTTACACCAGGTCAAGGTTAATGACCCGCACAGATAAACCTGATAGAGCGCCTCGCAGCGCCGCTCGCGACCTTTGTCCGTCAGTATTAAGGCGCCAATAAATTACAGCTGTGACTTTAAGTGACATTGAAATTTACTTTGCTCTAATGAGAGAGGAAGAAAGAAAGAGATGGCGGAGAAGAATGCACAGACAGGGACAGGGGTGCACATGAAACCTAATTATGGAGGTTTGGTTGCAGAAAGGAATCACTTATTATCTAAATATTTTCATTTGCATACAAATCCAACAGAGAGACACATTTTCCCCTTTTTCACATTCATGTCTCTGTGAGTTAAAAACCAGATTTTCCTTTTTCCACAAGTCTTTCTGATGCAGGTTGTGAGTCTCTGTTGTCCCAGATGGCTGCAACACTCATGAGTGCACAGGAACCACAAGGGGGCAATATTTGCATTGTTTGTCTGCATCCTCCCCAGGCGCACACACACACACACACACACACACACACACTGATTTACATTTATGTTTTGCATTTGCACATTTGGATCAAGCACAGTTTAGCCGTTCATTTACATCGCTACATGTTAACAGAGACCATGATAAGCTGTTTCCTGTAGCGACAGCAGCTCACACTGTCTGACTACCAGGACCACGGGCTCCTGTTCATGTTTACAAGTTTCCAGGCAATAATCATAATTTACAGGCCACAGCCGCCGCTTCTGCTTCCACATCCAGCGCTTTATCTCTGCACTTTTGGAAAAATTTCTCCGGTTCCGCATGTGTTGTCCCGCTCTGTCCCGGGTTTCCTTTGAACCGTGGATTAACGAGGCATTGTTCTAAGTGGTCAAGCGTGCAGTGGTACGACGTGGCACGAAGCTCTGAGAGACGGGATATCTTTTCCCCTCTTAAACACTCCGAACAAGACCATTTAGGAATTTCTTAACACAATTTGTTCAGTTGATTCTTCCAAAGTTCCGCTGTAAGCACTTCTGCAGTGTGCAAACGGAATTATTCATCGCATTAATGATAACATAAATGCAGCGGCGACAGAATTTTATGCACCCGTGGAGATTACCTTTATTTACTCATGAAAAAGAATACATTGAACTACTTTTTCTGCAAAGTGGGGTCTCTGTAAAACGGTTCTTTTGAACCCTGTCCCCACCGCATTGAGAAGGATATATGTTAGGTCTGCTAATATCTCCATTTGCATGTCCTTAAAATACAGTTTTAATTATAGATAAGAACCACCTGTGATAGCGCCACCTCTGCAGCTGTGTGTTGTTGAGCTGAGAACAGTCATTTTAATGGTGTTTCTCTTTCAGGAAGATAAGAAAAAAGTTCATTCACACCTGATCGCATAATTCCTGCAGATGTTTCCTCCTGCAAGCTCTCCGTTTAAACTGTAACTCTGGGTCTGAAAAAGGTCGGAGCCGGAGCTTGCAGCAGGTGCAGAACCTCCCGCTCTGTATGCGCCAGCTGTAACTCTACACTCGACTCTTCTCCCAGTGTTTTTGTCTCCATTGATTGTTAGGCCACTCTTCTGGAATGTGGGAATTAATTAGACAATTTGTGTAATGGACTTAGGCACATAAAGACACGCGGGGCTCGACAGAGTGCCGGCATCCTGTGGCTCCTATTGTCCTTGAGGAACTCTCATCCAGATGTTCAAGCGGATTGGAGGCTGACCCCCTCACCTGCTCCTAATTATCATCTGAATGACAACATGGCCCGGATCAATAGTTGCCAGTCGCAGTTTGAAGATCACAGATAAGAAGCCACCTTGTTGTCAGAGACAAAAATGCTAATGTAATTAATGTTCAATAATCCTCTGGCAAAGGATGCGAGTGTGGATATTAAGACCAGATATTTACTCCAAACAGGCCCGTGAGGGGAAGACACACAGAGTTGGGGTTTAAATGTTTAGACAGGCAGCTTGGCTGCAGCAGCACAGAGAGCGCTGGGAAAGTCTGAAACCGAGCAGACGTCCTGAAGAGACGGCGACGCGCGGAGAGGTCGATGGGAGTCTGCGGAGAGGTGTCAGACTCTGGTTCTCTAGGTGCATGCGTGGCCAACGACTGTAGACGAACACTGCAGGCACCGCCGCTGCCATCGCAGACACGCTGTTTAATTACACTTCACGATAACGACACCATAATGTGCATTCTCTTAGGAGGCGCGTTAACCCTTTAGCATCCAGTTCCAGTTCCTTTCACTGTAAGTGACTTTAAAAACATAAAGAAATCCGCAGCAGCCCAGTCACGTGTAAGACGACGTTATGTTGTCTATTGCTTTACACATGAGGCTTTCACACTCAGTGCACATGATCGCTACTAAATAACATGCATTACTTTTGGTTATAAAGCCCAGCGCTGAAGAATGGAAGTGGAAGAAGCTCCACATCAACAAGCTGCACCAACAGTAACAGCATTCTGTTTGTAATTATGCTGCAATAATCAACATTTTTATGCAAAAATCGAACAAAACACAGAGGAAATTATTTCCCAAACCTGCAGCTTTCTTTAAATCTGCAGAGCATTTTAGTACCTTTCAGCCCCTTGTTTTGGTTTCAGTCCTGTTTGGGTTCAGCCTCTCTCTCTGCACGGTGTGTGTCAGGGCGGGATAACAGAAGGTGAAGGTTCTCAGTCATGTAGATCATGGTAATGATCACCCTTCGGCTTATGTTTTAAAAGTATGAGAGGTCAGAACTGAAGAAGCTACTCGGATGAGAAATTCTACAAGTCCAGTTGCCTTTCTTCAAACACCTTTTGGGTTAAGATAGCTTGGGTTATTGTACCGCTCTGTATGCTAGGCTAAGCTAACAGGCAGCATGTGAACAAACTGTAATTTAAAGCTTATTGTTGAGATACCAAACCATCCGCTGTCTGTTGAGTCCACCTCCTCCTCCTCCTCTGCTGCCGCCGTCCTGTAGCTGCTAATGACACTGACCTCCCGATGCCTCAAACGTAAATGCCTCCAGTATCCTCCGCCCCAGCCATCCTCCTCTTCCTCTTTAAGGCTTCTCTGTTGATGTCGACCGAGCCGCCACCTGCCCCGGCTCACGACTCGCCGACTGACTGAGTTCATGATTAACTTGATATTTTTTATCTGCTGAACCTCTGCTCACAACAGCGCTTCCCACTGAGGCAATAGCAATTTCTCTGAGAAGTTGCACTCTTCGTGATTCAGAATCATAAACCCAGCGTGTGCCAATGAGGAGCCCATACCTGAGTTTTGCAAAGATGAATAGAAACGGGTTGCGGGTAAATAGGCAGAGATGCCCAATTAAAGGAATTGTTATTGTGAAATAGCGCCGGATCTCATCGGGATTTTGCTTCAGTAACTATCCCATTCCGGCTTAAATGATCTATATGAGCAGTGAAGAGAGGAAGGAAGGGATGTTTATATGTGTGGGAGGGGGTGTTCGTTACAAGATGGAGAGAGATGGAGGGAGATGGAGCAATACAATTTATTCCTTAAGTGAGGTAAGGGCCATATTGCCTACCATTAACAGAGCAGAACGTCGGCACGGGCTGATAATTAAGTAATCCATGAGAGCATGAGCAATATAGGACAATCACTAACATCCACTGCTCCTTTTCCACCACCACCACCACCACCACCCCCCCGTCTTTGCCCCCACCCCCCATTTCCAACATCATTTTAGATTATACCGGAAAATATTATTGCATTGTGATTTGGAACTGCTGCTACGGAGGAAAATGTTCTGCTCGCAGCTCCAAACTAATGATTCCGGTGAGATGAACTCATTTCAAAGACGCGTGTCGCCTGTCACACTTGTCTGATTCGCTCTCTTTGCAAACTTTAGGTTAATATTTGGCTGATCACGGGGAGGATGTTGATTGTTTTATTTTATTTTTTTTTAAAGCGCCGGTCTGCATGTATATGCTTCATAAGGCGACTTTCCACTTTCCTGATCACAAACTATTGAGCGTTCAATCAAAAACAACCACATATTCTTTTGAGCGTAGTGTGGATTTCACTCACTCCACCAGGACTATAGAAGATTTCTTTATTTAATTTGTTAATTTAATTATGTAAGGGCATGGCTTACATTATAAATTAATAGTCATTTATTCTGTTCTATTACTGTCAATGTCAATAAAAAGACATATTCAGTAGGAGTGCAAACATGTGCAAAACCCAGGATATTTTTCACCGTAGGCTCCACCTGATAATGCAAAATAAATAAAAAGATATACTACCTTCATTGTTTGCCTCTTACGTGCATCAGTGTCACATCTTCAAATGTTTTTTTATGTTTCATTTCATTTGTTTGCTTGATCAGAGCGAAGCCTAAATAAAATAAGAATAAACCTTCTGACGCCAGTGTTTGAAAAAATAAATAACTAAGAGGATGAGCTGTTCTCTTATTTACTAGGCAAATATTTAATATTCAAAATGTTTTTAATTCTTAACAAGATCAAATGAATCCACAGGAATAAAGATCTCGCTGAACGTCTGTAAAGTCTAATCACATTTACTGATAAAACTCTGTTTCGCTGCAGGTTTAGCGTCTGTGTCTCACTTTGCTCTGAGTTTGTCTTCGCTGCCTGTTTGCTTGTTTCATCCGTGGGGGGAAAAAAAAAAAGAACATCTCAACCCACATTTCATCACGTTGGTCCAGTTGCTGCTGAAATATTTATCCCGATTGCAATTTACAACAATGTACAATTTGCGACAGCAGTCTGTATCATCCATCTCCCTGCTTGTCCAAATGCATTTCCTTTGTTTCTTAAAAGAAATTGAATCATGGGAGGTTTAGGACAAGACTCTTCAATTCTTTTTTTTTTTTTCCTTCTTTCCTTGCTTCCTAACAAACGGCAACATTTAAATTCCTGCTTTCATCCCCCAAGACTGAAAATACGATTTCATGATCACCTCGCTGCTAGAGCCTTGTTTAATAATTCCCAATTATGCAGCCAGGCACCTAGTCCACAGCGTGAGCTCCACCGTGCAGCCTGAACAGCAGCTGGCCCGCTGCTCTGTGTGTGTTCAGTCACCTTGATATCATCGATGAGCATGTTCCCCCATCTTAGCAGGTTACAACGCCGGGACCTGTGCTGTCGTATTAATAATAAAGCATGGTATTGTCCAAGAGGGAGTTTACCCTGTGTCTGCGGCTCCAGCCTTTTTTCTCCAATTTGTTACGCAGTTTACCCAAACATGGAGCGTGGAGCGATTTGGGCGCGCGGGGACGACCTGCACTTATTGTGGGAGCGAGAGGAGGCTCTGAAAGTGTCTGTATTTACAGGTTTCAAATGAGTGGCATGTTTGTGCTTTGCACGTGCATCCTTCTGTGGTGACTGGCTGGAAAATGCAAAAACATCTTCTTATTATCATCATCAAAAAAAAAACTGTTAAATTTAAATGTGATATCTGATATTTGACCAAACTGCTAAAGTCATTTCTTTGAGTTGTCTATTGATCATCTACATGTGTTTTCAGAGGCTCGCACACAGCGGTGGAGGAAGTTTTTCAGTGTTTTACATAAGTAAAAGCAGTCGTAACAGAGAGTAAATATACTTTTCCGAAGTAAAAGCATCACCTGTGTTGAAACATAGAAGTATAATGTAAACTATGTTAAAGTTTACAGATGAACATCACACAAAGTAAAAGCACTCGGGGCCTAAAAAGCACAGGGCTGCTGTGAGTTTTTGTTCTACTAGCGCTGAAAAATAATTATTGATATATAATTTGCGTTTCTACTTCCAAGTGAGTGTATGCAAAGTCTCTGGAGGGATCAAATAGGATGTAGACAGATGAATGTTAGAAAGGGACGAGCCTTTGATTCGAGAGCCTTTCTGATTTTCTCCTTTGTTGAGCAGAACTGACCGATCCCATTTGTGTGGGCCGCGGCTCAATGCAGGTAAACAGTCCGTGTGGAGAGAAAAGAGGCCGAATATCCCATCATAACCTGTCAGCAAGTGAGCCAACAAACCCTGTTTGTCAAGCAAACACGTTAAACAAAGCTGTTGTAGCAGTTTTAAACTGTCAACTGAGTGTAAACAGTTCAAAAAAAAAAAGAAAAGACAAAGAAAAACCCTTTTTCTAACGTCTAAAGTTGCTAATCAGACTGTAAACAAAGGCTGGGGTGTAGAACAGGAAGTCTTTGGCCCACGAGTGTGTGTTACCTGTTATCTGGGGACCTTCACCTGCAGCTTTTCTTATCAGGTATCAGATCATAGGCAACTGGAGAAAAAATGATAATATTTCCGTCTGAAATGAAGTTGAGTAGAAGAACCACATTTAAATCCACTAGTAGAGAACATGCTCTGGGTAAATATACTTTCACGTATTTCTTCACAGGCTGTAAAGAGTCACATTAGCATAAACGCGACTATCAGCAGCTCCTCTGTAAATGTAAACCTAAAACACAAACCATATGAAGGTGGAAGAACCTGGACTCACATGGAACAAATAAAGACATTTAAATGTTAAACACTGGATTATTTTTTACGCCAGTGACCAATAAGAAGCTGAACTCATCACCTTCCCCCGGCTAATAACTGAAGAATTGGTTGAGGGCGTGTTTTGCTGTCGCGTTTGAAAATGTTTTTCTTCGCTCTGTGTGCCTTTTGCATTTCCTTCCTGCTCTTTGTTCCTCCGCTAAACATATCTCTAAGTCACCCTAGTTATCGCAACGGGACGTGCTCTCACCCTCCGGCAATGCTTTATATCAGACTCTCGCCTCGGTGTATGTTGTGTAGGGAGCGCATTACAGAATCGCTGCGGTTTTGTTGTTTTTGCTTCGTGGTTTTGAAGGCGGTGGGGACAGACTGTTCTTAATATCAATATCAAGAAATGTACATTCGCCTTTTTTGTATTTCTTGTGAATCAATACCTGCCTTGCATGTCTTAATGCATGAGTATTTATGGATGTGAATATATGCAGGAAACATGGAAGAAGTAGAAAAACACACACACACACTGCACTGTATGTTATATCAGTGCCAGAGCGTGTATTGCATTATACAATGAAGCTATTCAGGAATGAAAATATCTCTCATGTGACCAAGCCAGTTATGACATGGTGCAGGTCAGTGCGTTATTTGTCTAAGCTTTCTTTCTTTCTTTCTTTCTTTCTTTCTTTCTTTCTTTCTTTCTTTCTTTGCACGTCCCCTTTAATACTGCGTTCCTTCCCCGTATAGGAGCGAGCTCCATATTAGTGATTGCAGGTTACTCCGAGGTCAAAAAGTCTGATCAGAACCATGTGCTGTGAACATTATGTGGACATTTTTCACGTCAGTACTCGTGGAAATCAATCGTAGCAGTGACCCACCCATGTGTACTCAGAGAGCGTGAGTACACCAGGGATTCTCAACCCCTAGTGGACTGTGATGTAACTGCAAGGGGTCAGTGGAAATAAAATATTTATTATGTTTAAATTAGATCATATATAGAAATAGGATTATTTAACTCAAAGAGACCTTCAACCTAAACTACAGATGCAAACAGGATTTTTTTCTGTAATTTCATCTGTTTCACAAGTGTAGGTTACTGTATTTTATTAAAAGATCTCAGTCCATTGTTCAAAGTTACTGCATGATGCTGTTAATAAAAACTAAATCCGCTGTTTCAGTGGGACTGCACCATTCATATCTCAGTAAAGACAGGACATGAAAAAACATGGTGAAATGTATCAGTAAACACAACGAGACCTGGAAATATGTGGATTATCAGATCAAATTAAGGACAATATGAACTAGTGTGGGTTTGGATTAACCTCAGTTTCAGTTAGTTTCAGTTAGTTTTAGGTTATTTCAGTTATGATGAATGTAACTAAGTAAAAGATGCTAATGCTAAGAGTTTTACTGCATAAATTAGCATTACCTGACACTACATGTGAACCACAACACCAGGTTTCTGTGTCTGGATTCCAGGTGTTTCTTCTAATGCAGGGATCCATTTACTTCTCTTTTCTTTGGCAGATATCTGTAAAAATATAAATATATCTCTGACTGCTTTTCAGATCTGTTGGTTCAGTCAATCACACAACAGCTCTTCCCCTTTTTTTAAAAAAATTACTTTTACAATGTAGACACTATTAAAGCCCATGATTCACACTAATGCTGCTAATCTCCATGATCAACTATCACTTTTTGCCGCTTCGCTAGCTGTGACATCACATTCATACCCTCTATTGTGAAACCAGGTGTTGTGTTGTGGGAAGCTCATTAACTTGCATGTTCAGGTTAGCACGTGAAATTAAGCTAAGCTAAGTTTTGATCTAGGCTGAGGATTGGGGAGGGGGGGGGGATCCAGGACCCCAGAAATGTTGCCCAACACGGACGGCGTAAGATGCAACAGCGATCCTTTATAAAAACTTTATCGTGTGACTTCTCTTCGGAGAAGTTGCGCCTCTTTCCTCCATCATTCACCGCGTTATTGTTCCTCGTGAACGGTGTGATTTTTATTGTCTAATATTGCTTGTCAAAACCTAATTTTTCCTCACACTGAGCAGAAGGGATTTGATGACATCTCTGATTTAGAGTGTTGTTTCGTTCATAAGGAAAAAAAAAAAAAAGAAAAAGATCTGAAATATAAAAGCTGTGTATGTGCGTGACTTACAGCGAGAAGAAGCTGCTCGTGTGCAGCGTGTGCATGTGTTTGTGCGAGGTCAAGGGTGTGTGCATGTGCCCGAGCGTGTGTGTGTGTGTGTGCGTGTGTGTGTGTGTGTGTGCGCGCTCCTTGTTGTGTACCGGTGTGCAGGCCCACGCAGGCCTCTCCAAAGCAATCTCTCTCCATATGGTGCTGTGTGCTGCGAGCAGGTCAACTTGCAGCACAGCTCTGGAGAGGGGGATTTTCTCCCAGCCCATTGTCTGTCCACAGAGCCTGCAGAGAGAGCCTGCCGCTTCCAGGGCATCACTGCCAGCCCCTAATATGGCAAATGAATGCATGAGCGAATACGAGGGTGAATAACTGAATGAATAACCAAAGACAATTTACATAATTGCACGTAGGATATGTATTTTCTAACGTTTGAACAGATATTTGCATATTCGCACTCTATAGAAATTATTCGGCCAATACTGTAGATCCATCATGTAAATACAACTCCTTTTGAAATGGCGGAAAACGGGGTAAAAAAGGAACTCAAACAATAATAATCTTAATGATGTTTTGTACCCAGAGAGAAGCCCTCCTTCCCAGCCTGTAGAGAAATTACTGCGTGACCCTTAAACTTCAGTTATGACATGTTTGCTTAGCAGGTAAATATCAGACGGAAAAAAGGTGTGTTGTTTCCCTTTTTCTTCTTCTTCTTCGCCTGCGGCATTGATCTCGGCTCAAACAAACCATCCATCTCAAATGTCAAGGGGTCTTTGTTTCGCGCATGTGATCACAGTTTTTCAGAAACTCCCAACAAATTGTCGCCACTGTCTTGTTGCGTCACTTGAAGTGCTATTTTCCCTGGCGTCGCCCTCCTTTGTGATCGAGACAGACGTGGGGTTTATGCTCGCTGACATCTTTTGAACTATTCAAAAGCCCCACTATCACTCCGTGTTCCTTTTGTTGTTGTTTGAGGCGGGATAAGAGGCCCGTTAACCTTCACATCTCTTGCTTGAGAATGAATGCAGGTCGGCTCGGTGGAGGTGGTGGAGGAGGAGGAGGAGGGGGTTGAAGTGAAGAGAGTGGCAGATGAGGAGGGAGATGGGGGAGAAAAAGGAAAAGTGTTGTGTGCATGTGTTGATGCATGTGTGTGTGTGTGTGTTGACCTGCCTACCCTTCACCTTTAGTCTCCCTGTGTGGTGCTGTTGTGAGTGCTGCAGGAGGACACGTGAAGAGCCGGACTCTGGCCAGCAGAATGGCACCCCTGCCTGGGTTTTCACCCACCCGCCCCTTCTCCATCTTTCTGGCCTGCAGCTATGAACACATATTTTCTCTGTTAGAGTGGTGGTGGTGGTGGGAGGGGTGATGGAGTGGAGAGGAGAGGAGCACCAAACACGTCAAGAGCCCAAGGATGGAGTATGTAGTTGTGTTTGACCAGGTCACTCAGATTCCTCTTCTCTCTCAATCACGTCCACTAGGGGCGAAGCCTAATACTGTGTTCGGAAAGGCACAAATAACATGTTTGATTTATTTATTTATAAATACTTACTTTGAACAAACAGTTTTAAAATTATTTGTATTCGCCAACAAGACAAACATTCTCTCAAAAACAGTCAGTGTATAAAAAAAAAAAAAAAAAAAAAAAAAATAGTGGTTATTTAATTTTCATTTTAAAATTCAAAAACTAAAATTGAAATTCGGGGCATTTTTTTTTCATCAGGGTCGAGAATGGATAAACAAAACTTTAAAAGCCAAACATAAATAGATAAAAAAATTCGTTTTTTTTGCATATTGTGCGACCGGAAAGTGTCGTTTTCAAAGTAAGAGCATGTATGAGGACGGCGCTGTGTAACAGAAGTTGGTGGACACGGATCAGCACGCTGTTTTTTTGAAACAAAATTTTCAGAGTCTCGATGAAGAAGACGTGACGGCAGAAAAACGAAGCCACACATTTCAGGTAAAACTACATGTAATCAGGGAGCTGTTAGCTAGTAGCTAACATTAGCTAAATGTCTGCAGAGGACAAGTCTTGTTTTACCATCACGTTTTACCATCCGTCCATGCTCTTACTTTGAAATCGTCAATTTCTGGCTACACAAATATGGAAAAAGCGGGCGTTTTTGTCTTCTAACGATTTTATTTTTTTGTTTGTTTTTAGAAACAGAAAATGAAAATCGATCTGTTTTTAAAGTTTTGTTTATCCCTTCTCGACCCTGATAAAGAAAAATGCCTTGAATTTAAAATTTTAGAGTCTTGACTCTAAAATGGACCAAACACAACTTAATTGCATTACTATTTTTGACAAATACATACAAATACATTTCTTTTTTTAACTTCACCGGGTTGCGGAGGCAGCAAATAACTTTTGTGAAACAGAGTTTGACCAGGAGATTATTCTGTTTCGTTAAATTAACTGAAGCGATGAAGCCCATGCGGAAGTGCAAATAGCTGCAGTTCACCGAGTGACCACTAGAGGCTTCCATGTTAAAAAGCCCAACTTCACAGCATTATTAAACATGTTTACAGCCTGTTACACAAAACGGGGTTGGTTTCCATAGTTTATTTCATTATTCATAACAACTATACGGGGGATGAATTATTTTCTATTTCATTCGTTTATTTTTAATTAAGAATTAGAATTCTGTGTAATTAAAGGTGTTCCTGCTTTGAGTGACAGGTGTTAGCCTGGGCTAACAGGTAGCAGAGAGTTGAAAGGGCGGGTTTGTCCATAGTATACACAGTCAATGATTGAGACGTCTGCAGTCAGGTTCTCTCATGTTAGCATTTGTCTGTTAGCATTCATTAGCTCGGTAATTCAGACTATTGTGTACTGGTAAATGGTAAATGGTCTTGCCCATAGCACTTTACAGTCACAGAGGTTCAGTGTCTTGCTCAAGGACGCTTCGGCATGTGGCACATTGCAAAAACATCAACCAATACAGCACATGCATCCCTAATTATTATAATGGCTAATTAAAGAATATGTATTTTTACACATGCATGTCCTAAATTAGAAGTCTAACTCAAAAACAATGGATTTTTACATCTATTTCAATTTTTTTTTTCAAATACAAATACCTTTTCCCCCTCAACAAATACAAATACAGGATGCTTTGCACACCCTTAATGTTCACATTCTGCTTTTATGACTTTTTTCTCGTCATACTTATATTTGACTTGTTCGTCGACCATAACTCAGCATCACATGCATTAGACATGAGAATATCTGCTTTCATTTAGAGGCTTAAACCTGTTCAAAATCCTCCTCGGCCCGACTTCGCGTCGCACACATGCACGCACTGGGTGGGTGCTGGAGGGAGGAAGGAAGCGTGGTGCCACTGTGGATCTGGAGATCTGGAGGAGAGCTCGGGCCACAAAAAAAATAAAAAAAATGTTTTTTAAAATGAAAGGGTGGGGTGGGGAGCTATGTAAATGAGATGGCCTGCGGTCCTGATGTGGGGGGGAGGGGGTTAAGGGAAAGGAGGGGGGGGGGGTGCCACTGATCACTGTCCACCACATTAAGCACCACTCATTCCCTCACGCACAATCATCTCATCATATGCAAAATAGCAGCCTTCCAGTGTGAAAAACAACAACAGGCGCACTAATGAAACACTTGCTGCTAATGTGCTTCTGAGTAGCATGTCATTTACTGAAGATGGAAAATATGGTTTATTTTAAAAAGAATATCATGGAGACTAGCTACACATGAGAACATTCAGCACAGTGCAGGGTTTTATGTAAAGCTGGTTTAGATTTACTGCAAGAAGTATGAGTAGTAGTTCAGTGTATGTACTGTAGAATACACAACAAATGAGTTGTGGTTCAAGTGCTACATGTGAAATGAGCAGCATGGATGTAGTTGTAAACTGATAAACTAATCCTCTTCCGTCTCCACTGACTTGATCGATATTTAATCCAGATTAATGTCTTTCCTTAATCTTCCTGAAAAGAGCTTTGAGGAGCCTAAACTAGTGACGATTAGATCAATACTGAAATACTGAGATATCGATACTTCAGTCATTGGAGGTAATGTAGTAGCACAGTGGAAAGGAACTCCGCTATTGAGTCGTGGCAACACAACAAACCTTGTAAAACACAAACTCAGATTAAACCACAACACAGAATATGAGGCATTTATGATGAGGACAGAAGAGGAGAGAACAGGGTCACAATTAAGATTGAAAGTTTTCATTTTATAGTAGTTCTTAATAATTAAACAATAATTTATTTTAATTGTCTTATTATTTTACTTACTTTCTGATGATTGTGTGTCTGGTTTTTCTGCTGTTGTATTAGCTCGGCTACATAGTAAATGAGGCCACTACCTCAATATACTTCAGTTTAAAATAAATAAATAAATTACTCTGACGTCTTGTGATCTTATGATTTGAAATACACCATTTTTTTAGGTTTACCAGACACATTAAGGTGTATTCACACAATGTATTGGTATCGGATCGGTATCAGCCTGAATTTTTCTCAGTATCGTATCGGAGAGGAAAGCGGTGGTATCAAACATCACTAGCCTAAACACAACAAAGCCTCGTGCACGCTTCCTCCAGACCCACTTGCGTTTCTGTTTGACTAATATCATGCTCCTCTCTACCTCTACCAGGTACAAGAAATGTTGGATTATACACTGTACATATTTATCTATTTATCCTACTCTAACACGGAGAGGGTGGCCAGCCACCCACCAGGGGGAGCTCTACTTGCTTTGGCTTCACTTTTGTGGAGCTGTTCTCTATGATTGCAACACACCAGCTCATATTCCGATCTTCTGAGTGCACCAGGCTAAAGCCAAATGTGTTTAGAACACAGAATTTGTCTCTCATTAAAGTTTTTTGGAAAGAGTTTTATTCCCTGCAGTCCATCAAAAGCCTCTTGGACCATGTAAACATGAATAATTTCATCATCAAAAAGCGTTTCTCATAAATTGCTCGTTCATACCTTGCATTCTTCCAGTCAGTGTTCAAGGTCGGCTGGTTCCTTTTAATGTGTTGACTTCGGTATTCAAACACAATCTGGACCACTGGACCAGGATGGAGAGGAGAGGAGAGGAGAGGAGAGGAGAGGAGAGGAGAGGAGAGGAGAGGAGAGGAGAGGAGAGAATAGAATAGAATAGAATAGAATAGAATAGAATATGTGCAGGATGATCAGTATAAACAGTAAAAGAATGGATGATCTAAATATGAATTATTATAAATAAAGGCATCATAAACATGACTGTCCAATATAAAATATGGTGATGTAATATTCAGTTATATGTACACTAGTATATAGATCTGGGTTATTTACATAGCAGCAGTAGCATGGTTACAAAACTATTGACTTGGATGACGCACTAAAGAAAGAGAAAAGAGGAAAACTAGAGACATAATAACTATAATGCTTATAAGGAGATCCTACTGTATGTAGCAGATGAGAAGTAACATGAATGCCATTTTCAGAAGACAGTGTGGAATTATCCTTAAAGAAACACAACAGTTGTAGAAAACATCATCTGAGCTGATTAGAAATGATTTTTAGTCACTGATGCTGTCACCAGGACAATCAGAATGACATAATGACTGAGCTAGGCTAACGCTAACAACAGTGATATAATAGAGCAGTCATGGTGCAATACATATTATGATAGAGATACTGTAAATTTATTCATATTAAAATGAATATTGCTAGAAGCTACTACTGTACATTGTAAGGGAACACCTAAAGAAAGCTGCACCACGCTACATGTTTCCTTAAATTACTTTAGATATTTTGGTTTCTCACACAAAGTTAACTTAACTATAACCTCCTGAGACTCTGTGTCCTCGTATAGCGATATTAAATTTTAGGTTTGTGGCAGTTTATTCTGCTTCATTTAGACCTGTTGTCCTCAGTAGTGGACATTTCAGTCTGCCATCTAAAGATAGCAAAAGGTTGATACACTAGTATGTAAGAACGTGATAGCAGGTGTTTCAGTGGATTCGTTCGGTAACAGATAACGAGACAAAAGTGAACAAGGCACAAAACCTCATCAAACTTTATGGTTGTAACTTGTTTATTTATGATTATTAACTTCTTTAGTTTGATATGACACGAAGATTTAACAAATTATCATTAGTAACAAGCTACAGCGTCACTAATTAGTAATACATACAGTTATATATATATTTTGTCACGTTGTCGGCATTGCTTTTTTTTTCAAACTACTTCCTGTTCAAAGACGATGCTTGGTTTTTATAGTTTTTAGGTCCAACTAATTACAAATATCGTGAAGAAAGAGAAATTAAAGATGCACTGCAAACTAAATCACGGGTCTCAGGAGGATAATGTTCTTCGTATCCTTTTCTGTCCTTTTCTATAATGAGCATATGTCCATCTCATGAATGTAGAGTCCGACTGCAGTCGTGTTCTCCCCAATCAGCTGTTCTCTACTAACAGGAAGTTAACATTCGCTTGTTTTTTATTCTCCTTTGCTAATCTAGAATTTGTATAAAAACACCCAACTCATTTAATTCATTTTGGGTGTAAAATCCATTGTAACACTTTTACTGACATTTGTATCAAGTAAAATACTATTTTATTTATTTATTTATTTTTGTAATGCCTTTCATTACCGTGTTATATCAGAAAGTAATGCATTACTTTTGTGCCATGTTACTCCCAGACTACACCTGCAAATTTATCTGTGAGAAATTCAGCAAAAAAACAAAAAAATTTCCCATGCACTCGTGCATGTGCTGCAGACGTTGTTTACAGCCACAGTAGCAGCGAGTTCTGCAACAGTTAACACATTTGTACTCCCTGAATGCTTCATTTATTAAACCGCGTCGGTGCAATTTGTTCACTTAGCTACATTGCCCACCTATTTGTTCCTTTACATGACAGGGTAGCGCTTCCTGTCAGGAGTGTTTTTGTTTCCTCTCCGTACGCTTGCAGCATTCAAATGTGCTGAACACACGGGGAGCAGCCGGGCGGGAAAGGAAGAGAGGAGAAGGAAGAGTAAGCAGACTGCAGTAAACAACGCTTTGGCTCCTTAAATAAAACATTTGTTTGTGATTGAGGCTTCATGATGTGAACAGCATGACCTGTTTTAGTGGGAGTCTCTAAACAGCCAGCCCGTCGCCCTCGCAGACACAGATCCCGTCTCTCTACCCAAAGACTCAGGGCCTATTTATATTGCATGAGAACAAATTTTTTTGACAACTTGAGTGATAGATTCATACAAGGCCCAAATGTTTTTTTTTTTTTTTTTTTTTTTTTTTTCTTTTTAGCAGAGGCCCCCCGTCCTGAGTGACATAAATTGCTATTAATAAAATTTTAACAATACATGGCAAATGAGTTTTTTCTGTTAACATGGTTTCAGCGGGAGCAAATGGTGCTGGTGAGGAGGAGGAGGAGGAGGAGGAGGAGGAGGAGGAGGAGGAGGAGGGAGGAGGAGGGGGGGGGCTTCCTGGGAATACAGTCTGAGTCAACATTTGAAATAAGTTGTGGAGGATAGAAAGCATGCGGCGCTGTATCCTGTGGAATAACCGGAGCACATGTACTTTTAACAACTGAGAAAACACAGCGACCGCGGAGACACAGAGACACAGCAGACCCCAGTGATGACAATTCATTCTTTGTCATTCAGAATCCTCGTGTTACTTTAAACAAGCGGCAGGGGATTTGTTAATGGGATCGGGGGTTATGAATAAAATAACAAAACATCAACACCAATGAAATTGTGTGAAAGGGTGAAATTTTGATGCCGATCTGAACATTGAATCGTCAGAAGATGATTTAAATGTTGTTTACATCACCTGTCGGTGGTTTTAATGTTGTGGCTGACTGGTGTACATGCACGTCCCTTATAACTTTTCATTGGGCTAAATGAATCACAGTTTGATTAGAACAATATATGTGTATATATATATATGTTCCTACCTGATTGTGCCATGAGAACAGTTTACGTTGCGTTATCAAGAAAAACAGATTATCTGTTTCCACTGAACGCTGCTGTTACTGAATGGCCGTTTGTTCTCTTTGTTTGAAGATGAGGAACAAATCTGAAAATCTGCAGACGTAGGACAAAGTCTATCTGCACATCCACGGCAGAGGTAAGTGATTAATGACGTTTTCTCGTGTGTGGGATTTGTGCGAACTGACACTTCGGTATTTTGTGTATTCAGTCTCAGGCTCCTACTGAAAACAAAGACTTGTCTGTACACTTTTTTTTTTTTTTTTTTTGTTACCTACCTCTCAATCTCATCCTTCATTTCCCATTATCAAGTTTTGGCTGAGTCCTCATTAAAGGCCGGCTGTGCTGCGTTCAGAGTCCACACACACACACACATGCGTACGCTGCATGAGGTGGACTGACAGCAGCCGGCCAGGATTCCACAGTTGCCTCTATATCTCCCCTCCGCGCGTTTCGCCTCTCACTTTGTGCCGAAATAATTAACTGTGTGCATGTTTGAAGGCGGGATTACAGTTGTCTAATTGTAGCGAGTGTTGTCATGGAGACTATCGGAGAATAAACAGCCCGACTTGGCAGCGTTTGGCTAAAATGGGGCTTTGTGCAGATGTCAGACACAGATTTATGATGGTGAAACAGATTACATTTGGCAGGGAAATCGATAGGCTGACCACTCCGGACCGGGCGCTTACTTATTTTGATAAACAGCTCTGTGAATGTAACCTGAACACAGAAGCTCTGAAAGTGTGAATTAATGCAGAAGTTTGCTTTTCTGCAGCAGCTGGGCTCTACTCCAAACTTTCACACGGAAAAAATTCCCCCCTTTATTGCTGCGAGGGTCATGAATATTTAATGGTTTTCAGAACATGGCATGACACGATAGCAACATAACAACATTAGGTCTTTGATAAAGTCACTTAAAGTGAAGGAGATAAATAAATGTATTCTCCTTTAGGTAACTCGAATCCCATTAGAGGAGAAGTGAAAACAGCCGGAGACATTCATCAAAGTGAAGGAAACAGTGACAAATGCGACGCAGGTTTGGATAAAAAAAAAAAAAAAAAAAATCTGGAGAAGTTTTGCTAGAAATAGTTTCACTTGATGACGAATGCATGGCAATAAGTTTCAAACATCTGGAAAAGAAGGTTTTTATTTTAAAAGTCAGAGAGACAACATGGATTGCAAAAAGCTGATGACAATAACAGTGAGTTTTACTGTGATGTGATATAAGGTTGATGACATTATGGAGGCTACGGTTTGTGTCTGCTCACCAGGAGATGGTGAAAGTGCACTGGATGGTCTTTAATGTCGTATATTGTGTCATAACTCAAATTAAATGAGCAGCATTTGACAAATGGAAGGAAAAAGTTGATCTGTGTTAGTTTGAAGCTGATCTGTCTGCACAGCTTGGTGTCAACTAGCAGCTCATCAGTAACATCGAGTAAATCCATCTTAATGCAACGCCATCAAACGCTGACCAGCGTCATTAACCAGGTTTACATGGAAGCTTCTTTCTCATTCTGTTCTGGTGTTTACATGTACTTCTACTTTTAAAGATGTGTGACATGCATAGCTCGATGAAAACATCACGAATCAGCTTAGTAGCTGCTGTTGTTTTTACACTTTTATTATTAAAGCAACAGCTCGATTCAGAAAGTTCGTGGGGTCATATCTCAGTGATAACTGGCAGAACACTGCAGCCTGACCCTTTGAAAGCTGTCTTTGTTGTAGTTAGCGATGAGCTAAAGTTGTCCCGTCTTCTAGTTGCCTTTGCATCGTTGCACGCCTGCAGCCTGATACTGCTGAACTGGAAGGGGAAGAGCCTTCGTGCAAATGTGCATTGGATTGGAAACGTGATGTTGGGATTGTCTCTGGGAAAAAAAGAGGTATACGGAGCACGGGCTGGTGGATAAATATGACAAGAGTCAGGCAAAAGGCTTTTATTTATTAATTAATTCATGGTTCTTTCCTTCTTCTTCCTCTTTGAATGACATCCTCGGTTTCTCAATGCGCATATTCTGACTGTCGGGACTTTTCTCTTATACCAGAAGTCCAGAATGTTGGTTTCGTAATTATCAACGCAGCTTGGTTTCAGTCTTTTTTTGTCATTATTTAGTTTTTGTGCATATTTGTTTTCTTCTTTTGGTTTTCTGTTAACCCTTTTAATATGTGAGTGCTTATGTGGATGTGTTTGTGGGGTTTGTGCGTTTACGTCCAGACTGAGCATGCTCAGAACGGAGCCTGACTTCATTCACCGTTCACACGACTTTAGATCAGTTCGGTCTGGTCTGGTCTAGTCTAGTCTGGTCTGGTCTAGTCTGGTCTAGGTGGGTGCTACATGTCCAAGTAACCAACAGTGATTTAAAGGGAAAGATGGTTAATGATGTTATCTTCTCCTCCTGTCAGTGGTTTTTATTGGTTAATTATTTGCCAACTAATTAATCACCACTGGAAACACTCATGCTGAAACCATTTCCTGGTCAGACTCCGCTCTTATCAGAAGTCTGGTAGCAGTTGAACAGTTGAATGTCATTGTTTCCACTGATACAAAGAAATAAAACCCTCATTATTGTTTTATAGTCCTACAACCAGGACGTTTTCTTAAACATGTAAACAAATATAACCGTGAACATCTGTACAGCGCGTGTCTGGAGAAGAGCAGATAACACCAGTGGAAGCTACAGATGCACATATGTAGTATGTTTAAAAATATATTAATGTAATAGGGAGGAGCATAAACTCTTCTTGTATCTTGTAGCCTAGTAAGTATTACTACACATCATATCAGAGCATGTAAGAAGATCAGCTTTTTACAATTTTTAATTTAATATCATCTATATTGTCTAATATTGTGTCTGTTGCAAACAATATTAACAGGAAAATCACTTTAAAGGACAACAGTTAAACTGAACCAGGCTACGTACATCAAACCTGATATTATATACGTCTATTAGACCCATGGGATTTACCTTAAACCTGCTGAAATCTCACAGTCTTATACACATGTTACTCTAACTCTGCTCTTTATTTTTTTTAAACTAACCTGCTAAGATCTGAAATAAACGTATTATTATTATTACATTTCAGTTTACAGCTCAAACTCAGTGGCCACATGTTGACATTAGATATGTTACTAAGTAGTGTTCTTGGTTTGCTTCTGTTTTTGAATCACAACTAACCTCCTGAGACCCGGCGTCCTCATATGGGGACGATACGTTTTAGGTTTGCAGCAGTTTATTCTGCTTCATTTAGTCCTCATAAGGAGACATTTTTATCTGCCATGTACTGGTCAATGGAAGCATCAATGCATTTGTTTATTTATGTTTATTAACTTTTCTAGTTTGATATCACATGAAAATTTAACAAATTCACAAATTCTTGTTTGAGGACGTTGGGATTTTATCGTTTCGTCGAAATATACTTTGGTGCATATTTGGGACTTATATACTAATATACAATGCCCACATTTTGAGTTCAAAGGTGATGCTTTTTTTATTTATTTTTTATACTTTTAAGGTCCTACTAAGCCCAAACACCTAAAGATCTTAATCTTATCTTAAAGAAATTAAGATGCATTCGTCCAGTTGAGCAGAATCTCCTGTTCAGAAGGAGCTTCAGCTCATAACCCTGCTCCCTCCTGGACAATATAAACTGACAGTAAAGACAAAACAGCTTGATCAGTGCAGTGCCATTGATTTGATATAACTCATGCTGGGGGGGAAATGGAGCCCTGTCAATGCGACACTGATGCTCAGTTAATCTGCATTTTATTTCAAGGTTCTTAGAAAAAAATCAATGTAATCGTTCAATTAGTCACATTTAAACCTTTGTTTACTCAGGTTTTTTATTGTTTTTTGGGCGCTGGCAGACTTCAGCTCTCTACCCTGTCATCTAATGCACAGTTATTCTGCAGGAATAACAGCAATCAACCACTAATACCTGCCCATACGTTAAAAAACTGGAATACATCCTTCATAAACCCTCCTGCATACATGCCTGCAAACTTAAAAAACAAATTCATTTAACAGTCGGGAGAAAAACACTCCAGCACCAGGAAGTCAATGATGCCGGTATCACCCTCAGGGTGCACATTACCATTGTTGTGAGCCAGGTTAATGTACTTCAAACAAGGTTTATTATACTCCTCAGTGCACAGTGGTGAGGTGAGGAGAGTAGTGGTCATGTGCTGTAGGTGAGGAGGGAGGGGGATGACTCACGTCTACTATCTACTACCATTACTGATGCAGTACGAGAAATACAAACCCTTGTTAAGGTGAACGCTCATTAAAGGAACCACCGCTTGTAATTTATAAACAAGGTCGAGAAGCGGCTTCTTCATCGGCACCGTTACACATTCAAGCAGATTTCATTATTTAGCGGCATTTCTTAGAATCATTTGATGCAGCCACACACAGTTTATATAGAACAGATAGATTATGTAGAAAGACCATTTATAATGAACTAAAAGGCCAAATAGTTGAGTTATTTTTGTTCTGTTTTCAGCTGTGATTTACAGTATGTGCATGCACGTTTACGGTAGCAGGTTTTACATTCATAGGCACTTCTTTTTTTAATTTTCCTCAAATATTTCTGTGTTGCTCTGTGTGTAGTGATGCTGTAATGTTGTTAGCGGGGGCCTTTGGGTCCTATATGGGATGAGTGGACGGACCTGTGTCATTGCTATGGGCTGGGGTGGGGTGGTGGGGGTGGGGGCGGGGGCGGGGGTCTAGGTGGGTGCTACATGTCTAAGTAACATCCACATGAATGGATGCCAGGTCCAAAAGTTTCCCAGCAGAACACTACAGTGTCACAGGATGATCAGTGTTTACTTCTCTTCTGTCAGTGGTCATAATGTTGTGGCGGATTGGTGGATAGAGAAGAACAGATGAGATGTGTCAATGAAAACACTCAACACATGAGACATGAGTCAAAGTCCTTCATCACAAATAGAAATTGAAATGCTGAATAGAAAGTTACATCTTTTTTCCACTTTTTTTAAAATTAAGTTGCTTTATTTTATTCTTTCAGTCAGTTTTATTTAATGAAGGAACTCTTAAGTAGATAAACTGCTCCTTTTACATTGGAAATACTCAGAACTTTTACAATATTTTTAGCTGTTATCAAACAGCACATCGCTCTTTCCAGGAAACTCTGAGTGAATGTGTAAAAAAAACAAACAAAAAAGAATGTTGACATTTTATTTCCCAACATAAAAGTCCAGATAATATTTAAAATAAATGAAGCCTTTATTTATTTATTTATTCTGTTTGCAGGGAAGATTAGTAGTCACCCAATCAGTCCAGGTTATTACGGTCATTTTGGACTATTTCTGCGTTTCCTTTGCCTTCATCAGTTCCTCTTTCCCATGCTGGCACTTTAGTCCAGTGATCATAGTGTTGACCCGTTCTGTGCGTCCATAGATTCTGTAACTCTGACTTTAAGCCCGTCTCCTCCTCCTCCTGCTCCTCCTGCTCCTCCTGCTCCTGATCGTCCGTGGCTCCTCAGCCGAGGCCTCCATCAGCATATCTGATTGAACTTATTGAACTTGTACGGCTCAGGCTGCACCAGCTTTTCAGCCACACAGACAGCGGTCGGCCTCATTAACGTGGGGAGGATTCCACCAGAACACCAGAGACCTTACACAACGTTCATATTATTCACTTACATCTGGAAAATTGCACTCCGTGGATCAAGTGATTGAACACATTTCCGTGTAGCCAGCTACGGCGTTCGTGTCCAAGACTTGTTTCGTTTTTTTTTTTTTTTTTTTTTAATATTTTTTCAGGTTTCCTCATTGACTTCTAAAGTGCTACTGATCTGTCTTCAGCTATTTGTACTATTTGCCGCTGAGTACTGGCTCTGATGCGTTGTACAGACGCGTCGGTGGCGTATAATCTGTTAAACTTTCCGTCGTTCGCATCCCCGTCCCTTATTCGGGCCATGCAGTGTGTGCACATGAACTGGATGCACGACAGAAGCAGCCGTTAAACCCATAAAAACATCCCGTCAAAAGCAGGAATATCTCTGTTTTGTGCTGTCGTTTAAACATATATGACTGAACTAAACTGTATGTGCCCTCAGCAGTAGTTACAGCCCTGCTGAGATCCCTCAGGATACATTCTCTATGCTACATCATATCTGTTCTGATATACAGTGGGGGAAATAAGTATTTGATCCCCTGCTGAATTTGTAAGTTTGCCCACTTCCATAGAAATGATCAGACTCTGGTTTTTACGGTTGTTTACTGGTTATGGGTATAGACAGAATATCAATCGAAAATGCATAAAAAACACACAATCTAAAAGTTATAAATTGTTATGTATTTTATTAAGGGAAATAAGTATTTGATCCCCAACAATTCACTTAGAATTCAGGCTCCTACAGATTGGCTGGTGCGCATGTGGCACACAGCTGTGCTCAGTCAACTAATTACCAATACTCCTGATCTTAACTCGTCATGTATATAAAGCACACCTGCTCTAAGAATCAGTTTCTTACATTCCAACTTCTACAGCACCATGGGCAAGACCAAAGAGCTGTCAGGGACAAGATTGTAGACCTGCACAAGGCTGGTATAGGTTACAAAACCATCAGCAAAAGGCTTGGTGAGAAGGTGACAACTATTGGTGCCATTATTCGCAAGTGGAAGACCCATAAAAGGACCATCAACTGTCCTCGGTCTGGAGCTCCCCGCAAAATCTCGCCTCATGGAGTGAGGGTGATGATGAGAAAGGTGAGGGAGCAGCCTAAAACAACACGGCAGGAGCTTGTTAATGATCTGGAAGCAGTTGGGACCTCCGTCACCAAGAAAACAGTTGGCAACACACTGCGCCGTTATGGATTGAACTCTTGCAGTGCCCGCAAGGTCCCCTGCTCAAGAAGGCACATGTACAGGCCCGCCTTAAGTTTGCCAGTGAACATCTAAATGACTCAGAGAAGGCTTGGGAGAAAGTGCTGTGGTCTGACGAAACCAAAGTTGAGCTATTTGGCATTAACTCGACCCGCCGTGTTTGGAGGATGAAAAAAACGTGAGTATGACCCAAAGAACACCATACCCACGGTTAAGCATGGAGGTGGAAACATCATGTTTTGGGGCTGTTTTTCAGCAAAGGGTACAGGGCAACTTCACCGCATTATGGGGCCAATGAATGCAGCCATGTACTGTAACATCTTGGACAAAAACCTTCTTTCCTCAGCAAGAACACTGAAGATGCCTCGTGGGTGGGTTTTCCAACATGACAATGACCCAAAACATACTGCCAGGACAACAAAGGAGTGGCTCAAGAAGAAGCATATTAAGGTCATGGAGTGGCCTAGTCAGTCTCCAGACCTTAACCCGATCGAAAACCTGTGGAGGGAGCTGAAGCTCCGAGTTTCCAAGAGGCAGCCAAGAAACTTGAAGGATTTAGAGACTGTCTGTAAAGATGAATGGGCCAAAATCCCTCCTGCGCTGTGTGCAAACCTGGTGACCAACTACAAGAAACGTCTCATCGCTGTGCTTGCCAACAAAGGTTTCTCTACAAAGTACTGACTTGTGTTGTGCTTGGGGATCAAATACTTATTTCCCTTAATAAAATACATAACAATTTATAACTTTTAGATTGTGTGTTTTTTATGCATTTTCGACTGATATTCTGTCTATACCCATAACCAGTAAACAACCATAAAAACCAGAGTCTGATCATTTCTATGGAAGTGGGCAAACTTACAAATTCAGCAGGGGATCAAATACTTATTTCCCCCACTGTATGTGACTGCATCACGTGTCGTAGGACGTCGTTTTAAAATACTTGTATTTAATAGAGCTATGAAGAATAATTTGCCGTCTCTTGTGTCACATCTTGTGCACGTTCACTGTCCTGGGGACCAGGAAGGAGGCTGTTTGACCTGGCTCCTACACTCAGGGGCCTGTTGCTCATTAATATTGCAACAGAAAAAAAAGAGGGTGTTGAAGCGGCCTAATCAGGCACAGGGCAGTAACAGGGATATAGATTTAGGAATACATTGTGCCATGCATTATCTGGTTAATAAATGATGAGGATATGCTCTGATCAGTCACAACATTATGACCACTGCAAGGAGAAGGAGAAGTAAGTAACTCTGATGAACTTTTGGACCTGGTTCATTCATGTGGATGTTGAATCTTTAATATACCGGCAAACACAGCTTCAGACCGGACCATTTTCAATGTAAACACGCATGGAGCGACACACTGCGAGGTGTGGTTAAGATGGAAAGGTCTGAAAAATGAAGCTGCAGAGCTAGAAGACTTCCCCGTTTTGTCCTCAAATAATGTCCCTAGTTTTAGCTTTTTATGAATGATAAAAAAATGTTGCACGCAGTCTACAGGTATTACGGTAGCTGGTCGGGCTGCCATTGATGTTACAGACAAAGCAGTTTAAATATGTTTACATATGAATAAATATGTCATCTTGATAAAATTTAACATAATATTAATATATTTATATGATATCTTATAATTTATCTCCGAGCTGTAAATGTCCAAATAAGCAGTCAGTGTTTAACACGGGGCCAAACCTGATTTACTACTAGTGTGGGATTATTTTACAATATTTACTCATCATCACAGTAAAATAGTTCATCCTCACTCAGTATACTGCATTAATTTCTCTGTCAACCAGTAGAAAATGTTGTGAAAACGTGATTATGCATGAAAAAAAAATAATATACCGTCAGAATTTTGAAAAATAATGGAACAACTCAAAAATTTCAAAAAATTCCTGAAGAACAGCACAAGGTGTTGACCTTTAACCTCCAAATTCACTAGATCTCAATCTGATCAAGTATCTGATGATGATCCACACATATAATAGTTGACTGACTATAAATAAAGCACCTGTTTCATTCAAATGGCCAAAGCCTCCATGTTAATTCCTTGAGTTATTGCAGTTAAATGCAAATGGAATAGTTTTGATTTTAAATCGCTTTAAAATCACAACCTTCTGTTTCCAGACCCCACAGTTTATCATCCTGCACATGCTAATGACGTTTACCAGTGGTACAAGAAATAAACACGATGCATCACACTGATCTTTAACCCAGAAACGTCAGTCAGTCAGACAGGAAGGGTCCAGTTTTAAGTGCAGGGTCAACAGCAGAGGAGATGAGCTCCTGTCGTAATGTCCACAGGTTTCCTTTCATTCTTTAATAAACTCCCGGCACCGAGTGATGAGCCAGAAGAACGCAGCTCAAATGGATGGAGAAATTACCTTTATTTCAATTATAAAGTATGGATATGACTGACTTTGAACCCAGCGGGGGCCAAGGAGCCCGGTGAGGTTTTTCTTCTTTCTGCTGCGGTACCTCAGCGACGGCCTACGGTGCTGCAATAAAAGACCAATGAACGGTGCACATCCTGAATTGATTTGTTTGCTGAATAGCAGAGTGAATTTTCAGATGTATTTATAATGGCCTTATTAAAGCCCTGTTTGATCTAAAGAATACAACAATAACAGAATGGGCCGATGTTGTTTGCAACCAAAATCCGCCGCGGAAAGAAATGTCAATATTAACTGCAGGTTTTCAGGGCTTTTTTTTTTTTTTTCTTTTAATCATAAAATGTAATCAGTTTCAAAGGTGGGTGGAAGGAGAGCGGAGGGTGGGGGGGGATGGATGGATGGGGGTGGGTGCAGCAGTTATTCTTCTCTATCATTGATGTAACGCTGTCCATCATGTATGACTTTTTTTTTCAATGAAATATTCTATTTGAAACACAAACAGCTTTAATTATTGAAACTGACCCGACATTTGACTTTGAAAGACTGTCAGCTGTTGACATTGGAGGAAGAAAGAAAGAAAGAAAGAAAGAAAGAAAGAAAGAAAGAAAGAGGATTGTGTGAGGATTTCTGTGTGTGATGAAGACGTTATTTGGAGGTGACTCTCATCTATTGTAAGAGATACTGAAGCAGGCGAACACAAAGACAAGTGATCTGATGAACTGATGATTAATGTGAGAGGGTTTTAAGTCAGGATGAGGATCAGCTCTCTGTCTGTCTGTCTGTCTGTCTGTGTGCTTGTTTATATATATATATATTTTAAAATGATGTTCAAGTGGAGTCAAATGAAAGCACAAATAAGAGACAATATCAAGTGCAACTCAAGTGTCACATTATTCACTGGGGGACAGAAAAAAGAACGACCATGTTAAACGTTTACACGTTCAAAGGAGGAAATGAATTCGAGGAGAACTGTGGATAATAACTGTACAAAGACGCTGAGATAAATGGCAGCTATTATACACATACTCTCTAAGAAATAAAAAGAGAAAATATAGATCAAGATCCTCTCAGTTTAAGGATTCTCTTTTCTTTCATTCAGACCACACATCTTTGTGTATTTGAACAGTTTATGTACGTGGCCTACGCCAGTATTTAACAACACCTCCCAGACACTAGGTGGCGCTGTGTCTTTTTTTGCTACTTTCTGCTTCTGTTTCAACCAGGGATGTGTGATACCACTATTTTTCCTTTCGATCCGATACCAAGTAAAGCCAAGGTTAATATCCTGATACGAATACTGACAGATATAGAAATGATAATAACATCTGTGAACGTAACTAATGTAATGAAAAATATTGTTTATGCATCTGTATAAGAATTAAACAAGCTGCCAAATATCAGACTTCTCTTTAATCACAGCAGTTAAAGATAATCTGAGCAAATCACATTAAAAACTAATAATAAATAATCTCTCGAACAGAAATGAAAGTAAGAACCGTCGCTCTGACTTGGACATCGTTCTTTTTGGACCAGAAAGTCTGGTCTTCAGGTTAGAACTTGACAGAACTTGAACTTTGATTCTATATTCTCTATAATTTTACATTTATTTGATGTGAAGATCGATTATAAAAGAAACCCGTGGAAGAATCGATATTTCTGGATCAATAGCACATAGATACTTTCAGCAATGGCGACTGAAACTGAAACTTTTGCCGTGTTTGTTTCTCCAGACCTCCTTCTCCTGATGTGTTCCTTTTATATTGATCCCAAACTATTTCATAATTGTGGAGATGGAGAAGCATCTGGAAATTAGTGATGTGCAGATCAACACTGAAATATCGATACCTCTGATACCAGGTCTTTATGCTCTAAAATCGATTCTCTAATCAAAATGTCGGTACTTTCAATACTTCAGTGGAAAGTAACTGAACTATTGAGCAACAAAACAAACCTCAGGTTAAACCACAGCACAGAATACGAGGCGTTTATGATGAGGAGGACAGAAGAGGAGAGAACAGGGTCACAACTAAGATGCAAGGTTTCATTTTATAGTGTGATTGTGTCTCTGTTTGGTTTTTCTGTTGTTGATGAGGCCACTACCTCAATATACTTTAAAAATAAATAAATAATTCTTTATGAAGCTATGATTTGAAATACTCTACTTTTCTTTAGATTTACCAGACACATTAGTGTGTATTTACACAAAGTATTGGTAGTGGATTGGTATCGAAATCACTGGTATCGGACATCACTACCAGAAGCAGAAACATGCTGCTACCAAGCGAACCAGTCACAGAGTACAGTTACTCCAGGCTGTGGAGTAACTGTACGCGTCGTGTGCTTCAGATCACTCTATATAAAATATAATAGACATCTAAGCTCCAGGTTTCAGCTGTAACACGTGTTGCTTCAGGAGAAGATTGAAAAGAACTGTGTGTGAGATATAATCCGTTTCACACTTCGCACTCAAAGTCTCAGCTGGCACAATCATGACATTTAATATTTTGAGTAGAATCCTTTGCTGTCGGTGACTGAAGCCTGGGACCGACAGACGAGCGTCAGCAGAGCAGCTTTTATCTTCCCAGGTGATGCTCTCCCAGATCTTTACTACAGACGCCGTCCGCTCTCAGTCGTCTTGCTGCTTAGGAAATAATGACACAGCACCAAAACCACTTGATGATTTTAAAGTCGACCACAGCCCAGAACACGGGACGGGACGTTCTCGTTGTGTGTGAGTCACACCCAGAGCATCACAGCACCGCGGGCTGAGTGTTTAACGCTGTGGGAATGACAAGGACTCGAGGAATGTCGCTCAGTCACATCGAGATCATGGGACATGTGACTTTCCACTTCTTTGCTTGTGTGTTTAGAGGTTGTTTTTTGTTCTGCAGAATGATGGAATGTAGCCCACGTGTTTTGTGACGCTCTGTCGAGAGAAAGCGAACGCACAGTGACTCAGCTTTGTCGTCCTTGATGCCGTATAAAAAGTGTTAAGCTTATGGAGAATTGATGGTTAAAAGAAGCGTTGAAGCCACCAGAGAGTGTTGTCACAATAAGATTTAAGAATTATTGTGACAATATTAAGCTGCTTAGAGTATTCTCAGAATAAACTTAGACTTAGACTTAAGTAGACTTTCATCTTTTTTTTGTCTTGTATTCATGCACAAGAGAAAGTGCTTGGTCACATTAGCTCAGCTGCACTTAAAAAACACTATTGTATACCAAAAATAAAAATATTGTATATAAAAAATAAAAAAATTCAACAAAAAAATTTACACAAAGTAAAAGTTAAAAAATAAAATAATTAAAAAATATATAAAAAATAAATAAAATAAAATAGAAATCTAGTAATATAAAATAGTATAACATTTTTTTTTTACAATAATTTACAAATGTACAAGAGAAAAAAATAAAAAATAATTCAAAAATACAAATAAAATAAAAATCTAGTAATAGTACAAGCAAAAAATATAAAATTCAACAAACAGATGAACAAGAAATACAGAGTTAAAAAAATAAAAAATAATTAAAAATTAAATAAAATAAAATAAAAATTTGGTAACACAACACTGTATAAGCAAAACATGTACAAAACTTAACAAACAAGAGGCAGAAATAGAGGCAGAAGTAAATATACAGTATATTATATACATAGGGAGGATTAAAACATCTATTTACTACTGTCACTTTAAAATGATCGAAGCACCAACACTATAAATGATTCTTTTCTCAGTTGGAAACACATGAAATTTTAACGTGATGTTTTTCTTAGAGGTGTGTTTGGTTGAATGAAGAGATTCACGGTCTTCAGCGTCTAATGAAAGGTGACATGAGAACTCAGTCAGTATTGTGACATGCAGCTGTTGTTTAGATGTTCTAGATAAATGAATTGTTTCTAACTTACCGGCATCTTCTTCCTGTTAAAATCTATTTTTATGTGCATCTCTATGAAAATATGAAACTGAGACAATCTGGACACAAGAAAGATTTTTTTTTAGTGCTAATAAATGTAAATCCTCTTAATCTCCACACATCTCTCCTTCTACTTTTTTTTTTTAAACCAAGAATCTGTTGTCCATATTTAGGGAAAGTTGGTCCAAACCCAAGAATACCATTTGACTTGGCAGGCCTCCCCATCCAACCATTTGCTTCTGCCTTCTGCCTTTGTAGAGGAAAAAACAGAAACAACTTCTCCCTCCTTATGGATCCAATGACTGAGGATTTATCGAGCCAGGCAATTTATAAACACGTCTTCCTGCTGGACAGCACGCACATTCCTGCCTCACATGAAGCCTATAGGAGTTATCTTTAGTGTTTCAGATGTGGTTAGGTGTCTTTTCTTTAGGCTTCCATCACGGCGCTGGCTTCTGGCCCCAGAACAAATTAGAGCTGCAGTGAGTTACTTGATCCTGCGTTGAGAAACGCGGGCGATGTGAAGATTTGATAGCAATGCAGCAGGGACGGCGCATGTTTCCCAGACAGCCTGTGACAGTCGTGCCTCTGCTCCGGGTCTGATGGAGAGACGGGCGGCTCCTCCGTCGCGTTGATGAGGTGTTGTGAAGGTGCAGAGCGGCCAGAGTAAACTGAGCCGTGATCGCTCGGAGCGGGAAACACTTCCAGCCGTGTTTAGTTAGAGCACGGCTCCACATTACAAACCGGAGCTGTGAAACACTTTGACTTGTGTAAATATCATTCATACCTCTAATTAAATAAATAAATAAATAAATGTGCACGCTGTTAGTAATGTTTTCCTTTTTATGGAATCCATGGCACCGGAGGTTATTTTACAATCGGGACTCTTTTTTTCTTCATACTTGTCTAATGGGCCTTATATAAAATCTCCTCGCACACGGTGCATGAAAATGAATCGCTTTTACTGAAGAATCCTGATGCTCAGCGTCCGTGGTTTTCATCAGCGGCGCGGGCACTGGTTTGGCTGGATTACCAGACAGGAGACAGTGGGAGGCCAGGTCGAACATTCGTATTAGTTTAGGATTTCATCCATCATTAGAGAATGGACCGACTGTATCTCCCCACAGCTGGTGCTGGGCTCGGCTCTGCTCGGCCAAAAGCACGCCCCCTCTGTCAGATCGCCTGTAAGACAAGACTGAGGGGAAAAAAAAAAGCAAATTTCTTTCCAACGAATATGAAATAAAGTCACTTATTGTAACATGGCACCTCGTGTGTTTGTTTTAATCATCTCGTGGAACTGCGCTCCAGACAATAGCCCTGCCAGACAGCAAATTAAGTAGAGCGGAGCACGCTCAGTCGTAAATAAATAAAGAAACGGCCTCATTTGGAGGGAAAATTAAAACAACAAATAAATAAACAATTCGGTTTCTCCAAAGACTTCATTCTTCCACATTTCAAACACCGAGGCGGCTAATTATAGCCTTAAGTCAGACGCTTTGATGCATTTTCCCCCAGCAGGAATCCCTGGCTTTTCTTTTCCTGGAAGTGCTATTTCTGTTGCTCCCGAGGTAAACTGCCCGATGGCACACAGCGGGCTCTGATCACTCTGAGCATATAGCGCCTTTATCTGTGTGTGTGTGTGTGTTATGCACGGAGATGGAGAGCGACCCCATGCCACGCCGACTGCATTGTGAACTGACATTACCACAGACTCGCGTCCGACGCAGATTCTAGACTTTGAAGCTGTGGAAGGAGTAACCGCATCCCCCCATCCCGCTGTAAAATGTGGGTCTCCACAGCAAAAATAAGAAGAACTGTGGACTCTCAGTGGTGGGGAGCTCCACGTCTGACATTGGCAGGCCCACATGTGTGTGTGTGTGTGTGTGTGTATAAATGCAGCACGAGCCCAAGATCAACAGCGAAGACGGAGAAACCACCCCGGGTGTCGGCAGACCGCCGCTGCTGGGCCCGTCACACGCAGGAGGGCTGCTGCTGTCACACTTAAATGCACAAAACCGTAAACTTGTCTGGCCTATATGAAAAGCTCGGGAGGTGTGTGTGTGTGTGTGTGTGTGTGTGTGTGTTGGGGTGGGGGTGGGGGGGCTCATGTATGGGGTGGAAGTGTATACCCTGGGCACTGTAGTTTCCTCTTGGCTTGCTTCCCGGTCTGTCTTCAAGCCCACACCCCACACAGGCATCCAGGCCTCACATGCAAAGAAGTGTGAATGTAGTGGGGGGTTCTGGAGGGGGGAGGAGGGGGTGAAGGCTTGGGGATTGGGGAGTTTGGGGGGGGGGGGGGGGGGGGGGGGGGGGGTCACCGTGAGGCTAGGAAGTTTTTCAAGAAGACGTGATGCAGCTCCATCATTCTCTCCTCCTATTAAAGTGGAGCCGGGGTGACATATGACATGCAGACACGCTGAGAATAATTGTTTTTACCGATGCTCTCCTGTGATGCCTCATGCTCATGTACGAGGCTCCTCGTCTCCGCGGACCGCCGCTCATGTGTTTCCCATCAGGGAAGTCTGTGGTTACCTTCCTGATTTTGCTGGACTGGAAAAACATAGCTAATATGGTGTGATCTGGAAAAAGCTTTGATGCAGGGGCTTTACAAATAAACCTCTGAACGCCATATGGTTTGCATTCATCTCTTAATTTATTTCCTATAAATGTCTATTGAATATTCTGCCGAGCCAACGCGTGTGTGTGTGTGTGTGTGTCTGTGTGTAACCAGACTTGGAAAACAGAAGGCCAGGGAGAGCAGTTTGTGGCAAAGTGTGATTATTATGATGTGTCCTTGTTTTTTCTTCTCCTCCTTGAGGAGCGTGATAGACGAGACGAGACGCTCCGTCCAAGACAAGCAAACAAGAAAACAGGCAAACAAATGCCCTCACGGTTCAGAGCGGAGGCCCCCGACACAAAGAAAATTCCACTCAAAGAGCAATTAAAAAGTAATGATTGTGAGCTTCGCTATGACTCATCAGCTGACAGACTTTTCCCCATTAAGCTGGATATTGAGTTACCACCGGCGGAGAAGTCAACAGACAGCGGGCGTCCAGCGGTGGAGGACATGGACTCGCGCTCTTCCAAGTGCAGCAAACTTTCCTACGCCGGCTTCCAACTCCGTTAAGATATAACCTGCTCTCTGTGCGACTGGCGTTTGTCACCAGCAGCTGCCTGTGTGGGTGTCAACTTCACAGAAAACACACAAACAGCACTTTGTTCCTTTATTACGCTCCGAGACGTCAACGCAACGACACCGCAACACATTTCGCAGTTGCGGTCGCCAGCGAAACAACAATACACAGATTTTCCACTTCCTTGACCTTTTTTTTCCCCCCTCCCTTTTCTCCTCCGACGCGTTTAATCTCTGCAGCTGTGGAGGAGGTGGAGGCGTGGGCTCGCGCGCCAGAGTTTCATTTTCTGCCCACTAATATTCTGGGTATCTACGGTGCGGAGACAGAAGGGGAAGTAGCTCCAAACAGCCGCCTCTCGGAACACGTCACGCGGCGTCAGGTGGAGGCTTTGAGCCCGAACCAGCGCTTCCACGCACGCTATCACAGGTTGCACTCGCAGCACGTGACGCTCTGCATCGAATATGCACAGAGCAGAATATTCATGGCCGTCCCTCCCTCCAGTCCCGGCGAACGCAGCTCAGTCCTGTATTTACTTTCAGAGCCGGGTGAGAGGAGGAGGAGAGGCTGGAGCCGCTGATTGAAATGTAAATGTGAGGTAGCTAACTGGAGTATTAGGGCCGGCGAGTGCGCGCCGAGTGGGGGGATATAAATTACAATCTGTCTGACAAATTTTTCTCATCGAACATTATGCAAATGGACGTATAAGTGACTGGTAGGGTTTGAAAAAAGAAATCGATGCAGGGGCCCGATAAGTGAGAGGGATGGTTGACAGAGTGCTGGTTCTGGTTATCTGCAGATATTTTGAATTTCGAGGCTGATAATTTGTTCATGCAAAGTGTGCTCATTACATAAGGGCCCCTGCACGCTAATAGAAGTGACTATGTGTTCTATAAAGTTAATATTTACAAGAGCGTGAAGGCTGTTAACACTGGATGTTCTATTCATGGGGGAAAAAATAATCATTCGGTTTGTTTTTCAGGTCAAATAAAAGTTTATATCTGGGAAGAAAGTGTTCGGTTTGCGTGGAGCGCTGGTATCTGTGAACTCATCTGATTGAACAGGACAAATTTGTGATTGTGTTTCTGCCCCCGCTGACCCGGCGGGACAGGTGAGCCCTCCCCGGTTTGACCGAGCAGCTGGTCAACAGCCGCCCTGAGGCCTGTGGCTACGATTGTGTTTCCCTAAAGTTTCAGTTATATTTTTTAAAAAGTCGGTTGAGCCGGACAAATAATAAACAGAAAAACTGAACTCCTGTTTGACAGTTTGGAGTGGCCTTCAGGGGACGGCGGGAGGGGGGAGGAGGAGAGGGAGGGGTGGGGGTCTGCACCCAGCCCAGTTCCCCGTCTGTAAACAATAGGGGTGTGGATTAGTTTGGAAACAATGTGTTTATTTAAAAAGTCTACTTCCTGTATGGACTCAGCTAGTCTCCCATTAATTTTATTGGCGGGGGCTCCGGCTCTGAAAATCATTGTTTAAAAAAAGGGGAGGGGGGGGGGGGCGGACACAAAACACACACAGGGCAAAGAGGAACACTTTGCATCTGCGCTCGGTTCCTGTGTGATAGGACGGCAGCGTTAGTCGAGCCGCTGGTGGCTGTTTGTGTGTTTTTTAATCGTTTGCAAGGATCTGAACAAGAGAGGACAAAAACAAATGAGGAAACAGTTCGATGTTTTCGTCTAGACTGCTCTGGCATCGGCCCGCTGCTGCGTGGTCTACGTGTGCAGATGTGAGTTTCATAAGAAAAGGGGGGGGGGGGAGAGAAAAGAAAGCCAAACAAATTTTCTGCTTAGTCTAAACTGCCATCAGCGGTCTGTAGAATCTGCCTACAGGGACGGAGATTCAGCTGAAGGCTGTGGAGCCCAGGAGCGACGCCCACCATCCCTCAAGCCACATCCTGTCCAAAAGGAAAAGCCTTGCACTTTCTCCTCAGGAGGAACACATGCATTAATGCGATCTCAATTACCCATAAAGCGTTCCTGCAGCGGCGCTCACACCTCGCGGTGCTCGTCGGCCGCCGGTCGCGCCCCTGCCTTCGCGCATGCGCCCCCCCGACGTCGTCGTTTGGCCGCGGTGGAAAAGTTGCGAGGCCTCGGGAGCAGGAAAACAAACAAAAAAAAAACTCCCGATGTGCCGTCACGCCAACGCGATTTGGTGACGCCGAGTAGCCCCGGCGGAGTTTACCGGTTCATTTCTGAGACTGACAGATATGAGGGGGATGAAAAAGCATTAGGAATAAGCAGAGCAACCTTAGCGCATCCAGACACGTGCTCAGAGGCCAGAGAGTAACAGGTAAACTCGGGGGAGGATGGTTAAGCCCTAGTTAGGCATGTAAATCCCACCCTTTACAGGCAAAGCGCTCCAGTAGATCCCTGTCAATTTCCTGCAGCTGTGCTTGGGCGGATTTACATGAATACACTCTATCACTAGCGCTTAGCCTCCTGTGTTATACATTTACTCACGTTTGGGTGGGTTATAAAATTGGTTATTTTCTGTTTTTTTTTTTCCTTTTTTTTTTGTCTTTCGCTGAAGAAAGAAAGGTTTTATTTACAAACCACCCGGCGTGGCTTCTTTTGTAAATTGACTCCTCAGTTTTGTCCACAGGCCAGGCACGAGAAGGTTAGCTGCCTGTTTCCTGATAAGCTGGCAGAACCTATCAACCCCAGCGAGAAGATAGTGCTCTGTATTTCTGTCATGCTTTATCATCAGCTGGGGTGAAACTAAACCGGTGTTAAGCGAGAGTAGAGGGACCATTTCCCTGGATTACAGGCGTCAACTTTAATTTCAAAGACCAATGGTGTATCCAGGGAAGGTGCAGGCTTCGCTTGCCACAGATTGGCAGCGGGCTCCCGATAAGGCCCCAGTAGCGTTGTTCGCATTCACCGCGGGGGCCTATTGATCTCCGAGCCGCTGGTTCATTTCATAAAATACAAGGCGAGCGGTGTTAGAGCGGCGGCGCGGCTCCCCATTCACCGGCGCCCTACGCCAACGTGTCTCGGCTCTGTGCGGTGGCGAACAGGAAGCGCGCGGCAGGAAGACGGGGTATTTGTCAGGAGTCATTAAGGAAGGAGGCAACAGTTCAAGCTTCTCGCCGGGAGCTTTGCAGGAGAGACGCGTTTTATTTACAACAAAGCCGAGTCAGCTCCTGACAAAAAGTTTTATTCCGACGTTTCTCGCCGCCGTCTCCGGTCACATACGCTGAGCGCTCGTTCATACTGAAAACGTCCCCCACCCCACCGCCCGTACCGAATTTATGAAAAGCATAATCACAACATGAGGGCCTTCTTATTTTATTATCAGTGGGTGTTATTATTAGAAAACCATTTCAAATGATATGTCACATGGGAACAAATATCATTTACAAACCACTAATGACTTGCAAACACTCCTCTAGCCTCCGGTGCAGAATGACGCCTTCACACAGAGCGAGCCGTGCTCGGCTCTCTACGGGGACGCCGCACGCGCCCAGAATCAAACAGAATAAACAGGAAGACCTTCCTCTCTCGGCTCAGGCCACGCAGTCACAGCAACGCATTAATTCTTAAAAATCAGCCCATTTAAACCTGTCATTACCACGGCCATCTAATGGTTTTTAGGTGTGTGTTTGTTGCAGAAATTCAAATGAGACGCTAAAATATGTACATATTCTCTGCAGAGATGGATTAGGTTTTGCGTATTAATAATTAAGCAGGCATTATTATTATTACACTTTGCATCTTCTGCGTGGATCAAACTCACCTCACCGCTGGACTGCTAATAATGAGTCATCAATAAAACATTCTCATAATGTCAGGGAGACACTTGTGTAGATGCACGGTCTAATTTTACACGGGCCGACTTGGTCATTAGTTCACTACGGCGTGAACGCTTCGCCACAGAAAAACACAGATGAGGTTACAGAGGTGGCCTGATGTGGCCTGACAGTCGGCGCATCAAGCCGCGCCTTCATTAATGTTAATCATCTTGATATCGTGAATAACCAAATCAGCGCACCTATATGCAAATATTTAAAGCATTTTACTTTTTAATGGAAAAGGTGTTTTTGTTTCCAGCTCTGTCATTTGCATAGTAATCGTGTCTATTGTGTCATGTTTCTTTAACCTCAGACGGGGCCTCGGCTTCCAGTTGCATGCGGCAAAAAAAAAAAAAAAAAAAACAAAAAGTAAAAAAGTAAAAATAAATAAAGGGTGTAGAGTCAGAGAATAAAATCACATTACAGCTCCCCGCGAAAGTTTCCCCTCTCTTCAAATCAGAAATCACGCTCGAGACCTTCCAAAATTTTCATCAAGCTGTAATGAGAAACTAAGAAAAGCGCGGAGCGGAGCAGGAGAGGCGTCTTTATTGCCACCCAGATATAATAACTTAATGCAAATTGTAACTAGTTAAGCACAGCAAAATAATATGATACCATTGTCTGCGGCAGATTGGTATTATAATGTTAGCATGTGCAAATAATCACATTTTCTTGCTGATACAATTACATTATTTGTTCTGGTTGTATCATACACCAATAAAAGCAAACATCATATTAGGATTCATGGCACTTTTCGCATTGCGTTATCAATATGTGGTAATAATTGTCTGCAGAGAGATTAAATTACATTATTGTGTA
This sequence comes from Mugil cephalus, assembly GCF_022458985.1. Lineage (NCBI taxonomy): Eukaryota > Metazoa > Chordata > Actinopteri > Mugiliformes > Mugilidae > Mugil > Mugil cephalus. The sequence goes on from NC_061773.1 coordinate 26,990,478, forward strand.
TCTTTTTCATGCCTAATAAATAATGATGGATGGCTCTTATTTTCATCACCACCTGCAACCATTTCGTCTTCCCCCCCCCCCCCCCCCCCCCCCATCCCTCCCTCCAGCCCCAACACACACACACACCCTGCAAGTTAAAAATGAGCGAATAAATAAAGAAATAAAGGGGGGGAGTGAAGAAGAACCTGGAGCGATGCAAACCCGGAGGTACTCGTCACTAAAGTTTCAGCATCTGGGAGGGAGGGGGAGGGGGGCGGGGGCTGCAAATACGAGCTGCACTGACACCCTTAAAGTCAACACGAGTGTTTATTCATTGATACATATGAACAACTGATTGACAGGGAAAATGCCTCGCAGCCTGTTTTCTGTGCGTGACTTTATCAAATATTGTTCGTGCAAACGGAGGCATGTTTCAAACGGAAAGTCTCGGGGACGAGCAGCGACGCCTCGAGCTGTTTTCTTCTTCTTTAACAAATATTGTTTCAGGTAATTTAACAACACGCTGGGACGTCTTAGCGCAGGATGTCTAAATAACAACTGCCTCCTGTGATCATCTCCTCAGCTGTTCACCTGTCAGAGACGCACAACACGCAGACACAGGATTTCACAAAGCTGCATTATTATAAAGTTACATGCACAGACAGTGAATAGCAGCTGTCAGCTAATAAATACATGAATATACTGTTCTATCATCAAATGACTACAGAGGCAAATAACTAGGCTCTAAGTCTGCTAATATACTACTGTGATGGAAAGTAAAAATACAAGGAGTTGTGTTAATATGTTCAGAGCAGGAAATATATTTGACACCAGAGCTCAGTTTTATACTAAAATAAAGTTAATAGACAAAAGAAGTAGATGAAAGAATGTAAAATAATACGGAAACTGAAATAAAGTAAACTAAAAAATACCATTTAGCTTAAATGTACGACGTCTTGTTTTTGTATCATTATCTAAATCGGTGTGTTTTTTTTTTATAAGATTTTTTATAAGATTATTAAAAAATTCAAGTCAAAATAAGCTTTTAATTCTGGACAGAGTCATATAAGAATATTATAATAATAATAATAACTCAGGGTCACCAGACATAAAACTCAAAACTAAAACATAGAATGCAATTTAAATAAAAAGTATATATGTATATATGTACATATATATATGTTTATATGTATTAAAGATGACGTAACTGCTCCGACCCCAACACCTTAAAATCCCTTTACAATGTTCAACTGTTCATTCATCGTTTTACTTAATATTTTCTGTTTCATGTTGTGTCTGTAGTTTTAAAAAGCGCTATAAAATAAAACATTATTGTCATTATTAATAGAACAGGTTAAATGCAGTGAGCTGTTCTAAGCAAATGAGTTTTGAGTGTGGATTTGAAGCAGGTCAGAGCGTCTGTGTTTGGGATGTGAGGTTTGGTTGAACCAGGACCTCGTTCTCAATACGGGATTTTACTGAGCAGAAGGAAACTGACTGGTCTGTCGGTGACGACGTCTCCAGGAAGTTTTAGACCTGAAAATAAACATAATAACCTCCTGTGATGCAAACAGATGAGTTCAACAGCACAGAAACACATTCTGAAGTATTTATATTTCACTATGAAGTAACATGAGGTGCTTTCATGTCTCATTATTGCAGCTTTAACGTCCATCATGTTGTTTCCCAGCGCTGAGATAAACCTGCAGGTCCAGCTGTGTGTGGCCCCCCCTCCATCATTCTTCCCCCTCCATTCTTTTTTTTTTTTTTGCATAACCTTAATTTTAATCACTTCATTTGCACTTAGTGAGAGATAAGAGAATTGATTAGCTCCCAGTCTTCAGGAGGATTTTTTCTTCCAGGCCGCCAGTCTTAGCTGTCGATACCTGAAGCTCCTGTAGCGTGTGATGCGTTCGCTGGCTCGCTGTTACGCGGCGACAAAACAAGGTGAGGACACTAAGCCCCTGCTCCCCCCATCCCCACCCCGCCCCCCCACCCCCACCCCCTGCCCCTTCCCAGTTAATTGGCATCAGAGGGAGAAATGCCGCTACAACTTCATAACTTCTTAAGTCATGCCTTGTGCACAGCCAGACGCACGGTGTTGTAAAAATTTACATTTTAATGAAATATTTGAATAAGCACTTGAAATTCACTCTAGCAGGTCTCCTGGTTCTAAAACCAACATTTCATGTTTGTGTTTTGAATGGCAGCATCAGGGAAATTAGCATGCCAGTCATACAGATTAGCGGGGCATCAGTGTAAAGTCACAGGCTTCCTCAATCAAGGTTCACTGCAGGTAAACACTACCCATGACATGTTTAAATGATGGCTTTTTTTTTGGAAAGAAATGAGGGGAAAGAGGCAATGGATCCACCGGGGAAGGACAGAAAGCCATACAGGAGCGGGAGCAGGTTGAATGGGAGAGAAATTCAGCCGGTTGCCAGTGAAGGCTATCTACAGCCCACAATAATACGCTTCTTTACAACTAAATCTGTCAGCGCAGCCAACAAACCATATTTGAAATTTCCACATGACTGATCGTCCTAAATCAAAACTAAAATGAAAAAGCTTGTGTGCAGTTTATTTAAAAAAAAAAAATTAAATAAAAAATATAACGTTATGACCTCGACATGTATTAAATATGTAGTTTGGTCATAGTATTACATGGAGTAATGTAACAGTTTATCCATTCGTTAGAAAGAAATAATGTGTCAAATCTGCGTCGTTTTGCATCCTGCTGCCACCAAGGAGCATCACTGCTTTGTTATATGTCTGGCCTGATCTGGTCTGGTCTGGCCTGGTCTGGCCTGGTCTGGCCTGGTCTGATCTGGTCTGGCCTGGTCTGGCCTGGTCTGGCCTGGTCTGGTCTGGTCTGGTCTGGCCTGGTCTGGTCTACGTGTCTAAGTAACATCCACTAGTGAAATATCGATACTTCCGATACCAGGTCTTTATGCTCTAAACTCGATTCTCCAATCAAAACATCGATACTTCCGATACTTCAGTCATTGGAGGTAACGTAGAAACACAGTGGAAAATAACTAAACTATTGAGTTGTGCCAACACAACAAACCTTGTGAAACACAAACTCAGGTTGAACAACAACACAGAATACGAGGCTTTTATGATGAGGAGCCAATTAAGAGTTTGAGGGGTTTTAAATAGTATTTTCTCATATTTTGTGTGATTGTGTCTCTGTTTGATTTTTCTGTAAATACATAAATTACTCTGATGTGTTGTATTTTTCATGAAGCTATGATTTGAAATACTCTACTTTTTACCAGACACATTAGTGTGTATTTACACAATGTATCGGTATTGGTATCGCTGATACCAGCCTGAGTTTTACTCAGTATCGGATTAATCAGTGGTATCAAACATCACCAACAGCCACATGAATGAATAGAACAATGAATTATTACAAGATGCTCGATGTTATTTACATGGACTTCTACTGAGAACATTTCATTAAAGCTTTTCTCTCTTTTTTTTTGTTTTTTATTCAAAGTACTCATCTGACCAAGTACAGTTGAAAATATCTGGATGTGTACTTTCCACTCGTGTATTATCAAGGTTGCATCGGGAGGTAACCGCACAGATTAACTCCTCCTGCTCCTCAATAATAGACGGATGCAGTGTTTTCATTTTCTTGTTCTAGTTTCAAGAAGTGAGAGGATCACAAAGTCATTCTCACTCCTTGACAACGTGAACTGCAAATAACACGACGGATAAAAAAAAAAAAGCAATAAATCCAGACTTCCTGCACAGATGCTTTGACTCGTGGAACCTCTGCTTTTAGCGTCTTGTTCAACAATCAATGCTCTGTTGTTGTTTTTTATTCCTTTCGGTTCCTGATCTCGAATCATCATTTTCGACCTCGTCCCAGCAGCCGCCACTTCTCCGTTAATTCGCTATGACACAAATTGCGAGAGCGAGTAATTATTCATGTTATTTTGCATCCCTTCAATTATTCAGAGCAAACATTTCTCCCAGTAAAGGTCTGGATGCTGGGACGCGGTCACGGTTCAGAGGGGAAGGTCTGGACGTCACAGCGTAGACCTGCACTACACTTCATCACCGCACTTACTTTGTTTACAGCAGAGTGGGATCAACCTGAGGCTGTGGCTCCACAGCTGCTCCACGACGCTCAATTACCACCGGAGTCCAGTCTGAACACTCAATCTGAGCCTCAGAAAATACATAAAGGTTTTCATTCACTCCAGAAACATTCATCCAGCATTTCTTATCAATAAGAAAACTAAAAAATATGTATCCTTTGTTTTGGCTGTTTAGATTCTACACAATGATTAATTCTTAAAAAATAAAATGTTTTTCCTCCCACCTAAAACACTACAGAGATAGTTTGGTCTGTACCCTGTGGATCATAGGTGGTGGTGTAGGTGTAAAATAATACAATAAGATGATATCAATTACCCGACCTCCTCTCCTCCATGTTGTTTTGGTGCATTCACTGAAACTCCGGAGCAGATCGGGGCAAGTCACGTTCTGTTTGTTTAAACTAATAACCGAAGCGTTTCCCTCGGACGACACGTTCCACTTCTTCTTTTCTTTTTGTGACAGACCAGAATAAACTCGAAGGACTTGTTAATTTACTACTTAATGTTTATATTGTGTGTAGGCGTGTCTCTTGTTGTGTTCCATTCATGCGTTGCCTTCGGTTCCTCACCCATAGCCCAGATCCACAGCTTTAATGGATGGCCTGTATTTTGTTACAGCTCCAGCTTCTCTACACCACCGTCTGTGTCCGATTGTTTCTCCTGGACTCGTAAATCAAACGGCACACACACATATTTGGTTTGATTAGGGATCAAAAACTTCTCAAAACAGCAGGTCGTTGTAGTTTCCAGCAAACAGCTCATTTATTTTATTTTTTTTTCTTAGGAACTACTTTCAGCTGTGGATTAATACACGGCTGGTATGCAACGTGGCGTACGTGGAACTAAATCTGAAATAACTGCAGCATGTTTAAGTTTTATGTAGTTTTTGGATTCCAATGGAGAACTATAGAAATAATATACCAGACTCAGACAGAATCAGCCATAACAATATGACCACCGACAGGAGAAGTGAATAACATTTAAACCATCTTGTGACAATTCATTGTTCTTCTGGGAAACTTTTGGACCTGATATTCATTCTTGTGGATATTACTTAGACATGTAGCACCCACCTAGACCAGACCAGACACCCCCACCTCATAGAAATGACGCAGCAGGATGCAGAATGATACAGGCACACACACAAATGGTTATAACGGTATAAAAAAAACATGAAGAACAGCACAGGGTGTTGACCTGGCCTTCAAATTTACTAGATCCTGAACTGATCAAGTATCTGTGGGATGATCCTCAGAGGACCTTCCCCTCAAAGACCCCCACTGACAACATCCTGTTACCAACAAGTAATCTGATTACTCCTTTAAAAACTTAGGTACTTTACTGATTACTTGATTTTAATCAAAAGTTACTTAAAAATAAATAAAATATATATTTTTATTTTTTAAAAAAAGGCAGAATTTCCTTTACAACATGCTAACCAACTTCTTGAACTGTCTCCCACTTACTGGTTTTACACCAAAATCCAAGTTTTTTTTTTTTGTTTGTTTTTTTTTTTTTTGGTGAGGCGAACCTGTGACCCTTTGGCCTTATCGCCAGCAGGAAAAATAAACACACTGTAACTTGGATAAGTAACTTTAATCTGATTACTGGTTTGGAAACAGTAACGTGTTAGATTAGTGGTTACTGGAAAAAAGCATTACTAAAGCCCCTTTCACATCACACAAAAAACCTGGATCAAATGACTGAATGACCCGGCAGTCGACCTGGGATTTTATCGGCTCGGCTTCGATGTGAACAGGAATGTTGCGTTGACCCGCTAATTTACAAGACGTTGATGTACCTACCTGTCACATTCTGGTTTTGTCTCTGGACGGCCTGTCAGACTGTGTCACTGTAGAAGCTCCAGGGCTTTGAGCAGCTCAAAAACAGAGAAAAGTTTTTACACAATCATTACAGGAAGCACATAGGTGAAGTAGCCCTGTGCATGTGTGGCTGTGTTTATATACAGCTTGTATAGTGATATGCCACAAAATTTTTATTGATCATGGCAGCGCACTGGCAAGACCGTGAGCTCCGTGAGCTGCTCTGCATCCAAGGAGAAGAGGAGATTCGGCAACAGATATCAGGCTTTATTCAAACATCGCCAGTATTTTGTGCCTGCGCACTTAAATGCGTACATGAACGTATGACACATAGTTGTCGTGACGATGGGCAGCTCTCACGCGGAGAGACCTGGGACTTCTGGAGATGTGAAAGACCACCCAAGGCCGGTCTAGCCGGGTCTGAAAATCCTGTGTCAACCATCACTGGTTTCCAGACACCACAGGACACCCTCAGACGGTCCACGTCCATTCTCTGATGACTCACAACTGCTTTGGAAGCACAAGGAAGATCTTTATTGGGAAGGTGGTCATGAAGTTGTCAAGCTACCATGTAGTGACAGTAACAGAATCAAGTCACAAACACAGCACTGATTTCTCTCATAGAAACCACTCACACAAGCTTTAGTTGCTCAGAAGTTAAAGATTCCTTTCTCTAGAAGTCATGACAGAGCACAATTAAGACAAACAAAGTCCAGATAAAGTTAAATCCTCATTATGAAAGTTTAAACTTCTATTCGGCAGACAAACAGAGTGAGCTAAGAAGACAGACCAGCCATAGTCCCTGTATCTGCTCTTAGACAGTAGAATAAGTTCAGATCAAACCTTCAGCTCAGACTGTTGATTTCAGAGCAACACACATCACAGCTGAGCTTCAAAGGAGTTTCTATAACAACATCAGCGGGCGCATCTTTTACCGACAGCGCGTCACTTCTCATCGCGGCACCTGCATCATATCGCTGGTTCATCTGCGGTTAGCGAACCTGTCGGCTCCCCACCCCTAAACCCTCGGATACCAAGAGCAGGAGACATCTGAGCTATTTACTCAATGAGTGTAATTACCATTGGCTATTCACACGAGGCCGGCTAACTGATGCGATAAGTACCTTTACACTTTCATCTTCCTTTAGTTCCCGTTTTAATTGCTCATACTCTCTTTGAAACCTAGCTGTGCCTTCTAATAAAGAAGAAAGCCGGGCCCAGCTGTGTGTCTCTGATTGTTGTGTCGGAGCTGGAGCTCGTGGTATTGTTGTGTATCTGTGTGTGTGTGTGTGAGTGTGTGTAGGGGCGGGGGGGCAGTGAGGCATGCCTTTTGAACAGCAGGTGGTAATTGAAACAAAACAAGGGCTGATTAGGGAAGCGTCTGGCAACTCATGATCCAAACAGTGAGCCGCCGAGGAGCCCAAACACAAGAGCCCTGGAATAAAGTGGTCATCATCTAATTAACAGAACACATTTTAATTACCGAGTAAACCAAGCAGTGCAGTGTGTCAATTTAACTGATGTGGTAAGTGCCAGTTTACAATATCAGAAACAGACAAATAATTGGAATCTAATTACAAGCAGGTCTATTGCACACCAGCGCCTGCAGCCCGTCTTAATAAACAAATTTTTACATCAAACCATGAATAACAAACACTGCAGGACGGCTAATTGCCTCGCTGCAACGTTGGGAGTTTGCCAGCTCCGACTATTTGACTGAAGCTCTTGTGTGAATGGATGAGGCAGTGTTGTGCTTTAATTAGAATTAAGTGAACAGCAGCCATTCATGTTTGTTTTTGTAATCTACCAGAGCCGAACAATGCGACTGTGATCTGGGGTATCGCTGATCTCTGTGGGCCGGAGCAGCACACGGGTTAAATGCTATTTATAGGTTAATGACGTGAGAGGAGAAGAAGAAGAAGAAGAAGAAGGAGAAGAAGAAGACTGGGCTCAGTTCAGACGTGTGGGTGGGTTTAGGTTTTATTTGCTCAGGTGTTAATGGACGTCCAAGGTTTCTGTATGAGGCAGACCAACGACCTCAGGACTGATCTACATAAAGTTCAAACTTTTCATCTGACATCACCAATGGCTGCACGACTTGAACGCTCTGCAAAGACTCCACATCATTGGCTGATTATACTACGAACAAACCCATCATCAGGACTCTCAAGTTTTGGATTTAGCTTGGAGTGAGAACCAGCCGTGATTCAGAAGCAAATGTCCTGCAAAGTTCCTAGACTGTAATAATGTAGAAGAAGAACGCAAAAGTAATAGCAAGAATTTCAATTAAATATGCAAAGTGTGCAAATCAGATATTTTAAGTAGCTTGTTGCTATGAGCAAGTCTTTGTGTTTTCAGTCATGACGTTCAGTTCTTCTACAGATGACGTTAGGAAAATATTCTATGAGCTGTAATATTCAGAAAAAATGAAGATGAACAGATGAGAAGAGCCTAAGACAGACTTTTACTGAGACCATCTGACCTGTTTTCTCTTCTACTTTGCTGCTCAGCTGAGCTCTGCTGTAACTGGACCCTCCACCAACGCTGGGACCAGACTCCGTGTGTTTGCTCTTTCCCAGAATCACTGGAGACCTTTTGGTGAGTTAACAGTTCAAACAGGCCTAGTGTTGACAAATCAAATGTCAGTTTAAAGAAGCATGAGAATGACTAGATATCGGGACATTATTGGAAGTAGTCTTTTATACATGTGGGTAAGAAATGCATTATTTGCATAAACAAGCGTCTTCAAGTGCAGTTTCTTTTAGTTTAGTCACAGACAAAATACCAAACAAATCCCAAAACAGCCATTGAAAATAGATTGGCTCCATAAACACACATAAGAAATGTTGAGTATTTTGGTTCCAGTGATTCACTAATGAAGGCCGTGCTTTTCATTTAAAGACACATTTTTCTGTTGCTTCATGTCCATATAAAGCCAGTACATCTGACAGTTCTTCAGAGACAAAAAAGGCTAAAACAAGGAACCTAATGCAGGAAACACGTCTGAAGATTCAGATTCTCAGCCAGGAATCACCAGGAAGTGCAGATGCAGCCCTTCATCAGGTGGATCCACTCTGCAGAAATACAGACGAGCCCACAGGTTGGTTGGATGTGGGCGTCCGAGGGTTTATTTCAGCTCCAAACCCATATGCTCCCTTCTGCACATGCTCTGTTCTGTCCAGGTCCAAACTGGATGTTTCAACAAGATAAAGCCTCTTACATCCACACATCCAGGACCAGTAGAACTTGGCTGCAGGAGCAGAGGATCCAGGTCTTAGAGTGATCAGATCGATCCCTGGACATGAGCCCCATTAAAAATCTGTGGTGGTTTATCAAAAGGTCTGTTTCACAAAGAATTCAGAAGAATTAAAAGTAGAAATTCAAGAAGAATGGGATGAGATTAGCCCTGAACACAGTGTGAAAGGCCAGGATTAGAGCTCTACTGCTGCTAATGGCAGGAGGACATATTAAAATAAATATTAATCTGATGATGTGATGCTTTATTTATTCTTTGTTCAGTTTTGAACACATTCTCTGTTATTTGTTGACTTTGACACAATGTTGAGAACTGACATATTGAAACTGTCAAGAATTTAGGTTTGTTAGTTTTTCTTATAAACAATAGACAAAATAAATATCATTTGTTTGTCTCTGTCTAATGCAGCCACATGTTTTGAAACACAAAAATTTGTGATCATGATGATATTTGACGTTGAGTAAAATTTTAAGAATGTCCAAAAGCTTTTTTCCACCACTGTATAAAAAAAGTCACTACTTTGGCACAACAGCAGGACGAGACCTTGGAATAAGAATAAGACGTTTTTATTGACATTGGTGAAAAACAACAAAATACAGTTTGGCAGCTTTACACAATAAAATACAATATACACAATAAAAACACACAGAAGCATGGAAATGAATGGAATTGGTACAATGAGGAGGAAAAAAAAACTGAGTGAGATGTGTAACTTCCCTGAGATCGAGCTTCAGTTCAGACAAGTCGCACTAAACCGGGCTGCTGTTGAGAAATTAAACGTTAAAGTTTGATGAAAAGCTTTTAGAAGTCGTCTGAAACCACCGTACGTTACGTCCGAAGGCACCAGGGAGCGGCCATCTTGGCTCAGATTGGTCAAAGAGGTGGAGGGTGAGTCTGGTGACACTTCAATACAACTTAAACAGTCATGAAATAAATAAATGGTTTAGTGTGTGGAGTTTTATTTGGTTTCCGAGCCGGGCCTCCAAGTGGTCATTTGTGGAACTGCAGTTTTTGGTATTAGCTTAATTTTTCTCCTTTGGGATCAAAAGCTAGTGTTTCTGACCGCGCCCAGACAGATATTGCTAAATGTGGGCAGACGAAACCTAAAACTATGTTCATTAAAGAATGTTATGTGTAGGAGAAAGATCATTGTTTGATTTAAAGGCGAGTTTTGTCCAGTTGGACGGCGTGTTCTCGTAGAAATTCAGATTTATGTGTGAAACGGAGGCGGTATTATCTGATCATGTCACTGCACCGATATATCTGAGCTCATATTTCAGCCATCTTTATAGACTATAATAATATCATATGTTAATGCCCCTTTATAAGTTAATGTGTGATTAAAAATGTGAATCTCTGCCTTAGGTTCTTTTTTTTTTTTTTAACTTCCTGTTATCTGAACCAGCTTTGAAAACAACACGGATGCACACGAATCCTGAGCGTTTGGTGAAATACAGCCTCCAGAAAGATTGCTTGTGATTTTATATCGTTTCCATTAAATCTTGTCTTTCAGAGGCCTTAATTAATAATACACTTGACATTTATGTTTTCCAGCAATAAGCTAAGGAAGAAACGATTTATGTCACCTAAAGCTTTTTAACAAATCAATGCAACTATTTGTAATTGCTTGTTTCACAAGATTAAAAGTGCTTAGACTTGATCTCTGTCTCGTGTTTAGTGGCCAACATGACCTGCGTCTCCGTCGTAAAAAGCCGAGACCTGGTCGTCAGCATTAGCTCCCGTCACCAAATCCATATCGCTATTATTTCTGGGATTTTTAATGCTGCTGAAATTTATAGCTTATCAAATGTAGTTACCTAAATTGCTGTTAGGAAAAGACAGTTTAACTGTCTCTTTTTAATTGCGATATAATTTAATGTTTTAGGCTGAGATGTGAGTCCTGCAGGAGGTGACAAAAAGGAAGCTGATTTTTTAAGACGCAGTTGGTGCATCTGCCTCCGGATGCAGTGGATCCGTCTACGTTCGGTGTCAACAGGCATCGTGGAAGTTTAATTCTGCAGCAGGAGAATGAGACTCGGAGGAATCAGTATGAACAACCAGCATTTTATTGCATGTTTAGAATGCTCACGTCAGTCATCGCCACTGACTACAACAGAGAGGTCTGCATCAACACAGACGAGGAATGATGAGGAGGTTACAGACTGATGGAAGTGATGAGCAATAATATTTCTCTTGAAAACCGAAAAATAAAAAAAAAATAAAAACAGGAAAAATGAAAACTACAGAGTACATCTTCAAAGAAAAGGGGAAAAAAAAGAAGAAGAAGAAGAAGAAAGAAAAAGCTGCTGCAGGATGAGAGCACCGTGACAGCTCCTGGGCTCCAACCTCCCTCCTCCTCCTCCTCCTCCTCCTCCTCCTCCCCCAACTCCTCCACCACCCCCGCCCCCACCTCCTCCTCCCTCCACCTCCATCTGGAAAGAAACAAAGTGTGATGTGAGAGCAGGAGGAAGGGGGTTGGTTGTTGTTGGTGGTGGGGGGGCGGCTGGCTGGATGTTTGGTGATGGATGAAACGATGGCGTCTTTGCTCGAGTGTTTTTATTTTTTTTAATTTTTGGGGATGTTGAGGTGGGTGGGGGTAGGGGGGTGGCGGGGGGGGGAGGGGGCAGTTCTTCATCTGACCTTTGACCCTCCTGCTGTGCTTGGTTTGACTCATTAGTGCGACGACCGCTGGAGATAAAAAATATAAATATCTTGATGCCAGGTAAAAGTGAACATGACATGGATGAGAAGGAAGGAAGGACGTGTGAAATGAATTCCTCCAAAATAGAGAGAGAGAAAAAAAAAGAAAAGAAAAGACAGCATTTAACAATATTCTTTACATCTTGGCACTGCATATTTTTCTTCTTTTTCCTATTAATTTCATATAAAATATCATTAGATTGATACACCCTTATATTATTACTGACCACTTAAACCACCCTCCCCCTCCCTCCCCCCGTCCTTCCCTTCCCTCCCCTCGATCTCTGAGACCTCGGGATTAGTCATGCAAGATATCTCCGTCTCATAGAGGAAATATATACCTGGCTGCCCTTTTCCCTTTCCCCCTCTCAGAGCAGGTAATCTTTAACATACAGCCACAGAAGGCAGTGGTTGGACCATCAAAAGGAAGTATCAAAAAACAGCTTAACACAAAGAGGGAAAAAAGTCTGTACAAAATGTCAGTGACACCAGAGAAAAGTCTGTTTTTCTATATTACAGTTTAAAATCCAAAAATTAAAAGCCCCCCTCCCCTCGTCCCCGCCCCGACTCACCCAAGATGTCCGCATGGATGGTGTGATTTATCTTTTTTTTTTTTGGTCATTTTTTCTTTTTTTTTACTTTAAAGCAAGGATTACTAAGTAAAATACATTTGCAGCACAGTTTGCTATTTTCCGATACATACAGCAGTTTTTTTTCTCATAGCTATGTCATAGGTAATACAAAGCGATAAAAGCAAACATCATAACACAAATGTATTTTTTGATCTTAAAAAAAAAAAAAAACAAATGAAAGAAAAAGAGAGAGAGGAAGGGGGGAGAGAACAGGAAAAAGACAAAGGCTATACGGACACGTATGTACAACCTAATATGAGAACGGCCCTCAAACAAACAAAAGAAGCCATCATCAGTACATCAGAGAGCGAACGGTGCCACACACAGCTGGGTGAGATCTCCATGAAATAAAGGCCTGAGGTTTGGATTGGTTTGGCTTTTTAAAAAAAAAAAAAAAAAAAAAGATGAAACCTTTTAGATAAACAATTTCTTTCTTTTTCTTAATAATTTTCTCTCTACAGTATCAGACTACAACATGCAAAGACACACAACTAAGTGCAACTGAGTGAAATGTTTATTTTTTCTCATTTAATTGAGTCATTCCCTATAGGTTTGAACTGAGGTATGCGTCCTAACGGTTTTTTTTTTTTCTTCTCATGCTGTTATCTTTAGTAATGTCAAGCTACACATGCTGAGAATGATCTAATCTACCGGCGCTTTTTCCCTCCTTTCTGAATCCCAAACAAACCATCCAGATGACTGGGGGTTTGTGGATGAGCTCGGCCCCCGTTCTCACGGTCCTGGCCCGGCTGTGACTGACCCATCCCACAGCTGCCTGGATATTAAATACATCGTCTGGAAACCACAGATTGCCCTTTTTTCCTTTTAGTTAATGAGCGGCAAACTTAATAAAAAAACAAAAAAAAAAAAGAAAGAAAGAAAAGAAATAAAGCAATAACTGCCATAAAGTACCTTGTACCCAGCTTATTAGTTGACAGGAGTGTTTTTTAATATAAAAAGTAATAAGTTGACAGAAACTAAACACAGTCATAAAGTCTTGCCAATCTTAACAAAAAAACTAAACCCCCTAAAAAGTGGCATACAATCATTTCAAAGGATACAAAGAAGATAAGGAATCATAGAAGACAAACACTGAATCATTGTGTGGTCCAGTTGAAGCACAGAATCCGTTTCACATTGTTCTCTGCAAAGCTTTTTTTTTTTGTGTTTTTTTCCATTTACCAGTATATTTTTCCTCATCGATTTTTATCTACATACCCTTTACGTTGCACACAGATCTGCTCCTGACCAAAGAAAGCTCCTTTTCTTTCCCCTCGCGTGGCCCGAACACTAAACCTTTTCCCTAATTTGGTCATCATTTGGGCCAGACTGCACAACCTTAACTGCAGCTGTCCTGTCCGAGCCCCCAGCCCCCAGCCCCCAGCCCCCCCTTTGGTTTTTTTATTTTTTGTTTTATAAAAATGAACGAAAAGGCCAGTTTGAGGAGCGGTTCCTTGAATCCGCCGCCACCGGCTCCGTCACCGCCGGCCACTCAGGTCGACCGGTGGGAGAGGATGGAGGAGGAGAAATATTTGGCCTTATCTGCTATTGCATGGAACACACAACATTGACTTGTAGTTTATCTTTGGTAGTCACAGAACAAGATATTCAAACACATAAAAAATAAAAACAAAAAGCCAAATAAAACTTAAAATAATAATAATAAAACTAAGAATAAATTAGAAGTGGTTGATTGCAGTCTTGAAATCCACGGTCTCTTAAATTTAACTGGATTTTTTTTTTTTATTTATTTCATTTTGCTGCATCATAAAACCACGTGTGGACTCCACTCGGTTCAACGTTGCAGACTACAACAACTCTTGGCTTTTTGGGTGAACGTGGACGACTCCACGTTGTCTAAATGGCGCGTACGGTTCGTTTCGGGGCCCTTCCTTCCGATGGCTGTCAGATGCTGGAATGTGCAATGCTTAGGTCTTATTGCAGGTCTCAGGATTTGTTCCCTCGATGAAAAGAAAATGAGCATTTCCTCCGGTGTGCAATTATTAACACTCAAAACTTAAAACTAGTCATGCGCGTGATACAAATAAAACTACGGGGAATGCGCGTTTATCTGGGAGTGAAATTACAGCGTGGAAAAGCAGACACGTTTGATTAACGGTGACAGTTGTGTTCAAGGAATCACAATTAGTTGGTCTAAATCATTATCTCGCCGGTGCACACCTGACATTTTCATTTTGCCTTTTTTTTAAAAAAAAAAAAAGAAAAAAAAAAGCTGGAGCTTGTAAGTGATCAGAAATTGTGTTGCAGCTCAGCATGCTCTGCCGTGTGGGGCTGTTTTAAAGTATAATTTCATAAGGATAAATCATAACCTGCATGATTTCTCTGTCATTCATTCGCATCTTAAATTAAACTTCATTGATGCGTGGAGGGAGCCTTCATTATGAGTAGTGCATTGCCAATGGACTTCATGAGCAGGAGGAGGGGGAGGAAGGAGAAGAGGAGGAGGAGGAGGAAGGAGGGAGGAGGGAGGAGGGGGTGAGGGATGGGCTACTTTCATTTTTTATTTTTTTGGGGGGGAAGATCGTGGAATAAATGACAGAAAAATACTACTTGGTATGTGACATTCTGCTTCATATGTGTGTGTGTGTGTGTATAAAGGAACAACATGAACTAAAATCATAAACATTCATCATCGAGTGCCGACCACACAGAATCTCCACAGCATGGACATGAGGTCTGATCAGTTCAAAGAAACAATTCAAACGAAAGATGAAAACATCTACAACAGCATTGAATGATGGCGAAGACACATTATGTTGATATTTTAGAACCTTTCACCCCCCAACATCGAGAACAACAACAACAATAACAAGAAAAATACAACCCCCGCCCCGCCCCCCCCCTCCCCCCTTCCCCGCAAAAAATAAAATAAAAATAAAAACAAACTCCCATCCTTCCACCCACCCACGATGGAGTCAAACCAATGAGAAGAAGTGTTGAAGGCAGTGACAATGAACCTTCCCTCACGCGCGCACACACACGGTGTAAATTAAATGTCAGTCTCTTCAGTTTATGGTCAGGTGTTTGTGTCTCAGAGAGGGAGGGAAGGGGGGAGGGAGGGGGTGGGTGGGTGGGTGGGGGAGGCGGGGGGGGGTGTGTGTGAGGGGTAACCCTTCTTTCAGTCCGCTGGGTGCTGCCCAGCGAGGGTCTCCCCAAACTCTGACCACGTCGGTACCAAACAAGTCCGTCTGACACATGAGTAGAAATAGTTTTCTGAAGCGTTACTTAAATCAAAAGTAGAAAGAAATCGGAGGCGAGCGTCCTCACGTGTCGTCTCCTCCTCCTCCTCCTCCTCCTCCTCCGTGTGTGTTTTTTTTTTTTTTTCGTGCGTGTGGGTTCTCGCTATGTTTTAATGGCACTAAAAAAGTTTAACTCTTAGTCATCAGCGGCTGAGACTGCAGTTCAGTGTTTGGCCTCTGGGGAGCGTTTTCTGTCGCCCAGATGACCCAGACTGCCTCAGCGGCGGCCTCTGAGGCTGGGCGGCCGGGGGGAGGGTGGTGGTGGTGGTGGTGGTGGTGGTGGTGGTGGGACTGGAGGAGGAGGAGGGAGGGGGGGTGCGGCGCTAGCCTTACAGCATGTCGTCGTGGCCCTGGTCGTCGTCGTAATCTCTGTGATGGTCGAAGTCCGGACTGTGATTGGCGGTCGTTACCAGGGAGAGGGGCCCTTCGTGGTCGTCGGGGTCCAGTGGTTCCTCCTTAACGCTGATGTGATGCCTGGAGGAGGAGGAGGAGGAGAGAGGAGAGAGGAACTTTGTTAACCCTTTGACTTCCACACTAACAAATACGATTAATCGCGATTAAATATCATTCATTTTTAATCTATATTAATATTGAGTATTTTGACATGTCATTATTAAAATGTTCACACGATTGCACAGAGTCAAACAATATAAACACTGAAGCTGTGTGATGTATAATTTCATCTGTTCAAAAGCGCCGTAGCTCAAAAAGTATAGAAGCCACAGTTTAGATATTTGTAGATATAATGTGTTCACACACGGGCAAAATTTAATGACTAGAAAACGGGTACAAAATGAGAAATTAAGCATTTTATTGTCTACTACTACTACTAAAAAAAGATTGACCATGTGGTTACAATGCCAGTTAAAGGGTTAATGGGGCTGGGAAAAAATATCGATATGGTAATATATCGCAATACTTTTCCGTCCGATACATTATCGATTTTGAACGTTTTAATATTGATTGAAAAAGAAAAAGTCGTGTTTTGGTTCGATCGTGAAAAAACTTCCGCACCACTGCTTCGCAAGGTGTCGCTGTAGCGCCACCTAGCTACGCACTGTTCCCAGCGAGGCAGTCGAAGAAGTGGACAGGGAAGTAGCAGAGCCGAGCAAAATTCAAAACTGACGTTTGGAGGCAGGACAAAAGAGTGCGCAGTTTGCAAACTCTGCTTGGCTCCAGATAGATATTCAGGGAACACGACCAACTTGCGAATTCAGCTAATGAGACACCGTGAGGTGTTGCGCTCGCCAGGCAGCAGCGGCCGAAACCAGTTGATCTGAAGAAAACTGCACTGGATAACACAGTACTTTTTTTTTGTTTTACACATTTTCGTTCAAGGAGACAATTGTGAACTGTATTTTGACATTTAAATGGTGAGAAACTGCAATAAACTTGAAATGGATAATTTAAATTAATATTGTTTTTTTACTCAATTTGTTCAGTGTGATGAACATATATACAACTTGTATTTTAAGCTGCATTTAAAAATGTATCAGTGAACTATGTAGATTATAATATTTCAATAATGTATCGTATCGTGACTCAAGTATCGTGATATGTATCGTATCGAGTCCTTTCCAGTACCCGCCCCTATTTGTTAAATATATATATTTTTACAAAATCAAAAAATGAAATGATCCCGACCCGAGCGGATTGTGTTTATAAAGGAAGGAGCAGGGGAACAAAAACAAATGTCTGGCTTCACAGTGAAGCTGTGAGAGGGAGCCTCACTGGTCCTCATGATAATTTCTGCTTTCTTTTGAGGTATTCCAATCCCGGCAAAGCTGCAGGCTTTTTTTATTTTCATGGCAACCGACAACAGGGTATTCACTTAGAATTGATAAATGAGGAAGATTAACAACGTGAGACGAGGAGAGGAGAGAATGGACTCGGCGGAGTGAGTGGGCTGCCGTTGTCAGCCTCCTGGTGGCGGAGGATCAGCGGCGCGCTGTGTGTTCCCCTTCCTGCTCGTTAACATGCACAACCTGCGAGGCGGGTCTCCAGAGGACGACCCCGAGCCGGCTTCTATCATTAATCAACTTCAAGCAAACACAGCGACCAGACACCGGCGTACATGCTTTAAACTCCAGAATTAATGCATATTTTCAACCAAGTGTCAATAAGAGAAGAAAAGCGCTGGCAGGGAAGGCGCGCGAGGAGAGAGGCAGCGGCGCACTCGGCACAACACCGTGATAAGAAACAGAGCCCTTATGAGAATAATAACGCTGTCACTTGTAAACAAGGCAAAAACATGAGTCCCCCCAGCTCACAGCCTGGGCAAAAGAGCCACTAAAGAGATGAGATCTGCCAAATTTCTCATTACAGAAACAGAGCAGGAATAAAGCGAAGGGGGAGAGGAGGCCTGGCTGTGGAGGAGAGAAAAAAAAAAGAAAAACATTATGAGCAGCAGCTGCAGGGGACTCGCCGCTCTAACCTGCGGTGCCAGGCTGCTGTAGCGGAGGTAGAGCGGTGTCAGGATGAGGCACCGGGCTCATTTACTACAACAACAAGGGACAACTGGCACTTTCTTCATCACCAAAGCCCACATTTGATTCATTCTCACCAGGATGTCTTGTGTGATTTGCAGCTATTGTGATGTGAGGCACTCGTATGCTAATGAGCTGACATGTTTTGGTGTAAATTATAAAGAGAGGAGGGAATGGGGGAGGGGGGGTGAAAAAGTAAAGTCAGCTTTTCTATCATTTTCACATCAAAGTAACTCCACAAGTGCCGTTGCCTCAGGTCTGACTCTGTGGCTGCAGGGCACACATGAAATTGTTATTATTATGCTATTGAACTGCATGCTGATTCCACACTTTGCTTGTAATTAGCCTTCTCTGGATGCCGGCTCTCGTCTGGCTGTTTAAGGGCAGCGATCTGGTTTCTTCGCCGTGTTAAAATAAGCTGCGTCCTGTCAAGCGGCAGCAGCGCCGGCACATGTGGAAAACACATGTTGTTGCACAGTTATCAGCCGTGATGAGCTTGTACCGAGAAGAGAGACAGGGTGAAACCAGGGAAGCTCTGCTCGTTGGACTGTATAACCTTTACTGCTCACTCCATAGGCGCAGAATGCTGGGTATGTTTTGTTAATAAGAAAATAAAGTTCTTTAAAAGCAAAAAAAAAAAAAAAACAGCTTTAATTCATTTTCTGCTTGCGTAAAGCGTATAGACACAATTATGTTGAAGGAGCTGTGAGCTCTATCAGCCTAAAGATAAAAGCAGAGGGGGCAGAGGGAGAAGCAGGCTGCCTCTAGGCCAGCACACCCATCCTGTCTCTGCCTTTCCTGTTCCACAGCCACGCTCAGAGCTATGTTCACAGTGATTAGGGATGGCACTTTCCTCCATTTGGCCAGGAGCTCATTACTGCACCTTTTTTGTTTTCAGGCAGAATTTCCCCCAAGCTCAGACATTTCATGAGGCCATCCCCGAGTCTACGCATCGGTGGTCTGCCCCCACATCTGGAAACGATGCAGCGTGTGCTGTATTATTTTAGGCTTCAAACAACTTAGCAGACACTCCTATACAACAAGTGAATGGGGAGCTGTGGTTTCCCGCCGACCGCAACTTTTCTCCATGAGGCTCTTGGATGATGTCCTCCAGACTAATTATGCTTCTTGTGTTGTTTTTCCTTCGGAGGCTCGGGAGCGTTTCTGAATGTGTTGCGGCTCGTATTGCACCACGTCGAAGACAGAAATCCCGTCACTCTACGTTCTGGCATTTTGTAAATATTTTAGCGAACTGGAACGCCGATCGCGACGAGGGCTCGGCCAGACGGCAGGACACGTGAAGGAGAGTTCATAAACCGGCCGTTAAAACAACAGCTCGTCTCTTCCTGGCCGTCCTGGTGATGGAAGCTTCGAAAAGGTGGAGTTTCCTTTACTGCAGGGAGGCCTGCCACTGCACTGACCATGACCCCACACACCGTCCAATATCATCCCTCTCTACTTTATTTATTGTGCCTCTGGCATTGTTTCTGTTTGATCTAACGCCATGCATTAGGTAATTTTAGAGCGTTTTGGGTGGGCACTGGAATTGTTTTGTGTCGACGTCTATTTGGAGCGTGTCTGTCTCGGTGGAATAAGCAGCTTTTTTTTTTTAAAAAACCCCCGCCCCTTTCTTTACTTTTCTTATGATAGAAAGTGTTTTGCCACTCACATAGCTGGCAGGGGCGAGCGTCCCGGACTGCTGTCACTGCCGTTGCTGTTTCCATGGTCCATCGCTCCATTCATCTCCTCGCGGATGGCGTTGGCCAGGGAGTTGAGGGTGGGACTTCCAATGGAAGCAGTAGTGTATAGAGGTATGTTGTTTTCTGCCATTGAAGCCTGAAAAACCAAAGCCCGAAGCATTAAATGTGAAACGGAAGAGAGTTGTCAGCACTTTCTCAGTTGGCCATCACTCTTTTCATGCCGGCACATCGCCCTAAAGACACAGCAGAGAGTGACTAAGGTGAAAGACTTAGCTCTAACTGTCTTTTAAAGTTCTCAGCGAGGCAGGAAAAGATGAAGTCACTTATTAGTTTTACCTGGAAGGCAGCAGAGAGGGTCGGACCATAGCCCAAGCTGGTCTGAATGTTCTTCACTAAGGCCGGACTTCTGCAAACAGAAAAATTAGATTACAACCACAGACTCACCTCGCACGCATTCCTCAGATACAGTATCTTATTTCATTAAAAAGAAATCAATGCACTTTGTATAAGAACTAAACAAATTTACTGGTGTAGTAATGTGAAGATTAAGGATATAGTTCTATGATGTTCAATCACTTGACGATACCACACAACTATCTTCAACACTTTGCATTTCATGGAAGGAAGAACAGGTTGATGGAGGCAGATCTTGTGAAAGCAATATGGATTAACACAAAAAGCATGATGGCAACACTGAGGTGGGGAGGGGGAGGAGGGGGGAGCATGCAGGTGGGGCCGCTGAAGTTTGCAGGGCAGGCGGAAGTGCTTACTGTACGAGCAGCTCGTCAAAGTTCTCGTCAGCGGCGTATTTCCGAGGGCGGCCTCGCTGCACGTGGCGGCCGCGCTTAAACTCCTCATCATCAACGGTCCAAAAGGACCCAAACTCATCCTCTACTCTCACAAAGCACTTATGCAGGGAAAGGTTGGTGCGAATGGCACCCTGGGAAAGCAAACCAGTGGTGGGGGGGGTGGGGGCCAGCCAGATGCAGATGCAGCGACAGACAGACAGACAATGGATGGACAGACATAAGGAGGAGGTTGAGGATCAGGATGAAAAACCACCAAAAGACGACTGGAAGCATGAAGGGAAGACACCTCGGAAGCAAGCGGGGACGTTATGGCACACACACAATGAGATGGAGCAGCAGTAGCAGCAGCAGCAGCCTCTTCCCATCAGTCAACGGGGACACAGACTCTAGTCAGGGCAGAAAAACAAAAAAAAAGGGCCAAACCTACCCACTGATCTTTTGAGGCCGTCTCTTTTGGAACTCTATTTCGTCGACTGTCCACACAGCCCCTTTTACGTTTTCTACTCGCACAAAACACTTGTGAAGACTAAGATTATGCCGGACTGCATTCTGCAGTTGGTGTAAAAAAAGAAAAAAAAAAGAAAAAAGAAAAAAAAAAGAAGAAGAACAGAGAGAAGAGAGAGTTTCTATCAGTACAGTTAAACTTTTATATTAAAGCAGAATTATTGTGACAGGAACGGGATGAAACCTGAATGAAAACAATAAATTAACTGGAAGTAAATGGTGCGTCAGTTTCCAAAAAAAAAAAAAAAAAAACTTAAACAGCATGAAAATATTTACTGGTTTCCACGGTAACGGCCTTAAATCATGTGACATCCTTCTCCTGATCAGCACGTACAAATTAAATGAGTGGCAAACAGAATTCATTTATTTATTTATTTATTTTTAAACTGACCAGAAGATGTTGGATTAATTTTAGGTGAAAAATAAAACTTAACTGCGGGCGAATATTATTTAGTCGTGGAAGCAGAGAGCGTGTATCACGCCTTTGTTATTCCAGGCTGAGTGCATGTGTATGTGTGTAAAAAAGAGGAATCCAGTGTTTATAACACCAACGTGCCCCTATGGAAGGGCTGTCAGTAAGTGTGGGAGCTAATGGAGGACGTGGGTGGAGCAGGGTGGTGGGTATGCAGTGTGTGTGTGTGTGTGTGTGTGTGTGTGTGTGTGTGTGTGTGTGTGTGTGTGTGTGCGATCAGCTAACGCTCAGAAGGGCTTTCAGTGCTTCGTCGCTGCTTTCTCATTCAAATCTCACTTTTCTGTCTGTCTCCAGTGGTTTCTGTTTTGTTGTTTTGTTTTGTGTGTCTGTGTGTGTGCATGCATGTGTGTGTGTTTTTTTGTGGCCTGGTGGAAAACAGAGTGTTCCCTTCTGAGGAGAGTGTGAGGGGCTCAGCCAGGAGTCACTGGCAGAGCGCTGCTATGTTAAACTAATGCTACCCACCAGAACATCTCCACTTATTACAGGGAGAGGCTCTTTTTTCTTTCTTATTTTTCTTCTCTATTTTTTTTTTTTTCTTTTTCCCAGAAATGTACATTTTCTTCTCCTTGGCTGTTCCACACTGGCCGGTGTTTGTTTTAGGGGAGGACGTTGATTTGGACGGGGTTTTGTGTAAATGTTCGTTTATAAAGGTATTAAGGCCTGGCCGGCGTTTAGCGCTGCGTCACATCAAAACAAAAGTTATCTCCTTATCGCTCCGTTTCTGGTGCAAAGACATTAGCAGGAAAAACAAAATTACCTTCCATGTTGCTGCGTTGCGCCTAAAATATGCAAACATTCGTGTGAACCAGTTGTAGATTTCGTTTAGTGTTAGCTGCTTTTCTGGAGATTCGAGGATCGCCTGCGTTGAGGAACAGTGACAGAAACAAACACTTACAATTTTGCTCCCTTCACAAAACGATTAATAATTCACAGAAGGCATGCAGGTCTGTGTGTGTGTGTGTGCTCTGAGAAAAACACAAGACAACCCAAAAAAATAAAAAGAAACTGTCTATGTAAAGAGCACTCGGGTTCTAAAATGCACGGGAAAAGATTTGAATATATTTTCTTCTGCTCGTGCAAATGAAGGGCGAGCGAAAACATTTCTCAGGCAGATTACAGGGCAGCAATTATGGACGGCACAGATTAATTCCTGAGATCCCAGATTACTGTGGTCGGCCGATAATTGACTGGCCATCTTAAAACAGGTTTATCCCTACTGTTGTGTGAAATGAATTTGGTTAATAATAATCGGGGGCCGCCGCTGAAATGCTTAATCAAACCACAAAATTCACATGTGTGCCTGTGTTTCTTCAAGTCCTTGCAGACGCTCTCCTCAAACTGTGCTCAAACATGACGAGAAATAAACAGAGGAAAAAAAAGAAAAGTTGCTGCTTACCTGTCTTATTAGTGAGGCGTACGTGAAGGGCGGCCTAACATCTGCATTCATGTAAAACTCTTTGTTCTGACTGAGATCTGCACACGGGAGACAAACAGGTTGGGATGTAACAGTGGGATCAGCAGCTATTAACACGGATCAAAGCATCGTACACGTGTTTGGTTTTTTTTCGCGCTGACGTACCCGGAGAAATGGGCATGTTGTACTTTTCTGAGTAGCGCCGTCGCATCGGGCCCACGCTGTGCAGGCTGTTGGCCGTGATGACGGAGTGGGTCTGGGACAGGGGCGTGAGGGGCGTCGTCGGCGTGGTGGGGGTCTGGGGAAGACTCAGAGGAGGAGAGGCCTCGGGGGCCGACTTGGACAACGTGACGTTGGACACTAGGTTGAGCTGAGAGACGGAGACCAGAGCAAACAAACGCAGAGGCAGGCGGTTAGTCTTTCTAATTACCCCCGTGTCTCCTGACGCCTCATTGCCTATGCATATCTCCTTTCTAATTGCAGGCAGGCCCTGAGATGATCCATGAACGTTTGCTAAATGTTTGGAAAGCAAACCCTAGAGCCCTCCGCTCTCCACCTCCTCTATTCTTCGAGCTCTCCTCCCTCCTAACCTCTCCATTGCTGCCGTGTCAGGCCCGTCCCCAGCTCTCTGTTTCACCGCCTTTGTTTAATCTTTTGTCCCGTTTGGACAACACCCCATCCACCCACACCCACCCACCTCCATCCACACACCCACTCTGGCTCTCGGTGAGGGTTGAGTTGTGAAAGGAAGATGAGTGGCCTGTGCAGCTCTGAAAAATGACAGTGTGATTCTCACCTACCGCTGAGCAGCCCTGCTAATAAGGCAGCCAGAGGAAGAAGCCAATCTGGGCTAATTACAAGCTGAAATTGTATTGTGAGGACTCTAATTAGAAGCTGCTTATGGAGGCGATCTGATGATTAACTACTGTATCTGACTGACCTCCATCATTAGGGCCGTGATGTCCGCGGTAAAGATGGACCCGTGGTGTTTTCATGCACGGCCTTACGTAGAGTTAGTGTTTGGTTTCGCCGCTGAGGATGGGCTGGGCGGGCTGAGCCCAAGAAGGGTTTTAAGTAATAATGGCTACAAGGTAAACTAATTACGGCGAGTGCTCCGAAGGTATAGCATGGCTTCCAGCTGCTGTGGCAGCTCTGAGCCAAGTGCCAAGCCTCCGTACTGGAGCAGCAGTCAAGTGGAAAATTCTAGCCTGACCCCCCTGCTCCAGCTATTAATTGGCAGGAAAACTAATGACACATATACATATTCCCACAAAATTGTTCTAATTGCTAATTTGCCGAAGGAGGCCAGTTTCCAAATTAAACATGACTTCAGACTGGGAGAAAAAAAAAATGGAATAATAGAGAAACAGAGAAGAGGCAGAGAAAGGATCTTTGACATCACGTGTTGATGGTGAGAGATTAAAAAAAATGTTTATTTCTGTCTTTAATTTTATTTTGCAACATTTCTCTCACACGAAAACGACACTAAAAATTAGTGACATTTTTAGTTTTTATGAACTGACCACCCTCCGACCCCCCCACACCACCCCCCCTCCTCCCTTCAAACAGACACGTGTCCAACTCCTCACAATGTCTATTTATGTTTTTGAGGCTGAACTCTGGGCTTTTTGGCAGAGTCTGCCCAAATAATTTGGATTTGATGCTCAAAATGTAGACGACGTCCTCACGCACGGTAGCAGAAGACGTGTTATTCTGAATCGTGAACAAAATAAATTACGGCCGGGCTTGCGTGTTTCTGACACAATGCTATCAATAGAACGGGGCTGCGGTGTTGACTTCTCTTCCTGTGGATTAGCAGGCTTTGTTTCATGTTTCATCCATATTCCCTGGCCATAAACACAGAGAGGCTTCAACAATAGGCCAGACAGGCTGGTAATAGCCTTGCCTTTGTTTGCCTCACCATTTGGGCTCACTCCAGTTCCGAGACAAAATGAGACTTCAGACTGAAATTAATTAAATGGTAATTGGTGATCTAATTATACTGGCTTTGACTCGGCAAGCTGCTAAAGAAAATAAACAAAAAGTCCCTCCTTAATTATGTATGGCGTAAAAGGTCAGATTTCTGACAAGAATGCTTAGTGACACCGTGTGCAGCAGACACCCACCCACACAGACACATATAAACACACACACACACACGGAAGCACGCATTGCTAATGTGGCACATTTTGTTTTGACCCCCCCTCCCTCCTCACCTCCCCTCCCTCCCCTCTCCCCTTTCCTACCACCCCCCCCCACCCCCCAACTACCTCGGAAGAATAAAACAAATCCCATTCATTTGAAGCTGTAAATGCACAGTATCAGTTTGTTTGTCTTTAATTATGACTTAATGTAAACCAGCGAGTTCATCCGAGCTACTTCGCTGTGACAGTTGCCTAGTTATACATGCCCTTCTTTATATGCAGCAGCACAAAACAGCAAAAAAAAAGCAACAAAAAAAAAAAAAAAAACAGAACTAGCAATTACTGGAAGAACACTCCCCCCCCCCTCTCTCCAGAGTGGCTCTATTTCCAGTCAGCTCTGAGAATACTTTCATTCCACATCATCTTTGTGGCTACTCTCTGATGCTGCAATCTCACTAAAGCCTCGCTGGGACTGGAGGCCCTGACCTGTTTAAGTCCACCACTCACCCAGCTGAAGTCAGACATATTTATCAAAGCATTTCATAGCAGCTTGCAGCAGCGGGCGAAGCGCTGGAGAATGGGAGTCTATTTATTTGAATAAAAATCCCGACTCGCCCCCCCCCCACCCCCCCTTGAGAGCGCTAACGCTGAGCCCTGACACAGCCATTCTCACGGGCCCCGGGGAGAGGAGAGGAGAGGAGAGGTAGCGAACTCAAGATGCTATCTGCCGCCCCGACCACTTTTCATATACAAATGCCCCCGTGTCAGAGCCCTCGTTGTGCACTCTAATCTACACAATCAGAGTGTGCGACACAGGCGCAGCTTTAACAGACAGCTTATTGTCATTCGACATCTCCAGGCGCTTTATGTTGAGCCCTCTGGGTGTCAATAGCCACCCCTCTCACTGTAAATAAATGATCCAAGCTGCACGGCATGCATGCATGGGGGGGGGGCACACGAGTGCATGCGTGTGTGCATGTGTGTGTGTTGTGTGATTTCATATTCACGCCCCGCAGTAAAATGATCTTTGCTCATTTGGCTATCTGAGTGAACTGTCATTTAGACTGAAATATGTTAGCGAGCCCCCCCCCCCCTTCGCCCCCCCTCCCGTCCTCACCCTTAAACACGACAAAACAGAGCAGACACTTAAAGCGCCGTATGTGGAGGCTTCGCCCCCCGCTACAGGACGGGGATTAGAGGAGGACGCTTCACGTGCACCGCACACGTTGAGCCGAGAAGATAATAAACTCATTGTGTTTGTTGGACGACCAGAAATGTAATTTTTTTTTACCCCAAAAAGTAAAATAAATGACATTTCAAACAAATTTAAATCACATTTAAGTCAAAACAAAAATGTTAAAATGAGTTCAACAATGACCCCACATCAGCCTCGGTGCAGATTGAATATCACTAATTACTTTAATTAAGTAAAGATGTCGGAGGGTAATTCCTGACAACGTTTTAACCCTTTAAGTGAGAACTGAGACGTCCTCAGGGAGGCGTCTGCTATCATCCTAAATCAATATTAAAATCAATACTAGGTGCTACTCACATCCACGCTGCTCCTTCTCTAAGTGAAATAACACCACTGGCCTTTTAATATTTTTCTTTTAATTGTCCCATTTAGCCATGATTTTTTTAAAGAAATACATATTTTAATACATTTAACAGGGTTTTATTGGAGGTTTCTCATCATTTTTATATTATTTTAACTTTGCATTTTTTCAGAATATATTATTATTTGATCTACTTATTCTATTTTTTTTTTTTTTCCTTTCTCGTGCCTTCTCATCTTTTCTGTTTGCCCCAAACAGGCAGCGGTTGTCTGAAGCTGAAGAGCCATTACAGAGTGTGCATCCAGTTCATCACAGACACCAAATTGAATCTCGGATGTCAGCAGATGTGGTCCAAACTATATTTACAGCCTCCCTCAAGAGAACAGCTGTTTTTATTTAGCAGATAAATAAGAAGATGGAGGAAGGGATTAATGAATACATGTGGGCCAATTAAGACAGACAAAAGGATGGGGTGGGGGGGTGGAGGGGTGGAGGGTGGGGGGGGGCGTGGGAGGGACGAGAGAACGAGAGGGAGAGAGATGTATGACAGGGCTGCTACTCACCGGCTGTGGGGTGGCTTTGGGCTCCGTGGACTTGACATGGAGGTGCGTCATCATCGCTTGCAGACGCTCTTTGTCTTTTGCTAGCTGTAATGAGAAAGCAGGAGACATTCCATTTTTTTATGAACACACACACACAAATAAAATAAAATAAAAACCAGTTTGAACATTTAAGAACAAATCGATCGTTTTCCTCTTTTCCTTTGGGACCGTCTAATTATTTGTCTTCAAAAATTTCTCTCGGAAGCTGCCGACGAGTCTGCAAGGTTAAAATATAGACAGCGCCTGGTTGCCAGTGACAAGCCCAGACCCCTTTTTTTTTTCCCTACCTGTCTGAAACTCTTAGCTGCCAGCTTAAATTATAGTGACGGGCCGCATGCAGAGGAAGTCTGCGTCTGATAAACCTTCACTCGATCCCTCTGGGATAAAACAGCACCGGAGCGGAAATAACAGGACACTGGCACGGTGCAGCTAAAATCTCGTAGTTTGAGGCGAACGTCCTGGACGCCACAGCTGGTTCACACTCGTCATCGGCCGTTTTGTGGGTATATTATGTGGCTAACGCGTGGACCACGAGTGAACATCGTATAAAGTCTGGAACACATCACACTGGGTCATTTACTACTGAAGCTACATGGTGAAAAAAATACTTTATTAATGGAACGGTTGGTTTTATTTTTTGACCTCAGCGTTACGATGGACAAGTGTCTTTTCTATTAGTGATTTTTTTTTTTTTTAACCAAATATACATTTGGTATCCACACACATAATTTCAAACATCTCGGGTTCGTTGGGTTGTATCTAATATTTCTCTCCACAATTCACATTTGGACAATTCTCCTCAGACAGCGCAGCTTGATAGCGCGTCTATATGTTAGTAAATTCACCGTATTGGAGCTTCTTATCTGGAAAATGTCCACCTTAAGATGAAGGTGTGCTGCCATCTTCTCCATCACACACACCTCCTTCACTCTCATGGAAGTGAAATCTAAATGCACATGTGGATATTTTTTTCCTTTCTCACTTAAAAACTACATAAAAAAACCCACCACTACATCAACATTTCTTTGCACTGAGCTGCATTAAACCGCTGTGTTGCCTTAACTCACCGGGCGCTGATTCCCGTCCGTCCACGCTGCGATTAATTCCACCAAGTGTTTTATTGTTGGTGCCAAACAGTTAAAAGTCATAAATAACTTTAAAACCCAGTAAAATTCAAAATGTAATTATCTTCTCTACTTAGCCCTGGGGCCCTTCATATATCTTCTCCTGGCTGTCATGCATACATAACACATTTTTAACGACTGGTTACCAGCAAATGTACAAAATTATTTCATTATTTCATTCTGCTGCGTGCACCCCTCCCCTCCCCTCCCCCCCTCCTCCCTCCGTGAGTGACCCCATGGCTGATATCAGGCGGGCGGGGAGGGGGTTCGGCCGACGCGGAGGAAGCGTTCGCTGAAGAAGACACATAAATATTTGGATCAAAACAACTGCTGGGACAATACCTGCAGCTCCAGCTGTTGTACGACCTGCATTTGCACCCGACACTGGGCCGTGCTCCTGTCATCCAGGGCGTGCTCATTGTTAAGATGCCTGGAAAACAAAAAACACAGAACACACACACACACACACAAAAAAAGTTGATGTCAGTTCATGCGGCGCAGGTTTTTAGATGAATGCACAATATATGGAAGGTGACATTTATTTAAATGGAATAAAACAGGTAACTAACAACACGCTGCGGTAATCAGACGTAGAGAGAAATAATTCTTTTAACGTAAAACAATGACACTTAATATTTCACGTCTGCTCCAACTACAGCTCACAGATAAGAGGAATGATTGAAGAATTTGCTAAATTATGCACCAGCACCCTTATGTCATTTCTTCTTTTTTTTTGCTTTGCCTGGTAGATTTTCCCCCTTTTTTATGTTTTGTTTGTTAATTATACCGTTAGAATTAAGAGATCTGAAATGAAGGCCGAGTGTAGAGGACAACAGGACAAGGAGACAAGGATCTGTCACAAACTTGAATTATGGATATAATTATACGTGATTATTTCATACAGGAGAGATGTTCTCTTTTCCTGTACATTTATAACTAATCTAAATAAGTAGCTCGCCAGGGTTTTTTTTTTTCCCCTCTTCTTTTTTTTTCTGTGATTTATATAAAATGGTGGAGATAAGGTTCATGAGTGAAGGAAATATGATTGGAGGAATTTTATCAGCCGCCGCATGAATTACTGTTTGAAAATGCTTATGCAGGGGCATTTCATTAATCATTTAATCATAATCCGAGCAGGATGTTTGAACTGATTTCACAAATACCCTTTCATTTCACTACTTCATTATGCTCGCTAATGGATCCAATATATTATATATATCATAAATTATATCACATCTTCGGTGACCATGTAGGTCACTGTCACCAGGCATGTCTCCCTGTGTGCGTCTGTGTGTGTTTGTGAGTGTGTGTGTGTGTGCACCGAGTGGCGCCAGCAGACGGGAGAACGGTGCGCGACGTTCCTGCCTTTTCACATGCTACTTTTCCATCATTTACTGCAAATCAGAAATAGCCAGAGTCAACCTGTGAAGGTGCAGCGGCGGCGGCGACGACAGCGTCGCGGGCGTCGTCCTGATAGCCCAATAAATTTTGACGCAGTCGCCTCATGTACAGACAACACATTTGTGCATTAAACGCCACATTTTACACTCAGAAAAAAAAAAAAAAAAAACAGCCGCGGAAGGAAGAGGGAATAGATTGATAGAGCTCTGTTTGAAATACGAAGGCTTCTGCTCTGCAGCGCTGTTCTCAACCTTGAGGTGAATGATTTAAATCTTTATGGGAAGTGTGGTCTCTTCCCACCGTCGGGCGCTGCTATTGTGTTTAGATAATACATTTTGCAAAATGACTGTGACATGCACTCAGCTCTTGAAGTTAATTATTGTGGCAAAAAAAAAAAGAAATTAAAAAGGCACATTTAAAGAAACGCTCCTTTTGCTGAAATCAATTCTCTGCTTCCCATTTGTTTGAGTCAAATAAATGGCCGTTTAATTAAGTAGGCCAGAAAATGAAACTGGTAAACAGTTCAGGACATCTTACTAAATTTCAAAGAAGAAAATAATAGGTAAAGACGTTTCAGCTCCAATTTAAGCGGCACGGACTGAATGTTCAATGAAGGATGGCCTACGTGAGCAGCTTTGGAATTTCTCTGTTCATATGAGACATGTGCCCTGCTTCTTTTCATCCTTTGTTACATTCCACTTTATTTCTTCTAATGACATGGAGAGTCACAGTGCATAATTAATAGGAAATGAAATATTCAGATGGCCCCTAATGCAGCCTTGAGAGGAGTGTCTGGACACGGGAGCAGGGGATACGGGGAATTGACATCGAGAGAGACTATGAACGTTGGCATGTGTCACTTTCTGGACTTCAAATGAAGCCACTTTTAAAAGCTCTCTGGCAGGATGACAGACTCTAATGTAAATCGCCACAATAAAACAAGTTAAACAGATAGTCGGCTTCTTACACACCGGTTAGTTTGCTGGATTCTATTTTCCTTTTTCTTTGCGATGTCTATTTTTATATATACGCTGCAGCTAATAAGGACGTCTCTGAGGACGGGCTTATCTTCTGTCGGGTCGAATTTAAATTAATGGCACACACAGATTTAAAATGCATTTAAAATTTCTGCACTGATTAATTTATTTCTTTTTTTTATTTGTTTGCACGGTTCCGTGTGTTCAGGTGCTGAGAGATGGGTTTTTGTGGCGCAGCAGCACTAGAGGGCACTGCAGTGTTTCACAGGCGCTGACCTCTGGACTGGACACCGAAGAGAACGGGGTCTCGACCCCCGTAAAAGCACCAGGTCGCCCCGACATGAACCCAGCTCCGCCCTTCTGTGTGCTGACCCCCCGAAAAACAGGAACAGGGATTCTGGTGCTTTGTATTTATCAAGATAGTGCGTATAGGTATGCAATGTTTTGTTTAAAAGATAAAATAAATACACACAAGGTTTAAAACAACATTTCAGCCCTGTGTTGGTTGTTGCTGTTGGCATGCGGAGCTGAAATCTGGTTGACGTTAGAGTCCTCCTCACCTTTCTTTCTCTCTGGTACACGGCACACTGTGTTCTGCTGAGTGGTGCACACTCGCAGACAGACACACACTTCTTTCCCTTCACTTACGTTTTCAACCTCTAGGAGACTTGAGCGGCGCGTTCTTTGTTTTTATTTTTGATTCCTTTCGGAGGCCTTGCAGTATCAGTTGCTGGGTTTCATGTGGAAGTGCTTAAGGGTTTGAGAGTTAACACCTTGGTGAGCTGCTCGCACTCTAGCCTGCTGTTAAACAAAGGCAGCTTTGTGGAGACTCTCCCCAAATGTTTTCTTAACATGTTCCAAGCGGTTTGAGCAGGCAACTAAAGTAAACAAGATGTTGCCATGATAAAAACACTTGTAAAAACACAGCAGAGTGCACTTAGAGACTTTTTAAGGCAGCGCTCCACCGGGCGCACTGAATTTAATTCTCCTCTGTTCTATAAACAAAGGGTGAGGCAATGTCAGAATACAATAAATAATGATAGATTTAAGAGGGCACTCCCAAAGCTGAAATATGTGTGTCTGTGTGTGTGGAAGTGTGTTTAATAACTCAGTGTCACAGGATGTTTATTAAATTAAAACAAAAACACATGACTGCCTCTTTTCAGTTACTCTTATACCACTGTACAGTCTGGTGCAGCGCTTCAAAGTGGAACAATAAAAAAAGAAAAAAAAAAGGATTCGAAATGTTGACAGAGAGACTGAAACTTTCAGCAGCTTTCTGCTGCAGCACCTTTTCTTTCTCTCCTGCGTCTGTGTGTGAGTGTTGGGGGGGGGCTGTGTGTTCGCTGGGTGCTTGTTTTAGGATAATGGAATTGTGTCATATCTTGTTTAAAGTGCGACTAATCCGGGGTGACAGTGAGCCATTGATCTGCTGCCACGACGCAGATGTTTTCATCCTCTCTGTAACCATGGCACTGCTATGTGCTGGATTACCTGGAGCGCACAGCACACAGGGTTGATTACTAAACCAGGGGTCTGACTCGAATGGGGAATCAGGGAGCGAAACAGCGGCCTGTGACAGGCCGGCCGGAGTCAAAGCTGTCACATCGGGACACGTTGGGAAAGACGCCACGCGCCAGGTGATGCTGCCTTAGCTGGAGGTGAGGCAGGTGGTTAATTTTAACAAAGCGCAAAACCAGAAACTACAAAGTGGTGGATAGGAAAGGGCTGCGACGCATAAAGCCGTCCCCCTGTCCAGTGACAAGGGCAAACATGCAGAGCGCCCTAAGTGTGAGCTGCCACAGATAAACATCCTACCGTTGTTTGTTTGGGAAAAACGGCCCCCGTCACCATGGGAACTGTACTTATCACAGGAATTAGAGGCCCATGCCGTTCCCAGAAGGAGACCTCCACCACAGTACCCTTGTCAAGAAACGGCCGACCGTTTCAAGAACAACATCCAGCTGCACCTGCAGCGCGTCCGAGTCGCCGGGGGTCAAAAATAAAACGTGTAATCGACCCGACGACAGGACGAGAAACAAAAAAAAGACTTTTAACTTACTTGAGGAATGAATGGAAATCGTCGAAGACCGCCTCGCATCCGGGCCACTTGCAAACGCCGTGGCCGTAGAGAGGGTGGCTGTGGTGGGAAGGCTCCTCTAGCGTGGATCTGGAAAAGGAGAAAAAAAAAGAAATAGATCACAAATAGTTCTCCCTGGTCCCACGCCTGTGGAAACACATAACAACAAGAGAGGTCAAAGATGTGGCCTGGTTAGCGCCTCCCTGTGTGCGCCGTGTCTCGTTTCCACATGAGAAACGCTGGCTTCTACCTGATCTGTGAACCTTGGGCTTTGTGGAATCAGTGTTGCTCTGTGCTCACTCTGCTCCTAAAACAGGGGACTCTTGTTGTGAAGGCACAACAAAATCAATATGTAATTATTTAGTATCACTGAGCCATGTTGCAATTCACTTTGATCAAGACTGCTCGGGGGGGGACTCCCGAAGTCGCTGCCTGCTGTATCCTGTCCCAGAGCCCACCTGGAGGAGTGTGCACCGCCATACGAAGTCACCGCTCGCACAAAATCGTGCACAAACTGCAAACATCCCTCCCCTCCCGCCACCGCCGCCGCCGCCGCCGCCTGGTATCAATTTATCTACTGACCAATCCATGTCACCGGGGGCTGACAGGAACGCATCCACGGGGAGCGTATGGCTTTTGCACAATCACTCTAAATAGCAGGACCGTCCCCGAAAAACAAACTTTACAACATCTTCCATATGGCGAGAGGCGCGGAGCCACGGCTAACCGCGATCAGCGCGCAGAGGAAGCAGCCTGTGTGGAGGCAGTGTCTGCTAAGAGAGCCAGACAGGCAGCCATATGGACACAGGCACTATACAAGACACACAACTTTCAGCTACAAGAGCCTGGGGGACTGGCCTATATCGCTACCACCTGTGCTTCTGGCGGCTCGCGAGCACAACGCCGCTGCCGCTGCCGCTGCCGCCGCTGCTTCTCCTCCAGCGTTGAGCCCTGCTCTCTGAAACGACGGGACGGATAAGGAGATTCATTGCACCACAAACTGTTGTGGCGCCACGTGGGAATAACCCCATCTCATTCACATACATGCATCCAATAAGAGATAGTGTCTAATTTCACTACTTAAGGGGATTTCTTTAATGACAAAAATGGAAAAAACAAATACCAAAAAAATAACACTTTTGCATTTTGCAGCCAATCATCCATCTGCTGTGATTAAAAAAAAAAAAAGAGAGAAAAATCGTGCAAAAAGGAATTAAAAAAAGAAACTAATCTAACCGCAATGTGCCAATTTTGCAGGATTAAACGAGCCGATGTTCAGATTAAAATCTCATTTGTATCAATGTTAGTAAAGCTGTACCTCAAGTAGGAAATTTTAAAGGTCGTCACAGGTTTCCTTGTGTTATAATTACTTGCTTAAGAGTTCACATTGTTCATAACATGTGATAATTGCATTGCAATTAGGAAGCAGTCAAGCATTCATGAATGTGGTTAGCAGCTTTTTTTCTTCCCTCTTTCAAAAGTCAGAATTTTTTTTATTCAATTATGAATTATGCATTCACATTAAGACCTCTGTTTTGATACAGCTAATAAATAGATGGCTGTAGACCGGTTATAATGAGTTTTTAACAAGGAAACGTGTGGACTGGTGAAGGTAATGCTGTTTTTTTTTTTTTTTTTTTTTAATTTAAAGAGATCCTTTTTTTTTAATTCTTTGCGAGCAGGCTTGTTGTTTAATTCTGTATTAATAAGATATTGAAATGTGGAGTGCACTGGGAATCAGTGAGCACAAAACGCTACGAGGGGCTGGCGGCAGAAGAGCCCTTTTAAACGGTGGATGGCTAAACAGTAGTAAATGACAGAATTTAAACCAAATGAGCTACATTAGTGTAATAGGAGAAGAGTGTCGTGTTCATGGGGTTTTCTCCCGTTTGAGAACGTGTTATGGGCGGGTGGGGGAAAGAAAAAAAAAAGAAGAAGACGAAGAAGAAGCAGCAGCTCTCTGCGTTGTCTTAAATTTGACTTGCACCCACGACAGGTCTGTCAGGATGTTATTATTGTCAGGCAGCCGCGGGGAAGAACACTCTAATGATCTTGTAACAGTGAGGAATGAGGCTTCCTTTAGAAGGAGCAGGAACATTAAAGCAGCCTGTGGACCCGGACAGGCCGCGCCTCAACCTTCCAGGTGTTGCGCGGTGTTTATGTGAAGACAGACGAGAGCAAATGAAGATGATCTCGACAGCTGTGAGCCAGTTGTTTTCTAGCCCACTTATTTTGATGGGTTCGTAAACAAGGCGAGATGTACGGCGTCCTGCGCTGACGGACTCGGTCCGTCAGCGAAGGCGGGGAGATTGATGTCCACCCTGCAAGGTCAGAGTCTGGCCACGGTGCGAGAAGCCAGTCACAACACTCTCCCTGATGTCAGCAGCCGATTCCCTCGTGTGTTGGCTCCTCCTCCTCCTCCTCCACCACCACCACCACCCTGCCTACGGGCTCTTTAACCAACCCGGCCTTAACACTGGATCCTTTCCTTCCGGTGCCACTGCACGCGTTACCCTAAATGATTTAATTATCATTTGTTTTTCCTCATGTAAGACAAATGAAAGGCGAGTCAGAGAGAGATGGGAGAGCTGTGCCAAATCTGATTATTTATCTCCTTAACAGATTGCTATGTTACAGTCCCTGAGCTGTGGTTACTGATGGTTGTTGGGAAGTAAAGTGGGCCAAGCGCTTTGTGAGGAGCCCCCCCCACACACACACACACACCACCCTCCTCTCCCTTTACAAAGCTGATGCAGCACTGTACTGGGAATTTGTGTCAGATACAGATCAGGCACATTTGATTTAAATAAGCAAATCATTGAATAAAGATGACCTGGCTCACAGGGGTATATCTCTATCTATGCATCACAGTTCGTGGGCTGGGGAACAACGCGGGCTGACAGATTGAGTGACTCAGGCACTGGTCATATCTGGGATGTTGTTCAGACAAACAGAAATCTCAGCCCGTCTTGCCAGAGTGTTCTTTGAAACAACTAAAAGCAGGAACACGTGCCTCATCTTCGGTGTGTCAAGCCGGCAGTGATTGAATTTCTCCTCCTTCCTTAAGACGGAAGTGCAAAGCCGGTGAGTGATTCCTGTGGATGCACTTAAGGTTTTAGTTGCAGGCGTCGTTGTGCCTGGGAAGATTTTATATGACACATGAAACTAACTACATGGTACTTAGGGCCTGCTGTAAACCAATCTGAAGCCAGTCGGGAAAACAGGCCCATCAGCAGAGAGGCTTGTTTCTGTTGCATGACAAAAGGACTCGCGAAACCGCATCAATTAAAAGTTCATTAAGTTCAGCGCTGGGAGGATGAGTGGATGCTCTCTATTTACGCCCGGGCCGGCCCAGCCCATTATCTTCAACCTGATTATTCAAATCCCTGGATTATAACACAGGCGTTTTTCTCAGAGTCTTGCTTAGAATAATCATACTTAATAATATTTCATTTTTTCTTCCCGCGGAGTCAGATTAGAATTGAGTCTGCATCATCAAAAGAGGGAAATAATGCTCTTGATAGTTGTGTGATTTAAGCGTTCCAAAATTAACACAAGAAAGGATTATTGGCTGCGTGGATCTAAATTGGCATCATCCGGTATTTAATAATGAATGTTTTGTTGTATCAGTCATCTTTCTTAGTAATTGCGCATTTGAAACTTCCTTGAACGGATGAGGTGGTGGAGAATCACCTGCTCGCTTTTCTGACAGATCTAAGATACTGTGAGAATATTCAGACCGAGACTGCCGTCTTCACTTAAGCTCGTGTTAAACTGCCGCTGACATCTTCTTTAATCTCTGACAGTCAGCGGGAGGCGGAGGGGGCTGCCAGCTCCTCGCGTTATGTCTTCTCCGATGTTTCATGGAGCCCTTTTTGCCGGAGCCTCTCCTCTCGCCTCTTCCTGCCACCGCTGCTCACCTTGTTTGCTCGCTCGCGACAACGTGTGATGGAGCCAGCGAGTCAATATCCTCCCCTGAGATTTGTCTTTCACTGCACGAGAGAAGAAGACGAAGAACTGGGAGCTCGTGGATGCTTTTTTTTTTTTTTTTGTCCACTGGCTGCTGCATTGGAAATTTTAAACACGGAAAAGAGGATAAGCCCGCAAAGGTTGTGTGTCATGAATATATTTAAAACCAATATCTGCTTTCCATTTGTCTCCCTCAATCAGCCAATATTAGTATTTCCTCTTGGTGTCACTCCGATCCTCTCCACAACCTCCCGTGTCCCTCCCGGCAGGCAGCCCCCTCTTCACCTCCAAAAGCCCGGTTTGCAGCGCTAAACATGTTTTCATCGGCATTGCTTTCATAATGACGCGTAGGTTTTGATCACTGAAACACAAGTCAGATGTTACGCAGTGAGCTCATGGCGCCTGGAGGCTCCTCGCCAGCAGTTCAAAGATCAGGCTTTGGTGCAAGAAAACAAGCAAATGTGTAAGATGCCAAATGAATTCCTTCCTTAAGATACACATGCACGGCTCAGAGAGCGAATATCTCCCGTAGATTATACACCAGGATCTTGCAAATACAATCCACCCAGTGATTTTGTTTTTCGAGGCACATAACAGCTTATTGTTCTTGTGTGTTTTCTTTATTTCTAAACTGACAGGTTGATGAGTGAATGTCAACAGTTTCCTAGTACACAAGGAAATGTTTTCCCTTAAGAGCTCGGATTACACTGCAATTCTAAATGTTCTCAAGGAAATGCAGCGAAAGTCACAGCGAGACTTTTTCTCCTACTTCACAGCCCAGCTTTCCTTCCACGTGTTACCATGAACTCCCAGTAAAACCTTAAAAGTATAAAGGAATCGTAACCTGTGCAGGAACAGCTCTTGTTGTTACACGCAGGTGTTTTCTGCGCATGCACTGGTTGTAAAACACGTGCAGATACAGGGAAGGACTTACGCTTCTCTCTTGTGACTCATGTACTGCCCGTTGGTGGAGGCGTGCTGGTTGAGGAGGGGGTTCTTTGGCGGTGCCGGCGAGGACAGGTCAAGGCCCCGGTGGCCGTTGTTGCTGCCATTGTTGTGCTCCTCCTTCACATGAGCATTTGTCACCTCTTTCCACAGCTGCTGCAGCTCTGCTGGAATCATGCCTGAGACAAACAAATTGGATAATTAAATCAATTAACAGCTAATCCAAGTCTCTTCTTCATCGCTTAATTAAATCAAAGCATCTGTAAACAAAGCCGAGTATTAATTAGAAAATATTCCACTACAGGGTGATGCACCGAGCTCCCTCCTCCTCCTCTCCTCTTCTCTCTCTCGTTCTCTCTCTCTCCGCCACCTCCTTTTCTCCCTCCCGTTTTCCCTGTGATCTGAAGCGTGTTTGTATACACAAATCCCTGGCATTCACGCAAATTTCATGCCCAGAGTAAATAATTAACATCCAGACAAGGCATGAAATCTGAATAATCACCATCATTTTCTCCCAACAACAGAGATGTGCAGAACACACACAACAACATAAGAAAAAAAAAAGTTTACAATAGCAACACTAGAAAACATCCCACCCCGGTCTCCTTGAGAAACAGGACCCTGGGGTAATATTCTCAAAAGCGCATTAATGTGCAAAATACTTAAAGCTCTGCACCGCCTACAATTGACACAGAAGACTTAAACCTCATTTAACAAGTCAAGCCCACTGCAGCTCACATAGCTCTTTGAAAAAAAGGGAAAAAAATCCCTTGAAGACACAAGATGTGTCTCCTCTGTGTGTCTGGAAACACATCCACATAGCGGGTGTTTTTCTTTTGCTTTTTCTTTTTTTTTTTCCTGCCCGTATGAGTGACAGTGATACCGACACCCAGGGCCAGACTCGGGATGAAGAAGGATAATGCTGTGTTTGTGCACCCGGCTTTCCATGTCTCAGAGAAGAGAGCCTTTGTTGGTGCACAATATATATATATATATGTGTGTGTGTGTGTGTCCATCTATTGTGTGTGTGACTGTTCTGGACTAAGTCTGCGTTCCGTTGACACAAATGAGGGTAAAGCTGATGTGTAAAACAAGAGTTTGGAGGAGTCAAAACATTGTGCATATGGGTGAGCCTAGAGCCTAGTGTACTGTATGGGGATTCAAAGCGGAGCTTAAATAAGCCACATGCTTTAAGCACGCTGGAAAAAAAAAAAAGAAAAGAAAAGAAAAGAAAGAAAAAAAAGGCCCTTGGATATGTGGTGAGTTTAACCACAGAGCAAATGGGCAAGACCACTCGTTTAACATTACAATTAATTAAATCCATTCTCAAAATGAGCACTGGCAAATGAAAGATGATTTGCACATGCTTATCTACTCGGGTTTATATTCTGCGGATCCCCCCCCCCCACCCAACCTCACCCCCTCCCTCCCTGTTTCTCATCACCAGCTCTATAGATACCAGAAGTGCTCCTTTCAAGCACCAGATTGTAATACATTGTGTGCAAAATGCTTAGTCTTAATTTATTCCTGTTGTGGAAAAAAAAAATAAAAAAAAATAACTGTGAGGTGAAGATCTCAATACGATCAGCAAAAATATTTTTAATTTGATAAGCTACTAAAGATTTTAATTATGCTGGTAATGGAGAACATTGGCCTAATGAGGCGGAGGACTCCAGAGAGACGCAGAGGCTAAGAACTGTGAAATGAGTCTGATAGGATTGCTGTAAATTCACACTAGATCGTTTGCATATCAAAGAGCAGGAAATGATTGCAGGACAAATCAATAACCTTTCCACGTTCCAAGGAGCGTCTTTCCTCATTCGAATATCTCAACACACTCGCTCTGTTCTGTCCGCCTCCATTCCCCCTTATTCTCCTCAGCGCCTTGATGTGCCCTAATCGAAGTGCACGTCCGTGACAGGCTAAACATGTTTAATACTGCTGGTTTGTGTTATAGCATGCTAATCCCCCGCTTGTTGATTTCCAGTCGCATTATCAAAGGCTCCATTGTTGTGGACACTTTGGAGCAAAAGTTTTTTTTTTTTTTTTTCCTCCATGACGGCTGCTTTAGAAGAGGAAGGTCACCGGTGATGCGAGTGTCCTGCGCTCCGACAGCGGGAACAATCATTTTCCCCCCACTTGGTGCCCGGTGACAGTGGGCGATGTATTTTTAGCCGATGTGCTTGACAGGGCAGCCCACACTGGCTCAATTACCCAGCAGTCCTGGTGACCCTAACACCACTGTTTACTCAGATGAAACCGCAGCGGATAGACTGGCCTGATGAGGGAGGTAACGGAGTGGGACCAACCTGTCTCTTTCTGGAGCTGCTCTGTAGTTTTATTGCCCTCCGTTCGCCTCGTCCCTCTCGGTTCTCCCACCTAACCCTAACCTCTTCAAACTCAACAACAGCTATGGCTCATGATTCCACATAAATGACAATAAAATATCATTACACAAATGTCTCGGCGGCTATTATATTTCGCTGTTTGGACAAAACGCATTGAGCTTCTCCACATAAGATTACTGCGGGACACGTAATGACACTGATCTGTAAATCCTTTTTCTTGGATCCCCAGTTTGTCCATCCTTTAAGTGGCGGATTGGTTTATCTTTCCTCTTTCCATTTTTCAACACAACTGTTCCACTCATTACGACTGGGAAATACGGACAAGCACTTTAAAAAATGTATGTTGTTGGGACACTTGATTGATCACCGGCCTCCCAACTCAATTTTACCTCTGCAGGTAGCTCTGGCACCGAGACAGGCCGAGCTCTTCAACCTTTTCCTGTCCTTGTCCCCGCTGTACCCAGGTGACCATGTTCAAGCAAGCAGAAAGTTGATTTAAGGTTCATAATGACATCAGTTGCAGGCCATCATCCTCCAAATAAAAAATGGCCCCCAGCGCTCCGGGCTCTTTAAACTGCGCTGTTACTTCTCACACACAGTGCCGGTGCCATGGGGGGACAGTGACATCGCTATTAGTTTATTGTTCCGTCAGTCTGGGACCTTTAGTGCACCCCTGTTTATGTTGCCGTAATCACTGGCCTGCTGATATGCACCCCTTAGGTCTGAAATATGTCCTGTCCCAATGCTGCAGGAACTATTACCAGTAGCCCAGCTCTGGACGTATCAATCACTGACAGGTCAGCCGCATTACCCGCCGCTGTCCCCGATGTGCTGCTGTTCTGTGAGCACTTCATGGCTCGCCACATTCTTTGCTTTCACATTACCGACAAATTTGTCTTGTCACTGTCCCACTGGCCTCTCTCGGACAGATTAAATGATGTTGTGCCGCTATAAGAACTCACTCTCTGGCAGATCAGCCTCAGAGGGCGAAGGTCCGTTTTAGCCGAGATGTGCACAAACCTTACCGCAAAAAAAAAAACATGCAAAAGCACCTGAGCAAAGAACCCCTGACTCACTTATCAGGTCAAGAGGACGGGGTTTTTGTGAGGCGGGTGAGGGCGGGGGAGGGAAGTGGGGGAGGGTTGGATCAAATTTATATTTATGAGAGTTATATCCTCCCCAAACACATTGTTGTAATTTATAACAGATACAGTCGGGCTGCTTCCAAGACTTTGAACATTAATGTCAAAAGAATTTACGACAACGGAAACAAATTATCCTCCAGATAATGTGAGCAATTGTTTTTCACTCAAAACCGCTATCTACAAGTTTATACTTAATTAGTGCTATCAATTTTTTGAAAAGCTAATTCAGATGCATTCCTTCAGTCCGTCGGTTTGGCACAACGAGAGCGGTGATTTGTCTCGGCTAAAACTAGGCACAAGAGCTGTAAACTGGAACCCGAGAAG
This sequence comes from Mugil cephalus, assembly GCF_022458985.1. NCBI lineage: Eukaryota > Metazoa > Chordata > Actinopteri > Mugiliformes > Mugilidae > Mugil > Mugil cephalus. The sequence continues at coordinate 27,032,243 of NC_061773.1, forward strand.
CACACCTTCTTCTCTTTAATTACAGATGCACTATTATTTAAAAACCCTTTTGTTGCTTTCATTGTCTCAGCATATAATAAAAATAATAAAAAAAACGCATACAGTGGCCTTTTAAAATTAATTATATTGATATCTACATTTCCAAATGAAAATATAAAAGTCATCGGTTTAAAAAGAAAAGAAAAAAGAAAAAAAGTCACAGCAATTTACCGCTTCCAAGTCTGGAGCCATAATCACTGGGACTCAACCGGAGCAGATCAACTCATCACTTCCGACGCAGCGCTAACTGCTAGCGAGAATATTGCAGATTAGATCTGAGCGCCATAGGCCCGGCCCGCCGATGCATGAAAGGGTTTAGTGATGTGGAAAACAGAAAGGTCATCAATAACTTCAAACAGTCAAGCAGAAAATGTGTAGAATAGGGAGACTAACCGGGGGCCCGGAGCACTGGCCTAAGTGTTGTAACATCTGTCGGAGGCTGAACCGTCGCTGGATTTTTTCGAGGGGGCAAAACTAACCCGGTTTAACAAACTGGAACAGGGAAAGATTCAGCTACTCATTTCGATGTTATTGTTATTTGGTATATGTTTTAAGAATCTTGTATTTGATCCACGTAGAAGTTTAAGTCTATTGATTGCACTGTTTTTTTGTGTGTTATATTGGTGATTATTCATTTGTGAATTTTTCTTTCTGATGTTTTTGTTTTGTTGAGGTGATAAGAAAGCTGAAAAAAGTTATAAGCTTTGGCTTCTTCCTACTGTATATTTTCTGTCATGCATGTAAACACATTATTTGATTTTATTTTTAACATTGTTTAAGTTGCATAATTCCTCATTAAAAATGAAATCCACTGAATTAAAAGTCAGTATTTCCCTCTCTTCCTCGGGAGGTATAACCTCATGGGTTATGATAATCTACTGTATGCACGATTTAGGGAGAAATATGTGCAAACTTCCTGTTAATGCACGCAACAAGTAGACCTGACACAACATGAGAAAGTACCAAAGATAAACTGAACCGGATACAAAGCCCCTACGTGCACCCTCTCTCGATGAGACGTCTCGCAGGTATTTGATGATGACACAGAATAAACAGGATGTTCTGAGCCTCTTGTGAAATTTATCAAAAGTACAGTACACAGCCGTATCACTCTTACGATGCTTTACTCAAGGGGTGTGTGAGTGTTTGCCAGACATCTGACACACAGCGATTCAGCAGAGCACACTCACAACACAGCCGAGCCTCACGCCTGTGCCATTGGCAATCGTCTGTGTGAGCGGATGAGTGATTCCATACCCAGTCCAAACAATAACACCACTGTACAAACCGTGTTTGTGTTTGCCTATTACCTAAGCACCCCCCCCGTTAAAAAAAAAACCCTCCCATTTTTTTTATCTTGTTATTACAAAACTGTTTGTCTTAGCTGGGAATGAATAGTAAATGTCATGTTCTTAAAAACCTCATGACGCCGTCTTTGTCACGAGGGGTGGCCGCTCCTTAACAAAACATTAAAGAATAAATAAAGAAATAAACTTGGCCAAACAACAAGTATTGACTCCCTATCGAGTAACAGGCGGTTGCACAATGACAAGTTCACTGGCAGTTTACGAACAATAGGTTCAGTCTTGCTCCAGGCTGAAGGAGGCTGCCACCAGGATGCCAATCACAGACACAGGACAATGAGTCCAAGGACAAAGTGTGGATCTGAAACAGTGGGATGTGTCACTTTTTTAAAGTCTGGGCTGAAATCAAACTGCAGGCGTGCAGTAAACTAAGCTTTACTCCGGTCTAAAAATATAAAGATGCTCTTTAGTAAACAATAGAGGGTTTACAGAGGTGTGTCCTGGGATAGTTGTACGTACAGTATGTGGTTACATGCTTAAGAGGTGCATTGTTCTCTTGGGTTAGGTAAATTTGCACATGTATTGTAGTAGGGGAATAGCAGTGGCAGGTCAATCTGCTCTGAGTGTACTGTAATACACCCACACAAGCTGTGATGTTAAAATAGATTCCTGTTAAAAATGATAATATTTCCAAATGCCACAAATAGCTCGGTGCGGTAGTCAGTCACTGGAATCTCATGAATGTTTGACGAGATGTGGAGTGAAACTATCCAGTGGCACCATTTTAATCTAACGTTTCCGCCGGATTCTTTCGGGACGAAAGTTCTGCAAAACACTGATTTCACGAAGATTGTTTCACTAAAAATAGTCATGTGAAAGCGAGCAACAATTATTTAAAATGCGCCACAAATAGAGGCTAAAATGAGCGCTGAGTAATTCCTCTAGATTCCTCTAGAGCTCGATAGTTTAATTATCTAACCCGAATTATTTTAAATATGCAGCTCTAAGCTATGTTCAGCTCGGATATTTAGATACAGGACCAGTCATTTAATGACGGACAGATGCATCAAATGTTTACCCAGAAAAAGGGATAAAACGAAGAAGAAAAAGCATGCAAGCAAACTGAAGTGTAATGAATGCACGGTTTTGTTGCTGAGCCTCGTTACGACAAAGAAAGGAGCTTTGAAGTGTTGCATGCTGATACTGACCCTGAGTGAGGGAGTGCAGCGGCAGGCCGGTCTGTCCGGGCTGGATGGTGAGCAGTCCTTGCCTCTGAAGGTTGAGCAGGTGCTGCTGCTGGACCTGCTGGACCTGCAGGAGCTGCTGCTGGAAGGCCAACTGCTGTGCTGACACCTGTTGCTGACGGGACACACACAAAGAGGGAGAGGCACACGATCAGCCAGCGCAAATGTGCAGGCGATAAATTTCAGCTTCGCGCACTAGATTTTAACTTCAGGGTCACAGAGTTCATGCCTGTGAAAATTAGTGATGTGTGGATTGATACTGAAATATCGATACCTCCGATACCAGGTCTTTACGCTATAAAATCAATTCTCAAACTAAAATATCGATACTTTCAACAGTCATTTGAGGTAACGCAGAAACACAGTGGAAAGTAACTAAACTATTGAGTTGTGGCAACACAACAAACCTTGTGAAACACCTCAGGTTAAACCACAACACAGAATACGAGGCATTTATGAGTTTTCATTTTATAGCAGCTCTCCACAGTTAAGTAATAATTTATTCTAATGGTCTTATTATTTTACTTATTTCTTTTTCAGGGTTTGAAACAGCATTTTCACACATTTTGTATGATTGTTTGGTTTTTCTGTTGTTGTATTAGTTCGGCTACATAGTAAATGAGGCCACTACCTCAATAAACTTCAGAGTTTAAAATAAATAAATAAATTACTCTGATGTCTTGTATCTTTATGAAGCTATGATTTGAAATACACAACCTTTTTCTTAGGTTAACTGGACACATTAGTGTGTATTTACACAAAGTATCTGATCGGTATCGCCGATGAATTTTACTCAGTATCGGATCGGAAAGAAAATCGGTGGTTTCGAACATCACTGGTAAAAATTTAACACTTTAGAAGAATATGAGCGTGAGCAACTTTCATAAATGTAGTGAGGGGGGGGTTTGGTGTAGGCCCACTTAAGACAGGTAGCGTATACATCTCCCTCTCTCTTAATTAACGAGGAGTCGGGAGTAAAATGACAAACAATGAAACAACATAGTTAATCATTCATAATAAGAGCCACAGGAATTTAATTACAGCCATTCATAATTCAGCAAACAACGTGTGACTAAATCAAAGTGCTTAATAACCACCCTAGCAACTCTCACAACTCTCCCAGGCATGGCGCTGTGCTCGGGGATACTCTCATCCCCCAACCAGCGCAGCAAGCTGTGTTCAGCGGCCCACTGAGACAGAGCTGTTGTGTTAATCTTCCTGCATTTCACTTGTGTGTCCTTCGCACAGACTTTCACAGATTTGAGGAGGGGTCAAATTTTTTTGGCTCTGAAAAGTGAAACGTGTGAACTCGGATGGGACGAAAAAGTGATATGAGAGCGGAGAAGAAAACAGCAAAGGAAAAAAAAAAAAGGATGGACAGAGGCAGAATAATAAATAGAAGGAAATGATCCAATATCCCCAATCTCCTATGAGTCAAAACACACGAGAGATGTTATTTAGATAACAGGGGCACGGAGGAGGGAGCGACGGGACTTTCAGCAGCTCTTCCATCCGACGACATTTCTGTAATTCGTCGCCAATTGAAAAAAAAAAAAAAAAAAAACGATCCGTTGCGACACCTTCTGTATTTTCTGACAGAAATAAGCCGAGGCTCGACAGGACACCAGGTCTGTTTATGAGTACACAAGGCCAGTTGTCAAGCGAGTGGGTGGAGAGGGGGGCACTAAAAGCAGCGGCGGGGCTGCCAAGCTGTGCACCGCACCCTTTTACCAAACACAGGATACACCACTTTGTTTACTTCTCACAATTGAGTGCATACAAAAAAGGTCTCAGTGCAACATGGCAGTCAGGTCACTGGCTGGCGACTCTGAAACAGCCAGATAAAACGGGCCCCCACCCCCCGCCGCCTCCGCCTCCACCCACCAACCCACCCCCCAGTCCACTGGCTTGTTCCTTTCCCTTTGCTCTTGCACCCAGCACTGGTGCTGCTCCTGCTCCTGCTCTGGCTCGACTAAAAATAAAGCTGTGGGCAGCGCTGCTCTATTACAGCAGGCGAAGTCGTCTCATTGGATCAATCAGGGGAAGAAGGAACATGCACAGGAGGGGAGGGGGGGGGGGGGGGGGGTAATAATAACTGAAGAGTAACTACATTCTTTCTCATGTGTGATCCACAGAAACAGAGAGAATATTGCGATGAACGTTCAGGATGCAGGTGGCCTGTGATCCTCTGTGCTCCGTCCCTTCCATCAGTGTGAGAGGAGTTTCTCATGTCTTTTAGTGGCTCTGTTCACCGGCTCCTCCCTGACAGCCTGAGATAAAGATAATAGTGCAACGGGGGTGCCGGTTCACGAGGAACAATGTCTTTCATCAAAACGCTAAATAAATAGAAGCTTTTCAGAATCAAAAAAAAAAAAAAAAAGAAAGAAAATCAAGTATCGCAAATGAATTTAACTCTCTCCTTTCACATTATTTTTTTCTTCTTCTGGTCCCATCAGCTGACAGCAGCTCCTGTGCGCTCCCAGCATGCAGACACATTAAAAAGCCCAGACCCAATAGACCAAATAAGAGGTTAACAAGAAGTGGCACGAGGGAGAGAAAAATACAGTCCCTGACAAATGATAAAGAGTGGCAGTGGCAGGCCTTTATTGTCGAGCTTCAAATATAAAGTTAAAGATCTTTGAAAAACTAAATTTTGATGTCTTTAAAATAAAAGAGGCACAAAGCAACAACAGGGGGTTATTGTCTGGGAGCCACAGGGGAGTCACTGCATAATTCTTATTCTGTCTTTTCATGGCTGCGAGAAACGCGGGTGGAAAAAGAGAGAGCGCGATAGGAAGAGAAAGAAAACATCGGCGGAGGGGTAGAGCCTCTTGAGGCTGCATCCATTTCCTGTGATCATACATAATATGCTTCAAAAGTAGTTTTTTCTTTTATTCTCATGCTCCATTCAACTGATCAATTGCACCTCCTTGCCCCCCCCTCCCTCCCCTCCTCGCCCTCCCCTCCTCACCCCATCCCTCTTTTCTCCCCTGCTCCTCAACTGTTTACATCAGATGCGACTCGGTGACAGGTCCTATCTGAGGCCGAGGAGCTCTGCTGTCATGTTGATTTATGGGAGCATCACGCCACAACTTGTCCAAACTGAAGCCCGCAGTTCATTAATTAGGGAGCTACGACTTTGAAGTTGGGAGCTTCGACAGCACACGGCACATGCACGGGTGTGAGTGTCGAGCGTGCGTGGATGTGTGTGTGTCTGCTTTTAACGTTAATTTTCTGGGGCTCCCTTTGCTCTCCAAACATGGAACTCAACGGGGACAAGAGCGAGAAATTCCCAGATTGTCTTTGAACTTTCTTTTGGCTGCACGATAAAAATAATTTGGTTTGTCCACAGCGATGCCTGTATCCGCCTGTCATTAACGCGCATTAATGCTGTACGAGCGAGCCCCGCTGTACTACGGGGAGAGAAAGCAAGAAAGGGGGAAAAAAAAAAAAAAGCTGGAAGTGCTCTCTGCACTGATATCTCACAATTACATGCATGCTCTTCCTCTGCCATTTCCATGTTAATTACCACGAAAAAGCCTCTCAGATTTATATGTTTCTGCCTCCCATTGAAGTCCTACACAAGGAGCGGTCATCTCTTTGTTGCATAGGACGCTGTGTTTGCTTGAATGTAAATATATCGATGTACAGGACAATGGAGCGACTCTGGGCTCTGTAAAAATATTCTACATTTAATGTGGAGACACGTCCAGATAAAGACACGCTGTATTCTTAGCGCAGGATCAGTCAGTTGTTACCATTTATCCAGCGAGTATGACATGCTAATCAGAAGCATGAGCGCACTTGATCCCCGCACCACCCGCCACCCACCCCCACCTCCCTATTCCAACCCTTCTCCTGCTCTAACCACAGTCTGAAAGCAGATGGAGTTGAGGGAGGGAGCACACATGCCTTCCATGCTCCGTCTGGCCAACGTTTTGGTAATGGCAGGCGTTGGGAGTGATGTCAGCCTACCTCTTTACTCTGCTTGCTGCCTGCATGTTGCTGCTGCTGCTGCTGCTGCTGCTGCTGCTGCTGCTGTAGGAGCTGGAGGTGGAGCTGTTCCTGCTGCTTCTTGTAGAACTCTTGGAGTTGCTGCTGCAGAAGACACACAATAAGGTGACGCACGAGTCAGAGTCTGTCTGTCACACGAAACTCGGCAGCGGGGAGAATTTTCAACACTTTGAGGAGTGTTGTCTTTGAGGCTTAGAGGCGAAAAGAGAAGAAGAACAGCAGTTCAAAGTGAATTTATCTTTGTGGAACACGGTCTACACATAAGAAGATTTTCATTTCAAACTGAGACATTTGAAATGTGATAGCCCTGTGAAGAAAAAATAAAAATGAAATAAGATTCATGAGACGAGCGTCGGTCGGCCGTACATTACCTGCTGTAACATGAGGGCCTGTTGCTGCTGGAGAAGGACCTGGAGCTGCTGAGGGCTCAGGACTTGCTGCTGAAGGATCTGCTGCATCTGCTGTGGAGTTATCACTTGAGGTGTCATCATAGCCACTGACACTGGAACCTGCACAAAGACGACAAAAAATCGGAATTAAAATAATTTCATGCTCCGTGCTCATGACTCTCGCTCGTTTCTGACTGGAATCCAGGAATTCAGCTCAAGCGTCATTTGGAAGTGTGACAAGCGACACACATTTTTAACCCCTCTAACCATGGTGACACCACGCTGAGACGGGCTAAAGGACACGCGACAGCCATGCGTGCGTCGGGCCTTTGAGCACATGTCCACTGTACATACGCCGCGCTCACACGCAGACCCCGTTAACATCATCTGCTATGATCTGCATCCCGTCATTTACGCAGCGCGGCAAATGTGTCGTACCTGAAGACGTGAGAGATTGCCTCAAAAATTCACTCGGCGCGCACGCACGACATGTCATGTGAGAACATTTCATTAGAGACGCTGTCAACAGCGATCTATTATTGTGAAGATATAGAGAGCCTGGGGGGGGGAGGAGCCACGGCGAAGAACACACAGGCCTCTAACTAACTCCCAGAAGAAAGGTGTGAGTGCATGACTCTCAAAACAAGTGATTTGTTGTGACACCGAAAGAGCCCCCACAGTTGTCAGGGTGCCTTAATTGCCGCGGCGACATAGGGGACTCGGAGTGTGTCTGGATGCTGCCACTCACCGCCATGATGTGCAATACCATTAAAAGCTCCTTTCCCTGACATTTGGATGACAAACTGCGACTAAGACGCGCTTTGATACCGCTGCGTCTCTCTGCCATTGTTAACATGTTACGGCGAAGGTGTTTTTGCGTATGTGCATAAGTGAGCGCGTCTCGGCCTGACGGACCAGACGCAGCCGGTGACAGACCGCGGCGTCTTCGCCAAGGTTACCCAAATTGTGCGGCCACCTCGCGGCTAATGACGCCCCTTTGAATTTTTCATGCTTTTCTGAATGTAATTTAGCTGTTTAAAGCCTCGTCCGGTAACTAAGGGGCTTTCCTTGACACACACACCCTGCATGCATATCACCTTATTCACTCTCCCCATTGTAGCATTAAACAAAAACAAAGCGGCGCCATAATGAACAGCTTGTACCGAAAACACAGGAGGAAAGGGCAGTGATGTCAAATAGGAAGGACCAGCTTTGATGCTCTCCGTTAACTTTATTGAGCAGTGCCAGACTATACTGGGCTGGGTTCTTGTAGCAGCCCCCCCCCACCCCTTCCACCCCCGGGAGGATGAAGGAGGCTGAGCCCCACCCAGGACTAACACACATTTCTCATTTCCAGCACAAGAAGGCGTGAGGGTGCGAGGAAGGAGGAAAATGCAATATTAATTCCCCCCTGTATTATGTCTTAATATGCAGTTCATCTTGACTTTTGCACATGACTTGTCCTGTCATTTGCATAGCCCCGGCCTCCCATTTCCTAATTTCACAGTCATTATCCACTGAAGTCCTTTTTTTCTGGGCATCACTAATTTTGATGAACTATTTTGAAGGTCAACCAACAGCCTCGCCTTTGCTGACATGCAAGTCCTACACATAATGTGAAATACAGTGCATGTCTAAGCATGACATTCACCCCCCCACCCCCTCCATCCACCTTCCCACTCCACTCTTATGTGCACATAAGATAAATAATAATGCTAAAGCTTCACTTTTAACGCATGCATTAAAAATCTGCTCCGTATTTGTCATGCTCTATTTTTTTACTAGCGTGTAAAAGCTGTAAATTGTGTCTTATTTTCAAATGTATAATCATTTTGTCATGCCATATTACACAGTGTGATGTGGGTGGGGTTGTTAGGGAGAGGTGGGGGGGGTTCAAGTTAACACTGAGGTTTTACACACTTCTCAATAACAGCCAATTTCATTAGAAACCGTCGCTGAGATTTCCTTTAAATGTTTTTTATTTTACACCCGACGTGTATATCTCATCACGGTTTTTACACTTGTCAGGAACGTCTGGATCAGTGTAACTACAGCTACAGCAGCTTCCTCCTCTGTGCACAGCCCCAGCAAGAGGCTATTACAGACCCCCATTTTATTACCCATTACTACTGAGGTCATTAGCAGCAAGAGGGATTGTATGCTTCTTAACCTATTGATCAATGTAACTACTACCATTTAATCCTGTGCTGAAGGAGTGAAAATCTCCCTAAGACTGGGTCCTATTGAGTGGAAGGGGGCGGGAGGAGCACTTTAACTGAAAAATATTGCCCTGGCCGCCGTATCATGCCCATTTAACGCAAACACAGGGACGCCAGTCGCCATTTAGAGCACTCCCGTACGGTGCACTCCCTTATCCCTCGGATAACATCATAACTCCACATGACGATCCACGAAAATACACGGCCATCTAAAGATAGTCTAAAAGGGAGACTCGTACTAGGCTAATAACTGGAGGGATCCGCCGAGCCCAGCTCTAATCTGCTCCACCAATATGAGGGTGTGAAAAAGAGGACATTCTGAGGATGCCAGGAATAGCTGACGTTTATGAATTTCACAAAGGTGCGGTGCTCTCCAGGTGCCTCCCATACATAAACATTCAAACCTGGAACATTCTCACACAGCTGCAGAGTGACTGGAGGCGATATACTGTACCAGCACAGGCCTGCTGGCCAAACACATCTAAACTGTGGCGTGTTAACTGCCACAAGTACACACAGGCATATGTGCAGCTCATACAGGAAGAGCAAATACACATTCCCCACGTACAGTAAAAAGAAAACTAAATATGTAAATATGCTAAATATATTAAATATCATTATGTTGTTTTTTTTTTTATTTCAAACGAAAACACTGTCAGATTATTCCTTTTGTTCTCTGACAGAAGCATCTATCACTGAAGGACGCCTACAGTAAGACGAACACAAACTACTATTATGTGAAGAGGGGAAACACGCTGCAGATCAGAAAACGTTAAGAGAGCCACTGATTCAGCGTTTAAGCACGACGCTCCCCGAACGGCCGTCCTATCACGAGTCAGAGGTCAGAGCCCGGCGAAGCGGACCAGCCCCTCACCCTGCACCCAGGCAATTAAGACCAACAGGAGCCAGGGACAAGGAGGCGAAAGTCAGGGGGAAGTTTCACTGGCCGAAAAAGGTGCAGCAAGAGAAAAAAAAAAAAAAAAGGAAGAAACAAGAAGAAGAAGAAGAAGAAGAAGAAGAAGAAGGAGGGAATTATCAAATTTTCATTTGGGCTCCCTGGGGTCATCTTGTTTTGTGGGGGCATCAAATGGAATGGAGAAGTAAAAAAGAAATAACAAGCCCTAGAGAAATCACAGAGCCTAGTCCGTTTGATGCTGTTGTTTTACCTTGGCCTGCTGTGGCGCAAGGAAACGACTTCCCCTCCTCGCTGTGATCTGCTGCATGAAAATGTCGCCGAAATGAGGATTTCACGGGAGCCATTGTACTTAAGTGATGTGTGAACGTAATTAGTCGTCGACAAGACTGGAAAGACTAATTCTAATATCACCCATTCAGGTTGATTGAAATCTCTGAAGTGGAGAGCATTTATTTCCCCCGAACAAACAGCTGCAGCTCGCTCATTTTTCTCAAATAAAAACGGCCGTAATGATGATAATTAATAACATCTTAATATATAAACTGATTGAAATAGTAATTAAATGTTTGGAAAACAATGCAACGTGGATCATTTGGTGGATTTAAAAAAAATAAAAAAATAAAAGTAGGACGCAACTATTAATCCCCGCATATGTTAAGAAGACCATAATTCCTTTCTCGTCATCCACAATCAAGCTGTTTTAAAAATATTTACAGCTCAGATAAACAGGATAATCACAGCCACATTTTGTCTCCGTGCGCTATATATTCTGCTGGATTTGGGGTGGAGTTGTGTGATGGAGCTGGGACTCCAAACTATTTGCAGGCAACTGTAAAAACAAAACTTTAGATTGCATTTTAATTAACTCGTCGACTACAAACAAACAGGTTTTTCCTTTCTTTTTTCTTTTCTTTTCTTTCCTTTTTTTTTTTTTTTGGTGCCGGGGCTCGGCCCAGTGTTGGGTTTAAACAAACAAGCTGCGCGACGAAGTGAAGCGAGCTCTCTCACACCAGAAATAACAGCTGAGTGACCTGGACACTGTTTCACAAACTGGAGGAAAACCACCTCTGCAGGTGACCAGTGCTGAAGGGGGGGGGGGCTCCCTCCCTCCCTCCTACCATTAAACACACATTTACAACCATCATATTTTTACTTTCATTGTGCAATAGAAAAAAAAAATCCTATAGCTACTACTAAAATATTTTTGTCAGAAATTAATTAAAAATAGCAAAATATCCTAATTAATAGTAAATATTTAAATAACACCGATGCAGTTATCAGTATAATTTATTTTCCTGGTAAAATCAACAGTAAAAACTAACAAGAAAACTAAAATTGCTTGGCGCATTTTGCCGTCCTCTCACTCTTTCTGACCTTTCAAGCCACACCTCCAAGTGTTTTTTTCCGATACATTTGACTTGTGAAACCAGGCTTACACACTGAAGGCGACTACTACTACTGCTGCGCTGCACAAGCGCCGTTTTTAACCTCTCAACCGTCTCACAGTCACCGAACGCCCGTGATCTACACTTCACCAGCGCCGCACGGCGCGTGTTTTCAGATGCACCATTTGAGTCGGTTAAGATTTAATTAAGATCACAGCCTCTAAAATCCCTTTCAAATGAAACCGTAGTCAAAAGACAATGGCTGACACATCCTCACACTGATTGTTTCTATTCTCTGCACACGGGCAACACAAAGTTAATCCTTGTTTCCATGACGGCAGACAAGGGGGGCACAAATTATGTTGCTTCTTGACACTCGCAGTGTTGTTGTGTTGTGTGATTCACAAACACTGTACAGCCGGTTAATTAAATTTTGTAGAAAAGGAAAAAAAAAACAAAAAAAAAATAAAGAACAAAATGTCAATGTCAGCAGAAGATTTATAGATTCATAGTAAAAATTCCTTTGTGTCAAACTTTTCTCTCTCCTTATTTTTTTAGGCTCAACATGTCAATACCCTGGTGTCCCCTAACGTTTCAAAAATACATTGGTTGTGACCGAGATGAGAGCAGTGAAAAAGACCTCCCGTCATAAAACACTCTGCACCGTGTAATCTCATCATTATCCCACCATCTGAACCTTCCGAAACACATGGCATCTCAAGTGTAGAGTTAATCTTCCCATTTGAAACAGAGACGCACATACTCCGAGCAGTAATGACCCTTAAAAAAAAAAAAAAAAAAGCCGAATGTAAGCCTTTTTCAAGTAAAAACATGTTTTAGTCGGGAAAGCCGGTGAATAACAGCAGAGAGCAGCTGGTGTCTCACTATATCACTGCTCAACTATTCCCCCGTCTCTCCTCTCTGTCCTGCCTGCCTGCTCCAGTACAAAGCAAAGACCGTCCCTGTAAAGGATATCCCAGCGAGCCGTGGGGCTCTGCAGGCTGCTCCCTGTGCCCCCCTCCATCCACGGGCACACACAGCTAATATCTGGTTGCCTATGTCATGGTTTAGAAATGACAGGTGCTGGCAGCCCCTCGCCTTGACAGGCCACTGCACAAATAACGCCCCTGCCTGAAAGGGCTAATGCACTACTAATGAACAATAAATCAACTTTGATTACAAACTGTCAACCCAATCAGCTCGCACTCCAGCTCTCCCAAACTGCGAGCCTCGGCTCCACAGCTGCACGGCGTTACGGTGAACGCCGCCCGCTCCTCCTCCCCCCTAAACCATCCGATTGTCCCGTCCACTGTTCTGCTCCGTCCCTCTTATCGTTCAGGCGCCCACTTTCTTAGCACCGATGCAAGGAGTTGGGGAAACCACCACTCAAAAGTTTTAGCTAAAAGTGCAAACAGGCAAAAAACGACAGTACAACAAAGTGAAATGACTTAAATTATTGCAGTAAATAGACCTGAGCTCACTCTCAACCGGTGTCAAACTCGGAAGAAAGGAGCAAAACGAGCACAACTTTCCCTCCTAAATGTCTAACTTTGCAGGCTCTCAGATGCAAGCGCACACAGAGACGTTTTCACACACACACACTAACTTTTCACAAAGATGCGAGCGACGACATTCGGAGTGACAGCGCGTCTCCGACGTGGTTTGTGGTGACGATGTCAAACTCAGAGCCGTGCCAGCCTGCGTCTTAATTCACTGTGACATCACGAGGAGAGTGAAGACGAGTCCAGGCCAGAGCCCGAGAGCACAAAGCAAAGTCTGACCTGGACTCATCAACTCACATCAACAACTCATCACAAAATAACCAGGCAACGGAAACAACAAACCTACTTGAGCATTTAAACGCCTTAAACCTGGAATATTCTCCAAAAAAAAAAAGGTAGAAAGGCTTTCCGGGAAAAACCAAACGGCACACCTGTCTCCTGCTCTTCTCAGAACTTTTTTATACTTCAAACAGCACATACATACAGTACAGCATCAGATCCTGCTTAACAGGTTAGCTCGCTGTCAACAGAGTAAACACAACTAATCAAACAGTGCAGGATGACAGTCAAGTATGTCTCAGTCATAACCGTATGAAACGCACAAGGTGGAGGAAAAGAAACTCTGGAAAACTTAGAGCAGCTCACACATAAACAGACAAGCCAGTCCACACAGATAAACATGTTTTGCAATCCATTTAAACCCATAAATTTAACACCACGTCTGCTTTATCTTATCAGAACAAGCCTGTAAACTGTCAGTAAAAGGAAGAACGGAAACCCTGGATAACCCTGCTCCTCTCCTGGACAAAAATTAACCAGTTACAATGAGAGACAGAGCAACAACGACAGACAGACGATAAAATAAAAACTCACCCTTTTCTTTTTTTTTTCCTTCCCCGGTCAAATTAAATTGTCAGTTGTTTCTTTTTTTTTTTTCAACACAAGAAAACCGGCAAAATCACAGAAATCAATCATATTGACAAACCTGACAAACTCCATTTAGCTGGCAGGGTAAACAGAGTGCCGGGCCACGCGGTGTGGACTGAAGCAGAGCGGCGAGCTCAGCGGCGAGAGAAACAGAGAGAGAGGGAGAGAGAGAAAGAGGGAGGGAGGGGGAGGCAGAGGTAGAGAGGCACACAGGCTGGGAGGCTGGGAGGCTGAGAACAAGCGCTGCTGTGCTGCTGTGGAGTCTCCAACCTTCCTCAGGATACAGACAGATTGCACGCGCAAGGTTGCTCCCCGGCTGACAAGATACAAAACTATCCAATCAACCACACCCTTCTCCACCAATCACAACCAGCCTTCTAAACATAATCAATTCAAATGGGGCCACACAATAGGGAGCCTCGGGCTGGGCTGCAGGTGAAACTGTGTCTTTGTGTGAGGGCCCCTTTAAAAAAAAAAAAAAAAAAAAAACAGAGAAGAAGAAGGAGGAGGAGTAAAAAAAAAAAAAAAAAAGAAAGAAAGAAAAAAAAGGCAGTTGACGGCTGTTAACCCTTTGACCCGTGCCGGGACTCCGGCCGTGCTTTTGAAACAATGGAAGCTTAAAGAAAAGAGGCCCTTTAATTAAACAACAGATAAGTAAACACGGCTATCCAGCGGAAAGAAAGAAAGCCGGCCCCCGCTATCGGCCCCTTTATTGTTCTGCTAAATGGAATTGTTTACACTCCCAGAACAAAGACACAACTCATTTTAAATGCTGGAAAACAACAAATGCACAAACAAGCCTTTCGCAGCCATTCTGACTTTTCTTTTCCTTTCTTTTTAGAATTTCATTTCAGCGTAAACAGTTTGTTTGTCTCTAATTTGCACTCGCACACAATAGCATGCAACTAGTGTATTCACTCTCAAAACAAAACCACACAAGCTTTTCTGTTTTTTTTTCTTTTTTCCCCCAGTTTTTAAACACTTATTCTACAATTTGGCCTCAGACGAGGCTACGACCACTTAAATTAACAGCTAACATTACACCAGCTACCAGGCAATCCATCCAACTCCATCCCAATGAGAGCAATTAGCTGTCATGATATCATCACACTCTTTAACACCCGTGTGCACTCAGTGAGGGGAGAAGACAGGAAAGAAAAACAGGACCCTGCCACCTACTGGAGAGCTCACTGAACACACCACCAGAGGAGCTCCTGACGACATTGAGGTTTTTATTCCCCTGCTGAGCAAAAAAAATAAAAAATTTAAAAAAAAATCCAACACTGAGGGCCGTTTATTTGACTTTTAACTCGTTCCACCGTAGCTGGAGTTGCTAATCAGCCTTCTTTCTTACTTTTGGAAAGAACAACAAGGTTCACCAAGTTGCGTAACACAAAGACTCAAAAGAGGTAAGGCATGAGGCAGGATTAACACCTCATTTTGTTAATTATCATGACAATAAACACAGAGCTGAATAACAGAGCTCTAAAACACAGCTCATATCAACAGCTATAAACCCTTGGCCAGGGATGAAGGAATGTTCATGGGATGCATTCCAGTCCGCAAACACACTGGTAAAATAAACAGAGCGCCTGCATAACAAGCCACTGCTCTCATCTGATAATAACTAACAATGAGCCTCTGCTAAGCCGGCCTGACCTATATAAATTATTGACTGGGACACCTCAAGTGTCAAAAGTGACAATTCCAATACATATCATGGTGAATAATTAAGTGGAAGAAAAGGGGGCTTTTATTTTCTATGTGACACCCTCAAGACGAAGGGAGACAGCGACATGCAGGCAAAAAAAAAAAAAAAAAAAAAAAAAACACGCACGCACGCACAAAGTGGTTTAGGCTACGGCCACACTCTTCTCCCCCGGCGCTCTCCCTGGGGTGGCATGTCGGCGTATTCTCAATAAAACACCTTCTTAGCAGTAATAGGCCACTGTTCTCATTTCAACGCTCCCAAAGGCCTCATGATAAATTTAGCAGACACACAGTTCAAGCTTCTCCTCTCACACACTGTCTTTCTAATCCATTGCCTCTGTGCCTGTGCCATGTAAAATAATTACACATATGTGTCGATGTGATACACACGCTATATAGATTTTTTTTTTTTTTTTGTTCCCGAGCACCGCTGAGAAACATCAATATCCTTGAGCCTTGAACCGGCGTCCCTTGCGATAGTTTACAGAGAGTACTGAGCGATTGTGTTCATGACAGAGTGGATGACATTATAAAATACTCCCATTTCCTGCTCGAGTTAGAGTGAAAGTATGAGTTAACGTCTGGTCTGGCCCGGGCTCTGCTCAGCCCCACTCCACTCCACTCCGCTCGGCTCTGGCTAAAGATAACGGCTCGGCTCCGATTACAAAGCCCTTCCCAAAACAATAAATGCCGCCGCGCGAGTGAATACGCTGCACCCCGCATGCCAACCGGTGTCTTACTGCTGCTGCTGCTGCTACTAGCGCAGAAAGAGAAGGACAAGAATGGAGAGGAAGTGGAAGAAAATACAAAACTGTGCTCATTCATTTTCTTGAAAGGCACCGGTGACCTGGAGCATTGTCGTGAGGAAACACAGTCTGTTTCCCTGTGTGTGTGTGTGTGTGTGTGTACGTGAAGTAAATTATTGTTTACAGGCGGAGGGAGTCAGCAGGGCAGGTGTGGGACCTATATAAATAACAGCTGCTCTATATAATCTCGCCAAGGTAACAATACTTCTGAGAATCACCGTGTAATATCTAATCTTTCTCTTTTTGTTAATGTTATACCACACACACTTTGTTAAACAGTGTCTTCCAGGTAACAGCAGAAAGTCAGAGAGACGTTAAAAACAGTTTCTATTTGGACAGGGAAGCTCATAATTTTCTCATTTTTATATTTAATTCCCCTAACTCAATGGCATCTTCTTAACACGGTCCAGTCTGATTTACAGTCTGCGCTTTAACAGGACCTTTTAAAACTGTATTTCCAGTCCCTCCAGTGAACCCACATTTTAACAAGTGCAACCCACTGATACTCCCCCTCTGATACTTGGAATAAGTCATATTTAAAGTGAATGAGGTTATCACCAGAAGCAAAGCGGAGTTACAGTAAGTGACGCCTGACTCACTATAATACATATATATATATACGTATGTGTGTGTGTGTGTGCGTGTATGTATGCATGGGCTTGGTTATTTGCTTTTAATTTCGACATTCAGCCACACATTGTTTAGTCAGCACATGTGAGCTCTGTATTTGCAAAATATTTCCTGAGGTGATATGCCAGCCAGAGTATAACGGAGCCTGTGTTTCAGTCTTGTGCGGTTTCTACACTTAGTCAAAACAAGAGCACTTTTGGGTTTGAACAACATCGATTTAAGGAGGTGGGGGAATTTTCTGCCTCCGTCTTGTTTGGCAATTGATTCACGTTTGATTTAAATCGAAAAAACTATATCAATACACAGAAACTGAGAAGGGAGTGTTTTAAGTAGCAATAACAACGATGGTGCGGCGATAAAAATAACCCGACAACTACATCTGAAGCTGCCGATGTCTCTGCATAAGGCACTCACATTAATTGTGGTTATATTATGCCGTGAACACTCTGCCTTGTGATATGTAATCACAAATAAATAAGATTTACTCTTAACGCTGGCTGAGATCTGGGCAGAGTAGAAACATGTTTGTCTGTGGGTGGCTCCTGTCATCATTTCTCAATGTGGGACGCACGGTGAGTCTACAGCACGGCTAACCACTATGATTAACTGCTTACCTAACCTTCTCAGTAGTGTTATTATACTGTATTTGTTAGCCTGTCATCTTTCCAACGCTAACCAATAAAATTCCTCACACACATTCCTGAAGGAGGCACATATAGACGAGCTCTCTTTCTTGAAGCTCTTTCCTACTTTCTAAAAACCCAAAGAAAAGGCAAAGATATCACAAACCACCGCGCGCCGCTACGCCTTCATGCTTTCTGTAGACTGGGTGTAGCTACGTGGAGAATAAGGCCGAGCACGGTGATGGTTTACTGCACAATGTCCAACACAAATATGAAATACTCCAAATTATGTTCTCATGTAGCCCTTCTGTCTCTGGAACTTTCTCTTTCTGTCTGAGCGAGGAGTTAGTTTTTCTTTTCGCTAACAAAAAGTGAAAATGGAATCAGAGAATTGCCAAGCCGTCAAAACGCGTGCAACGACCCCCTCCCCCCCTCACAAAATACAAAAAAAAGAGAGAGAAGCAGCACCGCGAGCAGACGCTAACTCGACTGCACCTTGCGTAGCTGCGAGTGTTTATTATTATTAATGCTACGGTTGACTTGTGCGTCCGTGCAGTCGTTCTGCAAAGGGCGCGTGAATCAGTCCCAACAACACTCGCTCGACATCAAGCTGCAACGCCAGAGGATGACACAAAGATACAACAAATGTTAAGGCGAAGTGTGTGTGTGTGTGTGTGTGTGTGTTTGAGAGGGTTGAATGCTTGAAGGGAAACATCAGGCCTCTGAAGAATAACCTCCTGATCCTGAAACTGAAATGGTGGAGTGACTCCCAGCGTTGTGACTGGAGTAGGTTCGACAGCCATCATCTTGGCTTGAGGAGAAACCCCCCCCCCCATTACACACACACACACTCACACACACACACACACACACACACACACACACACACACACACACACACACAGTGTGTCTCTGCTTGGCTATGATGTGGAACTGGGACAGATGACTTCATCCTGACAGGATTATCCCAAACCTGGTTCTAATCTGTACAGTACACATAACACATTTTTACAATATGACAAGGAAAACACGCGGCAGAAGAAAGACGGCCTGATCCCCGGGTTTCACACGAGCCCCGGCCTTCGTGCCGCGCTGATCGGCCCTGACGGATTGTATCACCTCAAAGCAACGCACACATCCAAATGAGATTTCATTACAGCATCACCTTGAGACGCAAAACACAAAGAGACAAACTGGTTCTGGGGCTCACACATGCACAGCCGGCGGATCGTGGGATTTATTTACAGATGAAGACACGAGAGCCGCTCTGGAAAAACGATATTCGGATCCTGGAAGACGGGGGGCGAGTGTGCATTAGAGAAACTGTTTCAGAATCTCATTTATTTTGCTTTTATAGCGAAACGTCAATTCATTAAACTTGACAGTAGAGCTCTGGCATCACCGGGCTCAAAAAGGGAAAATCTGAAGCTCACTAATGTTTCATTTCTTTTTAACAATATATACAGACCAGAAGTTTGGAAGCAACTTCAAGTTTCTTTTTGCTTTCTTAAAAAAAAAGTTCTACATACTTTAGGATGTATTTACCTCGATTACATCGATGTTACCAGACCATTTCTGAATAAATGTCAGCAGAAGAAAAGAAGCGCTCAGATTTAGGGTCCAGAAGATTTGCAAGAGTCAAAACTTCAGTGCAAAAGTAAAAGAAAACAAAAACAAATCACAGTTATCACATTATTCACTTTAACTCTTTGACTTTTGTGAGACTGTGTAAAAATATCCCTTGTGGAAGGAATGAACCGTTTACTCCACGCTGTCGTTAAAGCAAAGTCTAACTAAAATACCTGATAATTACAGTAAGTTACTCTTTATATAACAATCGTGTTTATTTTCTTGCAAAGTGCAGCAATGAAACTATGATGTTTTATGCACAGATTTGACCTTACTTCCAAACGTTTGGCTTGTAGTATGAACATATATTCATTCAGGACTTTTTGGGGACGTACGCATTGATTCCTTGGAACCTGTAACTTACAGATCGTCAAATTGAAAGTGAGGACAAGCCCCGGGTTAGACGAGACCTCGTCGGATTTTGTTACATTTGGACAGAGGCAGGCTTCCCTCCCTCCTTCTCGTTTCCTGTCTTGGGGCTAAGCTAGGCTAAATGACTGCTGGAAGTGGCTTCATATTAATAAAGATTATCTCATCGGTCTTGGAATAAAAGTGAAGGAGCATACTTCCCGAATTATAAAACCATCCTTTCAAGTGTGGAAATGTGGATGTGAAGTACAGCACCAACAGTTCTGTTCCTTCCTTTTCTCGGCTTCCAGATTCTTTATCTTATAAAAAAAAAAAAAAAAAGAAAGAAAACCCCGGCCGTAAAGTGTGAACCCAGACCTGTGTTTACTGTCACCTCGCCAGTCTGCGACCACAGCCGGGCCACTCCGGGCCAGCGGCCGACTCGGCTGCAGAAGCACCTCGAAATGCTGCCTCAGATCACCCTGCAGCACTGGCTGAGCTCCAGCTGACAGGCTTTGGCCTAGTGCTCTAATGACTTACAGATTGGAGCTCTGTGGTATACATGTGTCAGGACAATGCCATGGGCCCGCTGCAAAAACAGTAGGAGAGGGAGAGAAAGAGAGCCGGCGGCTTCTCCCTGTCCTGTCAGACGGAGGCTTGGCCCCTGGATTGTGTCACATCACGCTTCCCCCCAACAGACCACAAATGAAGGATGTGAAGAGCAAACGCAGGGAGGCGGGGCGCTGGGAGAGAGGGGTGGAGGGGGAGGGGGGGGGGCTCTCCAACTTAAAAGGCTTTCATCCTGTAAACCGAAAAGACATTATCTTTTGACCTGCAGATGCCCTCTGTGAGGCTGCACGGCGTGGTGTGAAAACACAGCAAGAGAACAAGAGTGAAAGAGAAAGAGGGGAGAACGCCGAGTTGATTGTGGCTTTAGCTGGTTCTGGTGTATGTACGAGAATCATCTGCCAGCGTGGTTTTGAAACATAATCAGCAGTTTTCCTGTGACGTTATGAAAACGTTCAGTGCGAGGTGAAATACGCACAAAAACCCGAGCGCAGACGGATTCTTTTTAGTGTTAAAATCCAAAGAAGGAAGCTTCAAGAAGAGCGTGAAAGCTCCGACACATCCACCTGCCTCATTCATTTTATATTGTACACAAGAAGCCCACTAATGTCATTGAAGCCGCGTCTGCACTTCAGCTGGCCACTGGCCACGGCTCACACCGTAACCGTGACACGAGCAGTGAAGATCAATCTCAGACACAATCCCGGATGTGAAACAAACTTAATCTGGCTATTACGCTGATGGCAAAGACTCCATGTTGACACAACATCTACAGCCCAGCTGAGTGCCATATAATCCCCCGTATGAGGTGAACGCACACCTAGGATCCCCGGCAACGCGGTGCAGTTAACCAGCACACAAACGAGCATCGGCTCCCCCCTCCCCTCGCCGCGGTGCTGGTGGACTATCAGCGAGGGTCCGACAGTGTTGTTCCTAATTACCTATTTCTCCACTCCTGATCCTGCGGCTGGCATAATTAGTTACCTGGGGCTGCAATCCAATTTGAAGTGATGACAAGAAAGTGATCCATGAAAAAGTAATAAGTTAAATCCAATTTCAGCCTGCCTCTAATTAAATGCACATGGAACTAATGAGTCAAACCCTACCATTTCACTGATAATGGTAATTAGCGGGGTGGGAGTTGCCTGCTCTCGTCGTCGCGCCACTGTAGGTGTGAAGCGCAAAAGGTAAAAGCGGCATGGATTCTTTTAATTACACGTGTCATTCTGTCAATGTAATTTACTGGCTTTTTGACCAGTCAAGTATGTTTAGCTGCTTTCCAGCCTGCATAGCAGCTGTTTGTACATCCAGCATGATTAAAAGGCCTCTGGGCCGCTGAGTACACAGCGCAGGCATCTTCATCCAGAGGCAGGGGTGGGTGGTGCAGACGCGAGAGGGGGTTTGGCGGTGGTGCTGGGGGGGTGTTGGGGGGGCACCCCTGTTGGAGATATAAAACCAAAGAGCCATTTAATGCTGATCAAGGATTCCGCGGCTTGTTTGACTCATATTTTTTTCCCCTTCAGTACTCTATGCAGGTCATCTTTTTCAGATGTTTCATATATACACCGCGCTTCATTATTTTTGACTTGAATGAATAGGAAAGTGAGTCACATCTCCAAATGAGTAAAAGTCTCTCGGCACAGCTCCTCGTGCCTAATAGGAAGACCGCTGAGATGAATGGAGCCTCGTCTGCAGATCAGGTGCTTTTATGAGGTGTCAGCTTACTACACAGTCTCATAATTGTTGGATCATGTCTTTTGATGACCCGGTCCGGCTCAACAGAGAATCATTATCCGGGCCGTGTGATGGAGACGGAGAACGCTCTGAGTGAAGGGGGCTCTTCTGAGCTCGGGGTTTGTTCTTAAAAGAGGAAGCGAGATGAAACCCAGACTGTTGCACTTTCACAAAATGTGTTTGCGAGAAAACAACAGATATAACAAAACCAGAAAGAAAGACAGGAGTGGAGAGAGAGAAAAAAAGAAAAAAGAAAAGACTACAAATGTAACGCATGCTTACACGGAACGGCACATTGATGTTTATGTATGAACACTTGGCTCGTGCGTGTGCACGTGTTGTTTAATTAGCGGGAATATGTATTTCAGAGATAAACAAACACTTGTCTGGACCTGTGGCTTTTTTTTTTTTTCATAATGGCAGTTTTCAACCCTGCAAAATTTAACATACAACATTAGAGAGCAGGCAATTTACAGCATTAGCGAGATACTACAGCGAGGCTCTCTTCACAAGAAGCGGGTGGAGGAGAGGAAGGGAGGGGGAGAGGAGGGGGAGGGGGAGGGGGGGAGGCAGGGAGGGGGGGTAAAGGGCCCGACTCTCTTTTCAATAGCTGAGTGACAGCTTGGCCAAGCTCTCTGTATACATTAATAAATTAGAATTTTAATTTTGTCTTTGTCTGCAGGAGATGGTCTAGTACTTCACTATGTACCAACAACTGGCTGTACGCTGGAATCTGCCGTTGCGGTCCCCTCTGTTGACCTCTGCAGCACAATTCCCTGGCAGGCTGGGGAAACTGTTTAGTTTGATCCTTTCAACTTATTTGAATCCTGACAAATATGCACACAACTGAAAGGTCATCACAGTCATATTTCATCCTCTGGAGCTATTCCGAAGACATCTGCACAACAAAGAGGCTTTTCCACAACCTGACATTAGACCTAGCTGCTACAATAGCTCATTAAAAAGGGCCCCCGACGGGATAGTAAGGGTATTAAATATTATATATATACACAAAGAGAGAACAGGGCCTCCGTATTAATTACCAAATATGCCCTGAAGTCGTTTGCAATTTCACACTGGCACAAACAACCGCCCCTTGTTCAAACAAAGATATACATCTCTGAGGCGGCTGATCTGAAACGTAAATATTGCATCAGATACGCGGCACTATTTGATTTAAAAGCAAGATGATAAATTAGAAAATGTTTTCTTCTTTGCATCTCATCTGCACCTTTCTTTTTTTCAAACCATCACAACCTTTGCACTCTCCCACCCCTCTCTGATCCACCTCCGAGCCCACCGCCCCAATCAGCCACCCCTGCTCTGCAGCACCTCCTGCTGCCGGTGGCAGGTCACTTCTGGGTCCTGGTCTAAGGCGAGCAGGGAAAGCATGGAGCATCTCTCGCGTCTCCGTGGGAGGAACGAAGCGCCCCCGTCTCGTGTTTTCTCCTCCCTCGTTTCCACCCTTTCTCCTGTTTATACCCAGACTATACACGTCCAAGTCAAAAAAGGAAAATCCTGTCTACTACAGAAATCACAAACTATGATGATCCAGGGAATATGGTGTGAGTCTGTGTGGTCTAAACAGGCCACAAAAGAAGTGCTTTTCTGCTGCTCTGGTCCAAATACGCAGCTCCTTTTTCTTTGACTTTAGATTTAAATGACACACGGCTGATGTTTTTTTTTGTGTGTGTGTGTGTGTGTCTGTGCAGCTAAATCGCACATAACGCGTGAGCATACATAACTGCAAATGTTGCACAGCCAATTTTAATTTCCTGTTTGTGAACTTAGCCCAGTGCTGTACTTTTTTTCTTGCACACCGTGCTGTAGCGAGAGTTGCACCAGTTCACTTCATTTGTTTTTTTGTTTTTTTTTTAAATAATTCCACTAACCACAAAGTCAAAGAACCAAACCAACCGATAATGAAGAGTTAATGTATACAAATGTGTCAAAACATGTCCATGGTACCTGAAGGTTTTGCTGCTTGTCGTTGGCTTTGGGGGATTTGCGGCCGGCGTTTTGTTGAGACTGCAGTTGCTGTGACTGGGGTTGTTGCTGCTGTTGTTGCTGGAGAAGTATTTGTCGGGCCACTTGGAGAGCCTAGCAGAGAAAAATACAAAAACAAAGGGTTAAAAATTATATATAGAAAAGGCTGAAAGTCCCTTATCAGGGCACATGCATCCCCTCAGAAGAAAACGCCCATCGCCTTCTGACTGATGTGTCTGGCTGGAGCTAAACAGTGATCACATGTCCAAATAAATTCACAAGCAGAGAGAAGATAAATCTTCCACAGCCATCCAGAAGAAATATTTATCTGTTGATAGGTTGCACTTACACCAAAACACAAATTGTCAAAAGAAACTAATCAGTGCTTTTTGATCCTCCTGTAGCTCAGTCAAGCTCCCGTCCAGAGAGCAAATAAAAGACTTTACGGCCGCTTCAAATATCTGTTAAAGGACACGGCCTTCTCAGTGGAAAACAAAATACAGTGCAGTCACATGTTTATTGCTCAGCTACTCCCTTTTCCCTTACGATAAATAATCAAACATGCCATCCAGAGCAAACAAAGCTGGAGGGAGCCGGGGGGAAAAAACACAGTGGTCTTGAAAACGGTCGGCGATACCAAGAAAAGCAAGCGTTGTGTTCCCACAGTGAGCTGGCCAGCCTCACACCTCCACCAGTAAACCATCTGGGTAAATAACTGGCCTCATTCTTTCCATGTTCCTCAGACGATTGCTCCCACTATTAAACAAACAGTTGGAGGAGGGAGGGCGGGCGGGGAGCGAGGGGGGGGGGCGCGCTCATCCAGGCTCATCTCATAGACGCTGTTGGTTCACCGGTCAATTATTTGAAAAGTTCAAGAAATTTGTAAACGGTGGAAACGAGAAAATGGAATGAACGCAAGAGCACAACAGCGGGAAGGGTTAAGAGCGACGTGTGAAAAAAAGTAAGTGAAACCTTTAAAAGACTGTGTGAAAGTAAGATATCAAATAGAAAGCTCTGTGTAGAGACGAAAAAAAAAAAAAAAAAAACACAGAGATGCCAGTAAAGTCTGTGTCACACAATAATTTAAAGACAGAAAGGCAAGAGACGGTTAGGGGGTGGAAGCTAACAGCTGTATGATGGTCTGGTGTGTGGGAGTATGTACTGACCCTCCCAAACACACACAGCTTTCAGATGACATCATGAGGCATAAATATGACCACAGGCTACAAAGAGGCCACACTCCTGGCACCAAACCATCCTCAACTTTACAGTACACACACACAAAAAAACCTGTATTCTCTGCATACGTCTCCGTGCTCCAAACTCTCATGAAAAGATAAACGACACCAGACCAACACATTTCATTCTGCATGCCTAATTGTCTTTTGCTTTGAAATTTGTGGAGGGGAACCCCCCAGGACGGCAGTATACTCATAAAGAAAGAGTATAAATTCAAACTAAGAACTACGTGAGCAAGATTCCCTCCCACGCTTGACGCCGATATTTACATTTTACCTTTCAGGCACATTAAGTTTTTTCGCTCTAGGGCAACTTACAATTTGGTTGAAAAAACGAAAAAAAAAAAAAAAATAATAAAGAATACTCTGTGAACTCAAGTGACACTGGGAGGAGATCGGAAAAATACCAGCGACTGATATTATCTCCTGACTGTCTCCTAGAGTCACGCACAGAATTACGATACGATATTTCATGTTGTTATATTATGAAGCCGTGTTTATTAAAACGATTAATAAAATAAAAAACTATTTATTAAAAGCTTTTTTTCTTTAAATTATGACATTTTATTATAAATTTTACTATAAATAAGGACAGAAGAACAAAACTAATTCATTATGTAAATATAATTTGTGTAAATTGGCGAGACATTTGTGTTTGCAGCTCCACCACACCATCATAGAAGTTACCCACACTCTGATAAGAACATTAATGAGGAAATATGAAATCTGAGGGGAAAAAAAGAACAGTTGAAAAACGCCCAAGGTGTGGTATTACGGGCACAAAGAAGAGTAAACAAAGTTTACTGTTTTCTTTTTCCCTGTAACTGATGACACATGCGGTGAAATGTGTGTGCGGTACGCGTTTGTGTGTGTGTGTGTGTGTGTGTGCGTGTGCGTGCGTGTGTGCATTTGTGTGTGTCTGGGGTTAGAGCCGAGGGTGTTGGAACAAAGTGAGTTGAGTCAACAGGATATGATAGGAAGTTGAGACAGTAATGGATGAAAAGATACATTTCTGGGAAGTCTTTCCCCACGGCCGTCGCTACAGCAAGCAAAGTCTGTTTCTACTACGGGCAGATAAGAAATTATGACACTGCAATAATAAGATATCTGCGGATTATTGTTCATTTGAAGGTTACAAAAACATTTCGTCACAATGCAAATACAAGTGACGCAAACAACAGGGCCGGTGTGGAGCCGTTAGCATCTAGCAGCGGCAGCCGTCCACTCAAACGAACGGAGTCAAAGATTTTAAGGAAAAACGTGAAGGTCCTGTCTGGAGTCAATGGTTTTTCCGTTCAGGGCTAACATGGAACATGTACGTGGGAGAGAATACGCTGTTACTACTACTGCTACTACTGCTACTACTGCTACTACTACTACTGTAAGTCCTCTGTGTGGATATGAAGGGCTCATTCCAGCGAGTACATAATTACGAATACTATACTCGATTTCTTGCAAACAGATCCCCTAAATCCTGCTGGATCTTCAAAGTGCGCACGAAGCAATTTAAATATAAGTTTGACCATGTCAACAGCTTCATTTAATTATTATTCCAATTAAAGTAAGTGCAATGATTATGTGCTCATGAAAAAAACAGTCAATAATCATCTTGACACGTAGCGGCGTATTAGCAGGAATCACACTGAGGCCTGACAGCACAAACACGTCGGCTTAAATGACGACATGTGTATGTTTGAAAACCCAAAGTTACCAGGTGATTAGAGACGACTGCTCGGATGAAAATAAAAAACTCTACGAGGTTAGTACGGTGGCCTGGAGGTGCAAACCGGTTCAACCATGGAGTCGGTACGATCCCTCTCTGGTCGATGGTGAAACTTGTAAACTTCTTTCGGGACTTTGTCATTTGTTTTCTGATATGTAAAAACATTTGTTGTTTTTTTTATATGTACTTGTCTGAAGCTTTGTAAAAGTGTTGCACAGTTTATAATGTCGGTTTGCTCCTCCCAGCCACCGTAGGGTAAGTCAGCTGGGAAGCTGCGTTGTAGACTCACACTTTTGCATTTTGCCGTAAAGTCTGTATTATTTTTAAAAGGCCAGGAGGTGTTATGCCTTTGAGAGGCCTAATGCTGGGATAAACTAACCTATTGTGAAATGTCATCGCAATGTTTATACAGTATCTCCTCCTCCTCTGGAATCTGTTTTCTTTTCATCTTCCATTCAAATGTGCCGGACGTTCAGATGTGAGAGCTCCTCCCAGACAAACAGCATTTTAACATCGGTAATAAGAACCGTAGAGTCACGCCGATTCCTCTACATTCAAATCCTGTACATTTATTTATTGTACAAAGCAAAATATGAAAACATCTCAGCTGAAACTGCCTCTACAGGCGATGGCAGCCCCATTACAATCTCAAAGCGAGGTTTGTTTTGGAGGCGAGCTTGTTACTGGAATAAGAACACAACTGCACAGACAGACGCCCACGTTCACACACCGTAAATTCGTTCATTGTTTGCGAGTTAAGACACACACAGACACGGCGTAGAGGGAGTGAACCCTCCAGGTGCTTTTGATTAGAAAACACCCTCAGCACATGAGCAAGTTTTTTTTTTTTTTTTTTTCTAAGTCGCAGCAATTCCGCATCCTTGTCGTCTGCAATCCTCTGTTTGTTGCCACATTTGAAATGTGTTCAAAGTTCACATCCTCTTCCCCCGTGTTAACACAACTTCCTCAATAAACAACAGTCGTTTTTATCTGCATCTACTTTCACACCGTATTAGTGAATAGAGGCAGGAGCGTCTCTTGTGTCCCTGGGCTATCACGCTGTGATAAGGGAACTGCTAAGTACTGGATGTCTTTATGTGCAGTCTGCACATGTGGATTATTTACAGGCTTTGGGGTTTCCTGCTGCTAAAGCCAGCTCTAGGTGTCTTACAAATCCCAGCTCAGAGCATTGCCACACAGTCAAGCCTGCTCTCTGCTCAATCCCTTGCTGCACATTTTCCCACTACAATGAAAAACAGACATATTTCAGGTAGTTCTTTCACTCTTTTATGCAACTTCGGTGACGCAACGCAACAATCAAAAACAGCTCCCGAACCCGAGAGAGGGAACCAACGGATCATCTTCACCTGCTTCAAGTGTGAAAGACGCATGTTGCTCAAATCACGTTTTCTAAATGACTGACGAGCAGACGAGGAACGTGACTTCACAACAGGCGATGTGGGCCAGCGTGAAGGGGAAAACATTTACAGTCTACATTATGAATCAGTGGGAAATGACACGGCCGCCGCTGTTTGCTCAGGTCCATCAACAGAAAGACCTCGGCAGCTCTGCACATGTGGAGCTCCTCGAGCCGGCGGCTGAGGGAAGACCTTGAACGTGAAATGGTTTCCAGCAGATTGCTCCTAATTACTGGAAGGTGTGCGAGCAGGTGTAAGATGATCCCAGCGGTCACTCAAAGCGAAAAGAGAAGCAACGAGACGGACGCCTGTGTAGTTTCTGCACGTGTTGTATGTATTGTATGTGTTGTGTGTGTGTGCCTCGGTGTATTTACTCAGCGGCCACCTTTTGTCAGACTTTATTAGGCCGGAGAGTGGGGCTCACACACAGGCAGCAACAACACAGCTAATAGGTTAGCTCTTAATGTAGTCCAGAGTCAGAGGCTCTGGTCTGGCTCTGCAGCCTCGGCGGGGGCTTCCACACCTCCACACCAGTGGCCTAAATGTCAAGGTTATCTGCTTGACTTCCTGACTGATCGCGCATCTCAACTCACCTGACATTTATCACTTCTCCTGTTTGCTTTTTTTTTTTTTTTGAAGACAAGGCCCCTCTGCTCCTCAATGTCAACCGAGTCAAGAGAACACGTTCTTCTCTCACCAACCTTTTTCACGGCAGATTAAGCTACGGGCGAACTTTCATCCACATGTTACTCAAGCTGGTAGCTGCCGAGGTGGAGGAGAGTTCACTGCGGCCATACACACATGCTGATCAGGCATAACATTATGACCACCTCTCTAATATTGTGTAGGTCTCTCTCGTTGCTCCAGAACAGGTTTGACTCATCACAGAAAGGACATGAGCCTGTGGTTTCCGTCAACAGGATGCTGTCAGTGGGGTGGGGTGGGGTGGTGGGGTGGGTAGATGGGGTTAATTAACTAATATTATTGCTATAATGTTAAACTAAATTTAGAATTACTTTTTTTTTTTTACAGTGAAGATGGTGTTTGGCTCCGCTTTTGTTTTACCAGGCTATTATTTTTAGCCGTTTAGCCGTTAGCATGACATGGGCTTGTAGTTCCCATATGACACATGAACTTTAATTACACTGGAACAGCATTTCAACTTATGTATGTCGAAAAGTGCTGTCTGCACGACCGATTTAATACAAGAAAAACTAATTAAAAGTGCTTATAAATGAAATATTACAGGTGTTTTTAATTACTGCTTACACGCGGGGCGGCCATCTTGGTAACTCTGAGGATTCTTCAACTTCCTGAGTAGAAAATCCGACTCTGGGGGCGTTGAAAATTTCAACTCCGACTTCTGAGCACGAATGCAACGCATCATAAGTAGCATCCACGTGAATGAAGAGCAAGCCTAGAAGTTTCCCAGCAGAACACTGAATCGTTACAAGATGTTATTTACTTCTCCTGTCGGTGGTCATAATGTTGTGGCTGATCGGTGTATACAGCAGTAATAGAATTCACTTGGAAGACTCGTCACTTTAATTGAAGCGCATATCATTTTTGTCAGGTAGTGGTTTTTAAACACGTAAGCAGGATAAGCAACGGGGATGATGTCTGTTTATATTAATTGCATTTCTATATATATATATATATATATATATATATACACATATATACTTTCCATTTCTCTTTTCCTCTGTAATACCGACGTTTATCTGCAATGCAAAGCAGGGGAAGTCTGGCTTCCCTGGTAAGTATATAATTAATGCCATTTCCAAAAAGCCACTCCACATGGAAAACAGGCCCTGACGATGAAACCTTGCGCATTACGGGGCTCTCGCAACAACACTCTCCAGCTTGTGTTTAGATTTCCAAACTAATTCATGTAGAATACATAAATAAATCAACGTTTTATACCCACTTCAAACCATTAGATTTCCCTTCTTTCGCTGCACTTTTCAACTAATCTATTAATATTTATGACAACGCTAAACATTTCAAATATCCACGTTTAAACAATAAGGCAGCGCGTGCACTTACATAAGACCAAACCTGACTTGAATAAAAACCCCCATTTTTTTTTTTTTGTTTATCCAACACACCTCCCCTTGTAAACCCCCCCCCCCCCCCCCCCCCCCCCCCCCACCAGCCCACCCCCACCTCTCTCTATTTCTCTCCCCATAACAGGTAATGCACTTCCCTGACAAATGTTTTTTGGGGAGAAAAAAAAAAAAGAAAAGAAAAGAAATGACTGTAAGAAAAACAAGACGAAAGCAAAGTTATTAACTGTGAGTGAAGATAGAAGAGAGGGGGCTGTGAAGCAGGACTGATGATGGAGGGAGTGGAGTGAAGAGAGGAGAGGAGAGGAGAAGAGGGAGGGGGTGACAGATGGAGGAAGAGTGTAAGAGAAAAGAAGCGGCATAGTGGGAGAAGTGGTAAGAAAAAGGAGAATGTAGCAGAGTAGAGGAGGAGGAGGAGGAGGAGGAGGAGGTTGCAGGAGGTGCAGAGGGAAGGGTAAACAGTGCCCCCAAACAGGCGGTTCGGGCACTCGGAGCCTGGTACAGAGGGGTCAAACCCCCCCCTCCACCCCCTCCGTCTTCCCCTCCGCTCCCCCCCCCTAACCCGGCGAGGTCAGCTCAGCTATGCGGTCCTGACAGCTTCCGTTTGCTGTGTGCTCTGCGTTTGTTTGGATTCCCCAGCCTTGCTTAGCCAGCAGCTTAACAACAGATGGCTAAAGAAGGCCTCTATTCAGAGCGGTCTGGATCAGAAAATCACACCGAGGAAAGTACACAAGCTGCAGACAAAACACACAGAAACACCACACACACACACATATGCATGCAAATTCATGGGATTGTCAGATGCTACAAATGGAAAAAAGAAAAAGAAAAAAGGAAAAAAAGCAAATGAGGTTTTACTTGCTGTTAACAGTTATTCCATCGCCACAAAAGACACAATGAGGACGAGACATATGCAACAACACGCAAGTGAGCACACGCACGGTGTTGTCTGATTACACCAAACAACTTCCTGGGATGATTCAATAACGGAGCAGAGCTGGGTGAAAGCATTTTCCGTCCCCCGCCATTATTAAACGAATACGGGGTTTATTACAGCTTTAGTGCGGTGTAAACTCATAAACACCCTCCCAGAGTACAAGAGGAACTGTCAACTAAATATTGTTTCTCTCATGAGTCGCTCTTCCACCTCAATTACGCCTTTCAACTTCACGGGCTCAGTGTGATAAAGTGGCAGTAAAAATCATTCACATTAATACACCATTGTGCATCTGCTGCTAAAGGTAATTAAAGAAGTAAATGACTCATAAGAATAGACATATTAGCCACAAAATGAAAGGCAACTGGGCTGCCTCATGAAAATATGTACCATTAAGATACTGCATTTTCATATTGAGGTAATCAGCTCCACTAGCCTGATGCTGATTTAATCCACTCCAGTGGAAAGTCTATCAGCGCACAGCCGCGTGTCACCGTCTCTCTTATGTCTGCACGCCAAGAGCCCGGCATTCTGCTCCAGATAGCGACTGTGAACGGCTCCACTAAAGGAGGGAGGTCACACACAGGCACATCAGCGGGAGAAGCAGCCGATGCTTGGGTGTCATTTAGAGGCAGATGGAGAGAAAGGAGTAAGACGATAAAATTAAAGCTTAAAAGGAGCGGAGAATAAAAGAGGGCAAAAGCACAAACGATGTGGGAACAATGCAGCGGGCAGATCTCAGCAGCCCCGCTCTCTGCCTGACCTTAGCTTTCTTTTTTTTGTTCTGAGCGCATGATGCCTCAGGATGCCCACCACTGAATACGGCGGTAATATCCGTCAAGTTGATAAAGTGAGAGGAAAAGAGCAGAGGCACGCCAACTGTGCTGGGTACTTAAGACGGACCGTTAGAAAAACACACGCGGGCCTCCCCGATTGCATCTTCGTTGGAAGTGTTGCATCACATTGTAGCGGGGAGTGTTGTGCTTGGGAAAATGGGCGCTTCCAAAAACCCAGCGTGAGACCTAGAATACTGTGAGCAGGTTTTATCATGCGCGAATGATATTGTTTAGAATGGGAAGATCCATCTGCCTCGGTCTCATAGACGGGAGGACTCAACTATATCGATACGCTGGAGACTTCCGGGATACGTCCGGTAAGACCTCTAAATCTTCCTATTTGGTTGTGGTGAATGTAGATGAATGTGTTCTGCAACACGGCTATAGGAGGAGGCCGCGTCGGGAAGGGAAGGGGCCGATCGCGGACGCTCACGGAGCGAGCGTCACGGAGCTCCGGGTCTGAACCGACGGGCCGGGGCTGTCAGCCGAGACGTCTTAGGTCTCCGCTCCGCACCGCACCACAGGGCATGTTGATTAACTCAAAAGTAGCTCATGTAGATGATGAATAATCCCACTAATCAGTAAAGCAGACAACAAGCTGCCCAAAGCTAACTCCCATCCTCCAAGATGAATTAGAAGTGACATGTGTCCGGAGAGTGAAAGACAATCCTGTTGATTTGATTAATAAACTAACATCCCTCCTCTTTGAGTAAACAACCTCGTGTTCAACATCTGTAGCAGAGGCTCCATGCTAAGTGTTGCAGTGGCTCTTGGCCGTACATCTTTTCCCACTGATGCTCGCCGCCCTGAAGCGTCCTGACCCGAGAACCCGACACATCGCGAGCCGCCGAGGGAAAATTCCCGGTGCGTGTGTGCTGGCGTGCACGCGTGTGACGAACGAAGAGGATTTTCTATAAATCACAGGCCGGCCCAATTGGCTATGGATTGAGTTGCAGAGGGGAGAGACGGTTCCCTGGGAATAGCAGTGTCTCTGTTGAAGTCATTCCAAGATGGGTAATATGATCCTATGCCGCCAGGAATAAAGGAAGGGAAGAGGGAAGCTAGAAAAAAAATGTGATTGCCCCAGCCATAAAGAGGAGTAATCTCCAGCAGTGTCCAGACACATCACCCGTCACACTGGACCCTAATGTATTATTGTGTCACAGGCAGATGATGTGACACATGGTGGGCCTCACTTTTTTTTTTTTTTTACTTTTCTCTCTTCTTTTTTTTTGGGTGGTGGTTTTCTCTTACTCCAGGAGCCGTTAACCTTTATTGACTTGGTAGGTAGATGTGGAAGGTGAACAGAGAGATGAAAGTTGTGTTGGTATTGAAGACAAAGACAAGGGCTGGGCAGTGTACTGGCATTTTCATTCTTTTCTTCCTTCTAAACACACACGGTGCGACTGCATCGCTGTGAGGCGTGGTGAAGATGAAAAGCTTTGAAAAATGAAGCAGCAGAAAAAAAATATATAAATAAGGTGCCATGTCAGTTGTTTGGGTTTTTTTAAGGGTGGCCAGATGTCCCCAATTTCTGGGGACAGTCCCCCGGCTACAACTGTACCGGGAAGTGTCCCTAATTTTAGCAACAAATGAGATAAAAAATGTTGTCCACATCATCAGTGAGCGCTAACACGGAGCCATGCAAACCTGTTTCACTACTAGTGTGGGATTATTCTACAATATTTACTCATCATCACAGTAAAATAGTCCATCCTTAGTCAATCTACTACATCAATTCCTCTCTCAACCAGTAGAAAATGTTGTGAACATGTGAAATTTTTTTTTTTACAATACATTAACAGAGACCTTCACTCTCTCGTCGGTGACGCCAATAGTCCTTTACTAATTTAGAGCTTTGAGAGACTCTGCGACCGTGTATATGATCTCCTGTATAAATACTGTGATGTATTTTGTGTATTTTGTGTATTATGTGATGTGACGTTACAAAATACATTGAATAATTGTTACAAAGGGCATATTTGACCACTGGGATGATTTATAGTCTATGCAAATGCAATCAAGAAGACCCGCGTGTCACCGGTCTAAAGATGTCAAACAACAAGACGACCTGTCCTTCGCTGCCAAGTGGCAAGTGAACCGTGGCAAACATCCATGATGAAAGAATCCCTTCAATTATTAACTGTGTGTTTAATAAAGATGAACAGCCTCAACCTCAAAAAAAAAGAGAAAAAAAAAATGCAACATTCATCCGAAGACCTGAATGAATATAATTTTTGTTTACATATGTAAAACGCTTGAGAAATGACACCTGGTTAGTTCGGCCGACAAACTGTAACATTAACCGACGACCGAACCCTGAACCCTGCGGCCGATCAGCAGTTATCGTGGGAAAACGCAGAACGAGCTGATTAATGAAACTGAAAAACACACATGAGCCCAGAGAGCTGTATTCCATCCACCTCAGAGAACCGAGCATTAAAAAACTTTAAAACGGGGCGGATGTGTTAAGGAGGGAGTTGGTAACGACACATTTCAAACCAATACAGAACCATGTGATGAAAAATGTGCACTTGCTATTAGATGTTCAGTGAATTAAAGGGTTACCTTCATTGAAAAGTGCTCAAAAAGAAATAGAAGTAGAAATATTCTAAATAAAGAGAATGAAAATGAAATTCTATAAATAATCATTTTGGTCACATCCTACCCAGGCATATCTCAAATTAAATGTGTACAATTTTAGAAATAACATTCACTCCATGTCATATCTGAACGGACACATTACAATGTGCATTTAAAGGAATAAAAAATCTTTCAGTAACCAAACCCAACGCACTCATAGCGAATTAAACTCATAGGTCTGGTTTTGATTTTGCACAGTTTTTCACTTTAGCCACGCTTCAAGACTACACCTGAGTGTTGCATTCACGGTCTGAAAAACTGTAGGAACTTATGAAATCTTTAAGACGAGCTGCCCTCTGCATTTTTTAAGTTCAGTTCTATTCGGTCCAGGTGGGCTGAGCCACGTGGGTGTTGGTTTTAGGCCCACGAATAGGTTGAACAGGCCCCGGTTTAAGGGAAACGCAGACAATTACAGGGCATTTGACAGAAAGGCAAACCAACACAGCTTAAAGAAATTTATAGACACATTTATGGTTTTGAGTTTCTGGTGAATATATGTATACACCAGTATAGGTACTTGTCCACAACCTAAGATTAGACTGATGAGCCGCATTGGCCACGAGGGCTGCATCTAACGCATCCTGTGAAGAAAGCCGTCCGCAACTCGGCCCCACAAATCCCATTCCATTTGAGCCTCTTTCTGCAGTGTTTATGGACTAACAGGTCGTTTCATTGCTTTCAGTGTAAGCACTTTTCTGAACCACCTCAAGCTTAATTAACATGCAGAGTGCAATGTGGTGACAGAATTGGTCGCCCTCAATCTGCCTGAGCCACCTTCAGCTTTAGCTGCTGAGACCTGCAGGCTGCAGGCTTCAATAAATATCGCAGGAGAAGATGATCACAACTCAAATTAAGTTATGCACTAAGCTTGAAGGGCTTACATAAACATGTGATGGAAATATTTAACAACTACAAACTGAGGAAATAGACGGGGATGAGGGGGGGTGAAAAACAGTTCTTGATGCAACTGGGACATCATTTGAATTAGTGCAATTGGGTGAATAATTTTCCCAGATGTTGAATTTTCATTGATGAGTGAACATTGCACATATACAATAAATCACTACCCCTCCCGATTTTTTATTTTTTATTTTTTCCCCCCCGGAGTAAAGCTGCTTAGCAGTGGCTCGTGTGAATAAGAGGTACAAGTAGCCCAAACAACAAGCGCTGCAGGAACCAAGGGCATGCAGGCTATAGAAGTGGTGGTGGGCGGAGGGAGGGGGTGCATGGGGCTGGGGAGGGAGGAGGGAGGGGGGGTGGGGATGACAGACTGCTGTTCAACTCCATTAGCTGCTATGTGAGAGGGGTGCATCTAGCAGCACACGACCTGTGAAGAATCTTAGATCTCACTCTATCTTGGAATGGGGACTGCCGCATTAATTCTAGGAAACTGTAATCTCTCAAGCAAATCAAATTACTCTCATTAAGCGCAAGAAGAAAACTGCCTCTGTAATAAGTATGTATAAAAAGTATTTATTACCAATAATCACCTCTTTAATATGAGCTAGCTTACAATGGCTTTATTTTTGCTGATTAAGTTTAAAAATGGGGAAACAAGGAAAGGGCACATTCGCACGGCATTCACACACACTCACTTGCAAACACACACCGATACACAGCTCATGGAGTTTATGAGAGCGGTTGATACAGTGATTAAAGGGGAGGGTGGAGGGATACAGTGCTTGAGGGCCTTGGAGAGGACATGCCTCACCTAGTCATAAAAACACACCTCTGTCTTTAAAGCCGGCACCAGAATCGCTCTCAGTGGGTTCACCTGGAGGTGAATCGCTAAAGAATTTACATGCAAAGTAGCACATGTCATCACCAGACAGTGCAGTCGCACACGCGGCGCTGCACCGCACCTCGGCATACGCTCGCTGACCGCCGCATATTTGCGTCGGTTTGCGAGGTTGACGGCCTGACCCCGGGGCGGGCGCTCCCAGAACAAAGCTATTTGTGAAGTACACACAGCTGTTGCCGACTCTTCTCCTCATTTACATAATTCTGTGTATCTACCGGGTCTCGACTCTTCCACCAAACAGCCGACTGTATGTTAACATTATGCATGTATGGTATGATTGTTAGCGGTAAACACAGCAAAGTAGCATTATGGGTAAATTTTCATTCTGGTGTGTGTGTGGTGGGGGGGGTGGTGGGGTGATAGTGAAATATTTGCTCTTCTTCCAGGACATGACATCATCCCACAGCGAACGAGCTGCCAAGCATAATTGCGTTGCTGGTAAATGGAAGACACACAGCTTCCCTCCATGTTTTTTTTTTTTTTTTTTACTATTTGACTCTTCATTCACATAACCAATTAATTACATAAAAAAAAAACTAGCAGACAGTTAACAAAAACACATCAAAAAGGAAAAAAGATTTGTCTCGACAAAATCAATTAGGATTGAGGGTCAGTGGGTCATTCATTTACTGGTTCGGCATAATTACCTGTTTTCTTCCCCTCATTTACTTCTTTATTCTTATGGGACGCGGACGTCCCTGCAAACCCAAAAGAACACACTTTTCTTTTTTTTGTGTGTGATTATTCAAATTAAACATCGACTCCTGAGAGAAAACGCCTGTCAAAACTACAAAAAAAGAAAAAAAAAAAAAAAAAGCTAATATGCTCTAAAAACAACCCCCCCTGAAGCGAAATGTGGGAATTCTATTAGACGTCAGCCTACATACTGTAGATTTCAATTTAGCCCAATCAGGTAACAAATATATAAATAAATGAATCAAATTAGAAAATCGCAGTTGGATTTTGGGGAATCGTGCTGAACCACCTGCACCTCGTGCCTCGATCAGATATGTGGTTGGCAGGAGGACAGGTTAGAGCAGTGCTTCTGCCCCGTGGCTACAAATCACTGCTGCTGCTTCTTTGACTGTCTATCATGGAGGGGGGGTGGGGGGGGGGGGCACATCCACTCTAGTCCTGTCTGCTATGATTCACAGAGGGTGGAAGGGGGGGAGGCGAGACAGGGAGGAGGTGGATGGTGGCTCACTATAGATTTAGTTCCTCGGCTTCTTTTGAAGAAAGCTGTGAAGACATTTATAAACTACACGGCTCCTATATAAAATCAAAGTGTTGGGCTTTTAATAGACAGGAGCATTTATCATGTTTAACACATAAAAGCGCACTCGGTTACTCCGCCTGCAGAATATCACATTAACACTTTGTAAACATCCACCCATAAAGATAATTATTTTGATTGCACGACTCTTGTGAGGCTTTTCCTCCCCCCCCTTTCCTCAACATCTGGTTGAAATATGGGGCAAGTGCTCGCGTTCTGGCTCCCGCTCAGGTGGTTAAAATAGACTGCACACGTACACGTATAAATAGAGCGGTGGGTAACTTCTTTCATTCTTTCCCTCCTCTAGTTTACAATTTCTTTTTTTTCTTTTTTCTCTCCACTCGTGGCAAGTCAGCGAAAAAGGCAGAAGCTGTGGCTCCCCACATCGCACCTGCCAGGAAGTGATCCTTTTCACTCCACCCAGAGAGGCTGCTGGGATGTGCCAGGACACGCAGCCATAGCGTGAGCATTAAGCTCCGTGCTCCTACAGGCAGGGCATTTGTGTGCGTGTGTGTGTGTGTGTGTGTGGGGGGGGGCGGTACAGATGCACATGCAGCAGTTTTTTCCACCCGTCATGAGCCTGCAAAGACTCACCTGCAGCTGAGATCCAGATCTAATATCTCTTTATCCAGTATTCCAGATTTAAGAGGACAGGTATTAACACTCGGGTACAGGTTTATAAATATGTGGTGATGCTTTTCCTTGCGCTCTCGGCCGTGTAGTGGAACCAAACAGAGGCGAGGAGGCCTCGAGAGCGGAGCGGAGCACAGGAGATTGTGATAATTGACCAAGATGCTGCTACCACAGAGTCCCCCCCCCCTCCTCCCCCGTCCCCTCACCTCCAAATCCCAGCGGCCCCGTTTTCAATTTAACACAGGACTTGACCAGATTTCACTCATTGCAGGGCTACGGCACATCTTTGACACTTTTACATTAGAAGCACTAGCACAAGCTTTCTGCTGATTAAAAAAAAAAAAACTGCCTTTTCTCTTCCTCCCGCCGCGCGGCGAGAGGTAACGTGAGAGGGGTGTCCATTTCCTGTCCCCTTCTTTCCCTCCAAATCAACCACAAATAACTTGCCGCCTCCTGTGCCTATCTTGATTTCACTCTAGAAGATAAGGACACCATTTATTGTTTTCATTGAGCTTGAGTGCTAAGACAGAGAGCACTAAATTACTCTCGGATCGAGATAAATGCACCACAAATCGCTAATTCAATCCATCTTCGATGCTGGTGATGTTTTGAAGAGAGGGCCATACCAAAAAAAAAGAAAAAAAAGAAAAAAAAAGAAAAATCACACTGTGAAACCGGAATCTGGCGGCGTGATATCGGCTAGAGACCTCATCAAATTGAGAAGAAAAACTAGCTGTAACTCGAGTTAGAATTCCCCTTGGGGAGGAGGAGGAGGTGGGGGAGGAGGAGGAGGAGGAGGAGAGAGGCGGTACAGTGTGTTTACGTGCTAAATAGGAAATCTTTTATGTGCCTCCTTCATAGCGATGATGGAGCATGAACTGATAAAATAACGCACTCACAATTTTTGACTTTGGTGACATGATGCAGAGCATCGGTGTGTGTGTGTGTGTGTGTGTGTGTGTGTGTGTGGAGCAGCTCTGCATCTCTGGTGGGACGGTGAGTATTTACTGATGTGGTTATCTTGTTGTGTGACAGCCAGGATCACTCAATCAGGCACCGACGGCCGGGCGCAGGAAGGCATCACGCACTTCCCCGTACTTCCCCGTACGAGGCGTCAGCCGAGCCAAATCTGATCAACAAATGCAGCCCTCGTGTGCCGATGATGATGATGATGATGATGACGATGATATTATGTCGAAGTGAACAAAGCGACGGAGACGGCGGCGCGGGGAGGAGAAGACGGACACAGAGACGCGAGGAGACAGAGTGAGACCTGAAGGTGGAACCTCCTCTGAGGCTTCGAAAAAGTCTTTCTGCTGGAAAGCAAAGGAGATAACATGCGATTTATTTTAATAAGAACCGTGCACCTCGAAACACTCCCCTTTCCAGATCAAAGAGGCGAGCATTTATATGTTGGAGATAGTCTCGCATTAATTATCAAAAACTTGAATTAAAAAATAAGAACTTGTCCGTCCTGTGGAGTTACATACCAATTAAAAACACAATCCTGCCAGTGTCCGAATGACATTTCTAACGACGGCTTTTTAAAAATTACTGACATGTGCATGTTATTAAAAGGTTAGAGGAAAATTTGCATTTAGCAATGAGGAAAAAATAAATATAATGTTGAGTGTGCAGATAAGAGCTCAGTAATTAGCAGTAGGCATGGCAGTGGTGGAAAACATTTGAAGAACAAACCTGGAGTAGTTTGCTTCTTTTCTCTGTTGCCCTACAGTTATTTTACATTATTCAATCCAAAATACCATCTTTCTGATTCTAACTTTTCTTTTGCATGTTAATGTTTAATAGGAGCCCTCGGCTATCTATGAGCACAATTATTAGATATCCGCGGAGAGAAATTGAAAAATTAATCATTCTCTCAATTTTTGTACTTCTCAGATCCATTGGAAATGGCTGTAAGAGCTGAGGCTTCTCCCCTGTCACAGGCCCCACCTCAACACAATCAATCTGGCTGCCTGCTTGTGCAACTAAGACAACCGCATCAATATAGCAATTAACTGATTATTTATACGTTGGCACTTGTCCTGATGCATCATACGCTAGCGCTGATAAGCGTGCTGTAAGTGGTGGTGGTGGTGGTGTGAAGGTGGTGATTACAGAAACATTTCTCCCTTAGCCCGGAATACGAAAAACCAAGTGTGTGTTTAATTAACACATTATTACAAAACATGCACCATTGTGCGTATTTATCTGGCAGGACGGTGTGTCACTTATCTACCTATTAGCCAAGAGCATAAACTGTTTGATGCAACATTTAAAAAAACAAAAAAAAAAAAGGCTGAGAGGATGCACATGCCGCTCCAGCACTTGTCTCGTGCGGTTGTACGTCCGCACAACTCAATTATCCATGTATGGTCCCCTGTAATGTAGGTTAGCAGCAGTCCTTGTTTTCATTACTCAAAGCAATCTATGCTAATATAATGTGCTGTGTATAAATGGGGCCAAGCATAAAGCAACAAGCGTGAAGCTAAGGATGTAGCTTTACGTATGTAATAATTGTAGCATGAATAACTGATAGAGGTGTGAAACCTTTTATGTCCAAACCGAAGCAATGTTTTAACTCTGCTATAGACACGTTTGGTCCAGTGCTCTGCTGACTTGTATGTGTTGTTTGTGCGCTGCGTTAACAACCACAGGAAGTTCCTCCCTTTCCAATTTCATTTGCACATTTTAACACATTTACTGTGCAGCTCGTCGATGATAGATTTATAGAAGCAGGGCCGGCTGTTACTAATCGGAGGCCAAGGTGTGTTTCAAGCACAGGAATGCTATCTGTGGTGAGCGCAGAATTAACATATGACTCATAGGAAGTGTACACTGATGAGGCATAACATTATGACCACCTCTTAATATTTTACGCCGCCTCCTAAACAGCCGTGACTCACCAGAGAATAGACACGGGCCTTCTGAGGGTGTCCTGTGGTGTCTAGTAACAGGATGTTGTTAGTGTGTGTGTGTGTGTGTGTGTGTGTGGGGGGGGGGGGGGGTCTTTGGGTTCTATGAGTTAAGGGGAGGGGCCTCTGTGAATCATCACACTGATACTTGATCAGTGACATTTTTGCTGGGAATGAAATAATCTATCTATCACTTATCTTTTGGTGTCCCAGGCCTATCTGTCTTACTGCAACACTTTGGACCCCCCCTCCCACTATCCTTATATGCACTACGGTAACAACATCTGATCATAACAACAACAACAAGAACTATGTACTGGACTTTGCATTACTGCACGGCTCCATCTACACATCTCACACAGGCCCCTCCCTTCCTGTTTGTTTATTACGATTGTGTGTTGGAGGGCAACTTTAAAAGATGATGACAAGGTTATGACTCATGCATTTTATCTTGTACTTTTTATGTGCATTCTATTATTTGTTCTTGGAACTATGTTGATTAACTCACTGGGTACATCTACGTAGAGCTGGGCGGTATGCTGGTATTTTTATTTTTATTTTTTTAGTGCTTCTAATCACACATGGTGCCACCGCGCCACTGTGAGGCGTGGTGAAGATGAAAAGGTCCAATAAATGAAGCAGCAGAACGAGAAGACTTGTGTTGTTTAGGGTGACCAGACTTCCCTAATGTCTGGGGGCAGCCCCCGTTTTGGACGACCTGTCCCCCCGGCTAAAGCTGTCTCTGAAAATATCTCTTTATGAATGATAACAAAAAAAAAAAAAAGGTGCGCACAGACTACAGTTATTACGATAG
Source organism: Mugil cephalus (assembly GCF_022458985.1). NCBI lineage: Eukaryota > Metazoa > Chordata > Actinopteri > Mugiliformes > Mugilidae > Mugil > Mugil cephalus. The sequence continues at coordinate 27,074,512 of NC_061773.1, forward strand.
CCGGTCACACTGCTATTAACATTACAGACGTAGCAGTTTAAATATGAATAAATATGTCAAAATAAATGGAATGGTGTTTCTTTATTTCATGTTGATGACATTTTATTTATTTTTCTCCCATCAGCGATCAGTGTTTAACACGTGGTCATTTAAACCTATTTTACTACTAGTGTGAGATTTTTCTAATATAATATTTACTCATCATCACAGTAAAATAGTCCATCCTTAGTCAATCTACTGCATTAATTCTTCTCTCAACCAGTAGAAAATGTTGCAAACACATGATTATGCATGAAAAAAAATGCATTTTTGGTCATACTGCCCAGCCTTACATCTCTTTTTTCTTGAAAGGAATGTTCATTGATTTACACTGTCCTTGTTTAAATACATAAATTGAAATTGAAATTGCTGTCGTTGTTCTGGGTCCAGGTCTAAAAGTTTCCCAGCAGAACGTTGTGGCACTGGTTTAACATCATCTGCTTAAAAGGAAGTCAGATTTTCGAAAGACTGTCGTAGCATTCAACAGTTGACTGAGTCTAAATCAAATTGCAAACAGCTGCTCATGTTTTCCAGCGAACCACCGTCACTCTATTGTTTTGGAGTATTACACTTTGCATTGGCATCAGAGAAAAATGACTTTGTGTCAGGGGGAGAAAAAGACCAGAGATGGATCCTGAGCCTCCCAGAGTACTGTTCTTGGACTTACTCGATTTCCCCTGCCATGCTTCAATCTCGACCCCCCATCCCACACACACACACACACACACACACACACACACACACACACACAGTCCACGGACAGAATACCCTCCTCCTCCTTAAACAACTCTTCTTTAACATCTGCCCAGAAGCAGAGCTGCTGCCTTTTGTCCACTCACTGTCTCCTAAGGCATGTCATCCAGCTCTAATCAAGCAGAAAATGGTCATAAATATTTCTTTCTGCTAGATTTCACATTCACATTTCACGCAGAGACATGATATTTTCCCCTTACCTCCAGGGAGCACCTAATGCAAAAAACAGTTACTTATATTCAGGGCTCGTGTTCCTTCAGTCAAAATGCAGAACACATTCCCCGTTTGCAGGGAGAGAAGAAAAAAAAAAAAAAACAGGAAAAAAAGGGGGGGAGGAAAGCAGAGAGGAGGGAAGACATAAAGGACTGTCTTATTTTCTGTGCCATTTACTGGCTAGCACTTTCACAGCCATCCCATTACATCATGTCAAAGATTGTAAACAAGCAAATAACAACAGCGCATCTGAGACCACAGCGAGGGAGCGGCACACATTGTCCTGGAGGTCTGTGTCACCGACTGGGGATGGGGAAGGGGAGGGGTGGACATTTGTTTTTATTGTCCATTTAAATAATATATACATTTTATTTTATTTTTTTGTTCAGAGAAAAAAGGTTCGCAAGGATTTATATGACCCATTGTCTCTGGCCTGGCTAAGTATTTATGGCACACGTCATTCACAGGATGCCGAAGGTGCCATCACTGTTATTTATGACAAGACATCACATCATGGCATATCATTCTCTAAATGGTATACAGCTATTCACCAGTGAATACCAACCTGTGCCATTTTTCTCTCAAATAGAGGCCATGTCACCGCTGAGCGTGCAGGGGGTTGTTATTAATCACCGATTCACACTTTGATGGGTGAATACATGTCAAACAATCAAATTTACTATGGGAGACCTACACACGGTGCGGCTGTCCATGCATATTTACTTCAATGAAGGCTCATTTGATCGTCACAAGTGGTAGTTTATCATATTCCAACCTGCGTGTCAAAAACAGAGCTGTCAACTTTCAACGCGGAAACGAGGGATCTAAACTGTGCACAACTGGAGCAGCGAGACGACGGATAAAGTTCAACTAAACGTCACGTGATTCTGTTATTTTCGACCTTCTGGTAACATTTTAGGAGAGATCACAGAGCTACAGATGATGCATCGCCTCAAAAAATCCTAATCGTCATTTGTCATTTGTGTGACATTTAAAAACTGTTTATTTCTAACTTCTTAAACATGACGCTTAGAGTCAGTCTTAAGGCAGAGATTTCCTGTCTGATAAATGGGTCTCGATCATGTTCGTCATCGGGGGTTTGGAGCAGGACCCTGATAAGCACATTTAAAAGACGGATCTGAAAGCTTCATTTGTTTTAGTTCCAGACAGATCACAGTTTTTTCCTCAATGTAAACACACGTGTGCTGAGTCTGCTTTACTGATAATCTCCTCCTGGCTTGATGCCACATTAATGTTGAAGCAGGTAATAAACAAACCTCTAGTTCACCTGTTCACACCCGGTCTAAAACACTGAGCCTTTATGAAGCACAGTCGTCTTCTCTGCTCTGCAGAAAATGTGCAAACAAACGACAGCAGGTTCCTGTACAGCGCTGTCACCCAGTCTGACCAGGACTCGCACACCGATGTCTGTTTCCCCCAATGTGCCATGAGATTATGAATAAGATATAGAAGCCAGGCTCACTACAGGGTTTTCACATTAGCCTGGGTGTGTAGCTGATGCCCTCTGTGCATACATGTATACAAGCAAATGCACACGCCCTCGTGTGTCATGCACGCAGATGCACGTGCATTAAAAAAAAAAAAAAAAAAAATGTGCGCGCACACACACACACACACCCAAACATTTCCTCCTGTATGTACTAGTCTCTGTGAACTAGTAAGACAACTCCACCTTTGTATCCGCTCACATGTGCACCCAAAAGATGCCTTAATCTGCAACAAGGATTAGGACTTACTGAAACAAATAAGTGTTTTAAGAGGAGACGGTACCCGGTTTCAATTTCAATAGCTCATTTAACCCTTATCTGCCCAAATCCTTGGGGTCCATTCTATGTTAATTGGATCTACATTGCACTAGCATTGGGGGTGTTAACAAGCACAGCCTATGAATATTAATTACCCTGAAGTTTTCTGCACAGGAAAAGACTTCACTGATACATATTAATTCTATGAAGTTTTTTAAAGTAGCGCTCTCATTAAAAATGAATGGGCGCTGCGCTTGAATGTTTTCCCAGGAGAAAACGTGCATTCTTAAGTCTATCCCTAATAAATTGGGTCATATGGGCTTCCCTTAAAGAACAGCGCCTCTTTAAAATGGCATTATTATTCAACTGGATGTAAACATTCCAGTCGGGTGAAGAAGGGTTTTGTTCAAACTGTGTTTTGACAATGCCCATTAAAGCCAGTCATGTCTGAGCGTGTACTTTCCCAACCACGGCCTCCTGAGGCCCTGTTAAAACGGTTACTTATTTACAACACTAAACACACAAGTTGTTCAGCTAAACAGCGCAAAATTACTCTGTGTGCGCCCGGGTGTTTGTGTGTGAGGGTTTGTGTGAGTGCATCTTGATGTGGAGCATTCAGAAGTGGTTGTTGGCACTACTTTAAATAAAACATTGAGGATGCATTAGTCCTCTCGCTGGCCGAGGCCCCTCTCTCCCTCTCTCCCTCTCTCCCTCTCTAAGCCATTTAATACTGAACCGACGCAGACGTGTTTCCTCGTCTGCCTCCAGCCAGCTGCTTCAGACACCTGCTCAAAGTTTAGAGTTGCCCACTTCAGCACAAACACGCAGACCACGGCCATCAAAGACCATCCGGGCGCCACACAATGAGAGCCACTTCACTCGTCCTAATGATACCAGCATACACTCGCATCATTTACATGGGAGGAATTCGTCTAAGCACACTTCCTCCACAGGTTTCCTCATCCAACACATTTAACACGGGCACAAATAGGACGGCACGTTTCACTTTATGCACAAAATATGAAATAATTCATATTAAATTGAGTGGTGGAATCAATTTTCCAAAACACAGGTGTAATTTGTTGCAGAACAAAAATCGTAGAGTTTTTTTTTTCTTTCCATTACTCATATACACCGATCAATCATAACATTATGACCACTTTCCTTAACAGTTGTGACTCATCAGAGGATGGACATGGGCCTTTCTGAGGCTCCTGAATATTGTTAACATCTGTGGATCATCTCACAGATAGTTGATCAGTTTGGGATCTAGTGAATTTGGAGGCCAGGTCAACACCTCGTGATGTTCTTCAGGGTTTTTTTTTTTTGAGTTAAATTCGTTTTTCTGTATGTGCTTGTGTCAGGCTGCATCCAAGGAGGGTCAATGCTATGGGGTGGGGGGTGTCTGGTGGGGTCTAGGTGGGTGCTTCATGTCTGAGTAACATCCACATGTATAAATGCCAGATCCTAATGTTTCCCAGCAGAACACTGAATTGCAAAAGATGATCAAAGTTATTAACTTCACCTGTTAGTGGTCATAATGTTCTGGCTGATGACCAGAGGCCAGGAGATGTAGTTTGTGTTGGACACCTTTTACTCCATTGGAAACTCTCTTCCTGGTTTTGCGTGAGAAGAGCCGCCCGTTTAGAGCGTGCAGACTACAGGATATGATGCAAAAGACGGGCTGCGGAAGTTGCAATATTTTGTTTATAGCTCATGGCTCTTGCATCAGTTGGGGCTCAATATGGATTTTTTTGACCTGGATCTGGAGTTTATACTCACCAACAGAAATCTGCGCAACAGTTTGCGCAAAATAGGCTTTTGTCTCTCTTACAGTTTTGCAGCAGTAGCATAGAAGAATTGTCAACAGCACTTTCCCACAGGCTTGTTGTATATTCCACAGAAAATTACCCGACTTATTCACATATGGGCCCAATCGGATATTACAAGGACTTTGTACCAAGGAGCTGGCAGATTTGAGTCTGTTTAACGTCAAGTTGAACCGATTCAGACATTTTTTGTTCTCACATGCAGCTGTGGAGATGTCGGGAACACAGCAGAACTGCAGCGAACGTGGAGATGTTTGCTATGTTACTCGCAGCCTTTTGGATTAATGGTGATTTGAATGAACTAATGGCCCCAAAACTCTCTTTGTCATGCAAAGGTGCAAACTGAACCGGATTAATTCTGAGCCAAATGATTAGAAATCTGCCTGTGTACATCTGAAATATTTAAATGCAAAGTAAAGGAAGTAGCTTTGATTTTGCCAGTTCAGATTATACTGCGTTGAACCAGGTAAATATTGTGCACAAACTTACAGTAACACTTGGTATATTTATATGCACGTTAACAAAAAAAAAAAAAGGTTACCTTAATCTGACTTTAACTGGACAACATAAGTGCATGTGAACAAATTTGAGTGCTCCTTATCTGACTAAGACACCAAGATAATCGATTTTCTCCACCATGTATACGCCTTAATCCGACTTTAACTGGATAATGTGTGCATGCACCAAAATCGCTGCACTGGCTTATGAACTCGGGAACAAAAACATTCAAGAAAGCCGGTCGCAGAAGAAGAAGAAAAACAGAGCCGGGAGAAGAACCACCTGAGGGATAGCGCCATCTTATCTGCACCAGAAGCAGCGAACACATTACGCGTGAGATTAAAATGCTGAGTTATTATCCATCTGGTTATTGTTTGAAATACTGGTCTGCTGCATGAACGACTTGTTTATTATATGATGTAATAAATCAAACGGGAAGGGAGCCGTATTAACCTGCTGACAAGACATATATCGCCACCTAGTGTGGAGGAGGAGGAGGACGTGTTCCTGTCAGTTATTCGATTTTCTCTGTTGCATGTAAACTGTGACAAGGACCACAGTCAGAAAGATGAATTTAACCATGAACCTAAGCAAGTAAACACACTGACTGTTGAGGGCTGATGTTAGTGTAAGTTTAAAAAATCAAACATGTGTCACAAAAAATTCAAAGAGTTCAAAAAGTTAATTTGGCTTTGTTTCTGTTTCACTAGCGTTCTCGAGTATGAGTGTGTGCGTCTATTCTGATTACCACAATGTCAAACAACTCCTGTGATCCCCCTCCTGTTGCCCACATAAGCAGGGTGTGTAAACAGGATGTGTCGACCTGAGCAACAGTCAACTATTTTAAACCCTGGGTTGCGGCACACATGCAACCTGCGCTTCATCTCTTCTCAGCCGGAGAGCGGTGACTGGAGGTAGACTCAACAAAAAAGATGAGTTCATAGACTGGCTGTCTTTGGAAGACATCCATAAGACAAAAGAGAGGCGCTGGGTGGTTTACCTCCTGGAACCTCACTAACAAAAACCAGGGTGACAAAAAGGATATGAAAAGTTTGCACCTAGACTAAACAGATTCAAGTTAGAGAAATATAAATGTAAGTTAAAAAAAAATAAACTGAAAAAACAGAGGCTGTGTTTCTTCCCCTTTAATAATTATTTCCTCTTTTTTTTTTTCCAACATGGCAACGCATCACTGTTCAATTTTCACCTCCATCTGTGTGATGATTAATCAGATCACACATCAATTGCCAGAACCAGCAAAGAAATTCAGCCTGTAATAAAACTGTCATGTGCTGTGGTATAAAGACAGATGTTGCCAGTTGTGTGATAACATAATTAAACTGTTCTGTGAGGGATTCCATAAAATTATTCAAATTGGACGAGCACTATCATTTTACCAATAAGCAATTTAGGGCAATATGCAGTGTCATAACACTGATGTTATCCTCTCTGCCAGATTTTCCAATAAGTCGGAGCTGCTGCGTGGCCTCCTCTGACAATATGAACAGTTTACATGGAGATACCTGAGAGCTCCTAGAGACGGACGAGTGTGTGCGAGGGGGGATTCAGATCCCTTCATTGGACGCTCGGTGCGTTTTAGAAGACACAGTGTGATAATGCACCAGAGCTGTTGGTCAAAAAGCACCGAGAGCAAAGAAGCGGTTTATCTCCACGTGTTAAATATTCAGGCTTTCACTGCGCATGTATGTAGAATTCTTCAGAGCAAATACAGAGATACTGGCAGGGATTCAATTCAAAAGCCTGGCGATAAGGCTGTGTTCTTCTTGTGTAGTAGTATTTTAATCCAGGCATAGCACTCTCTCCCTCTTGCCCTCAGCTCAGCAGCCGAGCACATACGATTAGCAGAGATCTGAAGCAGAAAACGCTCTCTGGCCTCCTCCCTGACCCGGCGCTGTTAACGCTCTCACTCCGACCATTAGCCCGTAATGTGGACTGAATGTCAGAAACCAGCAGGTCCTGCACTCAAAGGCCTGGCCACTGTGCCTCTATTCGGGTCTGACCATGTGTATACGCGCTGTATCTGTGTGTGTGTTGGGATAACGAGGCTTATCATGTAGCACTTCTCCCTGAAGCTTGGCAGCGCGCACACACAGCTCGCCGATAGCGGCTAAGAAGTTGCGTTTCAACCTTCTCGAGACTCCACGAGGGAGCGTGTAAGAAACTGCATTATGCAAGCAGGAAACCTGTGCCCGCTCAGCTCTTTCTGTGGCCACTGTTGTGCGTGTCACTCTCTCCTCGGTGTGCACGCAACACGACACACGCCTCAACCACAAAGAAAAAGTAACTGGCTCACCCCATCCGTCTTTTTGATAATACGTCGCAAATCTTTAAAGGTATTGGTAAATTAGACGAATGTGCATGCAGGTAAAGAAAATTAATTATTCAATTGTAGCTTTATTTTTTTTCTTTTGTGAGTTTCTTTTGTAGATATTCATATTAATTGATCTACATTTCAGTAACAACTGAACCAAGTTTAAAGCTAAGGAACAAATTGCACGGTTGCACAGACGAGATGCTACAGTGAAAAGGGCCATAAATCATGTACCGGTTGCATATCATGACGACAAAGCAGCTCCAGCGCTAACATGTCGCCCTTAACCGTGTGTTTGTCTGACAACTACAGCTGCACAACACAACTTCCTGTTGCAAAATCATTTAAATCACAAAATGGGACTATTGCAAAAGCTCTTTCACACTATTGTTTTTGTTTTATTTTCTCTCCTACAGTATCTTCACTTCCTCATGTGGATAACGTTAAAACCGCAACTTCTGCAACGCAAACAAAAACACACAGAAAATAAACAGGTTCAGCTGGAGACACGTGTGTTGTGGGAAAGAGAAAAAAATGAAAAAGGGCTTTTGGATAAAACAGACGCACGCATATATTATACACAAGCAAAGTGGAAATAAACAGCCTGCAAAGCAACACGAAGACACATTTATAATACATCCAAGAGCCTAACAATTACAACACAACAGATTCCGGTTCCTTAAACAGTGAAATCTGTTAAATTTCAACAGCATCTGAGAGAAAAAAGGCGCAAGGCAGCACCTTTTCTTTTCCCCCAACTCTTACTTCTTAATAAACAGTATTTGACTTACTAATAGAGATGCTTAAGTCAAGCTTATGGTCCACTTCCCCCAAATCTGACTAGTCTACAAGATGAATTCCCCTGTCAGAATCAAGATGATCAAACAGATTACAATTATTTCATCCCCCATCTTTATTAATGAGGACTGTCTTTCATAGTTATGTTCCCTAATAAGAATAAATGATATGCCACTGCCAGGTTTGTTGTTCCGCCTTCGCTCAGGAGACCCTCAGACATTTGCACTTTGAGTCTGAGAAGATTTTTTAGATTGATTTCTGCATCACCTAAAGGGGTAATAGCATCTTGGAGAACAAAGAATGCGGGAAAAAAAAACTTCGGCGTGTCAGTTAGAGGCGTATTAGCGCGAGCCACAAATAAAACTTAAAAGAAAGACTGTGAAATGCCACAAAAAGTAAAAAGTTATCAAGTAATTGAGCAACGATCGTAATGCCCTGGGGACAATTAACATGGTTCATGGTGCATGAGTGAAAATCCTGGGTTAGTTTAATGGGAGAATAAAAAGACCGCCTGCCTGCCTGTCTGTCTGTCCGTCCGCCTGTCTTTGCCAGTAACACTACACTGCTAAGTAGATTATCAAAGTCCAGTGTCAGACGCACAGAGTGAGACATCTCGTCCTCCGTCCCCATCCGCGCGACATTTATCACACGCAACAATTAACACTCCCTCTGTTTCAGCTGCAGATGCCGGCTGCTGCAGAAATTAACCGCAGGATTTGTTCACGAAGCATGAACCAAAAAGCGCTCGGCATTTAGCAGAAAAACTGTCGGGGAGGAAGTGGGAGAGCAGCATTCCCTCACGGCCACGGCCGACGCTGGAAGACCGACCAGTACGAGTCGTTTCTGGGCGACTTGGATGCTTAGATGAGCGTCTCTGCTCAGACGGCGGAGACGCTTTGTTCCCTCCACGTCTTCTCTGTGTCAAGTGCACATCCATGACACTTTTTTCCCCTCTATCCTGCCTCACATTTATCAAAGTCGTAACCATGTTGTCTTTGCAGAGCGAATCAGAATGTGCCCCTGGCAAAGAATGAAGGAAAAGTCAACAGGAATTAGGTTTCAGTGCAACTGTTTACTCAACTGTGGCCTGCAGTTATTGAAATTTTATCCATGGTTTTGTGTGACTACTGCAGTAATGAATTCAGTATGGCTGTGATTTTCTCACTGACGACATGCTCTTTCTGAGCTGGAAAGAAGAAAAAAAAAAAAAAGTTGGGTGGGAGGTGGGGTCTGAGGCTCGGGGAGCGGGGATGAAGAGCTGATCTGGAGAAGACTAAAGGCTTCACGGCTTAAGACCGAGGAACAGGACACGTACTGACCCACCCTCTCTACTTCCTTATCAACTAAAACTTCTCCAACTCCAGCACCATGTAAACGTTACTGAAGACACGGGCTTGGGTTTGTAAGGGAAAGACTTCTGAAGCATCACATTTCTACCAACTATTTATACATATCACACACATAATGTAGATCTAGACTCAACAAGCGTAGTAGAGTTAAAGGGGAAACTACTCAAACCGATCAGCCACAACATTATGACCAGGAGAAGTGAATCACATTGATCATCTTGTGACAATTCACAGTCTGATGGGAAACCTTTGGACCTGGCATTCATTCATGTGGATGTTACTTGCAGGATGCGTTCCATTTGTGCTCAGAAGTCCTAATTTCTGAGTTCAAAGTTGGAATTTTTAACTGGAACTCAAAGTCGAATTTTCTACTCAGAAAGTCGTGGAATCCTCACTACCCGAGGGGGTTGAGTTTCCAAGATGGCCGCCCCGTGTGTACACAGTAATTAATCAGATTTTGTTGCATTAAATGAAAGGCTGTTACAGTGTAATTTTAGTTTTTCATGTGTTATATGGGAACTACAAGTCCATGTCGTGCTAACAGCAGCTAAAAACAATAACCTGGAAAAACCAAAATATTAACAATGTATATTTTTCTACATTTAAATTCAACAATTAAAACTTTTGAATATTTTTTATAACTTTCCGCCTGGTTTTGTAGATTTCATTGCTGTAAATAATTCTACTAAAAAACTCATGAGTTGGTTCAAGTTATCTGTCCCATTTAAAATTTGTGTAACTTAAATTAAAAAAAAAATGTAAAGATTAAATTCACTCTGGACTCAAAACATGTTTGAGCCTTCATGGACACGGACCATCTAATTTCCGACTTCTGTAACTGGAATGCCAATAACTCAGGTGTGATGTCATTCCCAGTGCCGAATTCTGCCCTCTGAGGTAAATGGAGCGGATCACCAGACCAGACCAGACCAGACCAGACCAGACCAGACCAGACCAGACCAGACCAGACCAGACCAGACCAGACCCAGACCAGACCCAGACCAGACCAGACCAGACCCAGACCAGACCCAGACCCAGACCCAGACCAGACCCAGACCCAGACCCAGACCCAGACCAGACCCAGACCCAGACCCAGACCAGAAAAATGCTTTAGGAACAACTCAAAACAACATGAAGAACAGCACAAGGTGTTGACCTGGCCTCCAAATTCATTAGATCCCAAACTGATCAAGTATCTGTGGGATGATCCACCACAGGACCCCCCCTCTTTAACAACATTCAACACCCTCAGACGGCCCATGTTCTCTGTTCTCCTACACGTATAAGAGGAAGGTGGTCGTAACGTTTCTGACCAGTGCACTGCTTCAAGTACATCATCATCACCATCATCTTCTCTGACATCACATCGCTATAACTATAAAACCGGGGTGATTCTGCTGAAAGAAGATAAATCTTAGCTCAGACCATCTCTGTGTGCTACAGTTCCATATCTCCCCCCCTCCATGCTCCACGCCGCAAACGCTGTTTCCCATCCCCGTACGAACTCTGATGGATGTGCTGTGACAACACACAGCGGCGCGGAGCCTGCGCATCATCACCAAACAGCTCCTGACAACAACCCTAGTTGTGCTGTCGGATAGAGCGAGATAGCAGAAGACACACTGATCTTTTCAACGTTGTTTCCTTAAACACGCTGTCGTGTGCCACACATAACGCTGACACCAACAGAAAGAGCTTGTCTGTTTGCCTCAAGTCTGAGGCGGTGAAAATGTTTCGGCTCCGGTGACGATAACGCCGCCGTGCGTCTCCGCACCTCATTGGCCGACGCGGCAGAGTGTGGCATCAGATGTGAGTGTGAGGTGTGTTTTTACGGCGAGCTGCAGGAGGATGCCGCCATCCCATTGGACGTCGCCGTTTCTTAACTGTCTACAAAATCCTGCGGCACCTACACACTTAAAATATGTCGGAACATCGTGATAAATATTTCAGAGAAATGCAGATGCCATGATAAACACGTCCACAACCAAACACAATCACACAGGAGGAGAGAGCACTTCTCCTTCTTTAAATATTCAAAAAGGGCCTCAATATACATAAATAATAATAATAATGTGTTTATGTGTGGGATGTACTTTGAGGAGAAATGAAATATTAAGTGGCACTTTAAGAGGCGGCCTGGCCCTGCTGTTGACACGGCGTAACAACGTGAAGACAGGTGAGGGAAGGGGGACCGGTCTACCTGGTGCTGTTGGAGATGCAAGAAGTCGGCTGCAGTCACCTCCACCGACGGCGTGGCACTTTTGGGTCGCCCCTCCCTGGAAACACCCTCCACGCTCGCTCCTCCATTTTGATTGGCTGGTCCGTTGCTCGTCGCCTCCGTCCCAGATTCTTGCATCATGACTTAAAAACCTGAGAGAAGGCGCAGAAAAAGGAGAAAACAGGGACAGAGACGGAGAGGAACAGCTGTTAAAACACACAGCAATGAGGTCGCATTTCAACTGTGGGCCAAACTATAAACATCTGTCATATCCTTCCCACACAATTTCACTTTTATTGCAGGTTTCCCTGATGGTTTGTGCTTCCCTGTCTTTTGTTTGTTTGCTTGTAGCATATGCAATGAGGCAAACACACACACACAAGAGCAGAACTGCTCCTCTTGTTTTTTTGGTGCAGATCTTTTGCAGATGAAGTCCACGCTGAGCAGGAGAAGAGTGAGAGGGACTGGAGTTTTGTTTGCGTTCTCCAGTATAGGGTATATGCGGAGGAGAGGTGCAGCGGAGGGGTTGGGGTCCAGCTCACATCCGAGAGGAACCCAACCTGAGCCGAGTGAGAGCAGAGGAGCCCAAGAAAACACTGGACCTCCAAAACAAAACACTTTCTATGGAAATGGATATATTTACTTGCATGGCTCCCAGAAGAACCACGGCAGAATGGCTTTTTAATGGGAAACAGGGCGACTGCGTGAGGCCTGCCAAAGGATCTCCATGAGAAACATCCAATATGAGGCCGAGCAAAAACAGTCAAATCCTTGAGGGGTGCTCAATTAACACTAAAATGCAGATCTGAATATAAATAAGCCCCTCTGAGCGGGGGAAAAACTGTATTTTTCATAACTCAATCTAACGCAATACAACACACAAATACTAGCAGAGTCGTTGTGAGTGCCATCGCACGCTTTATGTAAAAATATGGCAGAAGTAATCAGCGTTAAATGTGAATGCGCAGCTATTTGTTTACACTTTTTGTCCCCTGTTCTGTTTCTGGATACACAAGAGGCAGACAGACATGGCGCCCCCCCACCCACCACCACCACCCGGTCTCTCTGGGGATATGTGCCAGTGACACTGGTGCATATCTGCGCCTGTATACCTCAAATCAGTGAAATGATTTACAGCTATTGTGCGCCGGTCACAGGCCCCATCGGCGCAAAGCGTCTAGCCTCCCAATTCCAGGGCAGTTAATGAAGCTGACCAAGCCGGGCAGAAGCGAATTAACATGGCTGATTAATTATTTATATGAAGCAGAATAAATGCCTTTAAAACACCGGGCTTCCTCCTGAAAGAATGTGAAAATGAAACTAAATGCAGATTTACGGTGTTGCATTCAAGGCGTGTAATAGCGGGGCCGGCGTGGGGTTTTATGTATCGGCTCAGGTACAGAGGCTCGGGGGTCTCCAGAGATGGGATCTAAACAAGATGCAGGCGCACACCCGGACACCACGGGGACACACACTCAGACTGACAGATAGGAAATTGAGGTTGACAACTTGTCACATAAGAATATTTACAGAGCAGAGGTGAGATAATAATCTAGACATGGGCGTATTTTTTTTCCTCTCTTTTTTTTTTCTTTCATTTTAAAAATAAACAGCACTATAAGCATCTCTGCTATTTATTTCAGATCCTAGTTCTCAGCAACAGTCTCCCAGATCACTGCCATAAGTAGCTGTTTTAGGCCATGAGGAGCTAAAACAGTACCAGAACAAAAATCAAACCCAAGTGCACTATGGTTTACATCTCCTCTCTTGTAGAAGCCCTCCGTGCAACAAGCATGACTGAATGAGTCATCTGACACTGTGGCCTGTGCTGGTTCAGTTGTGTGTCACTACGCCCCCACACTCAGGGGCCTGTCTGAGCAGCTTGGGCCCAGCCTACAGGCCCCGTTCTCTGGGCCGGGGCTAGAGCCGGCCCCCCTCTCCCTCCAGACAGATGTTGACCCGGCTCACCCCTCCAGTCTGGCACGGCCTCCCTCCATAATGGGATTTTCTAAACAAGGAGCGAGCAAGAGAAATACTGTGGGATGGGACGCGGCCAGCCAAGACTCCATCTACAGGCCCTTACTCGCACCAGCTCCCCTTTCTGAGGCAGCAATTAGAAGCACACATTCTCGGGCCTAAATTAAATGCCATTTAAAATAAACCATGTGCTGACGTTATTCAGCCACACTTATTTTTCAAATAAAACTCATTTTTCCACATGCAGGAAAAAAAATAGCGCCTTCATTCTTTTTTTTCCTTTCTTTTTTTTTTTTTTTTGTAAGGCTACATAAAAGGGGGGAAGTAATGGCTATTATACATGCACTGTCATTCCACGCAGAATTTTCATAATTGTAACGGAAAGGCGTAAATTTCCAAATGCATGGCGTCTCCAAAAGTAATCAAGAGAATGAGCCGCGGGGCTATTTTAATGTATGCAAAACTAGTGACCCACAATAAAGGAGAGAAGGGCTACAATGAATGCAAAGTAATGCGCGCATGCTTGGAACCGGCACTGATGAGGGGATGGCTAAAATTAACACCCAATTAATTTTCGAATTGACAAACAAATGAAACCCATAAATCTACTTTCTCATTAATTTTTACCACAGAATAATTCAAAGCTGCAATATCACGAGTGGGGAAAAAAAAAAAATTGGAGGAAAGAAAAAAAAAAGAAAATGGAAAATGGGCATTATCCATCATAAATATCAAGCAGATAGGAAAGAGCCTTATTAGAGAGTTGTGCTGATAACAGAGTTAATCTGTGAAGCACGGGGAGGGGGGGGGGGGGGGGGGGAAGGGGGAGGGGGAGGCAGGGGCACCATCGTCATCACTCCACCACGTGACTAGCGTTTGTTTATCTTTTTTTTTTTTTTTTTTGCTCCTGGGATATTCTTGTATGTGATGACTCAAAAGAAAAAAAAATTAAGATTTTCCATCCGTTCCATTTATACAATTGCAGCCATAATTATGGGTCAAGTGTCCTGCTTCAAGGGGCTGTAGTTACTGGGGCTGAAGACGTATGTGTTCATGACCCAAAAGGAGACGTCAAAAAATAAATCCTTCTCATAATTAATAGAGTGGACTTTTTCTTCTTTTTTCTGAATATTTACCACATAATAAATACAAACATTCACAAATATTTCCCTTAAAACTAAGATTAACAAACTTATGTGCAGGATCCTACAGAGCTCCACCAGGGCTTCGCAGCCCCAAACAGTCGTTTCTTTCTCATCACTCTACATGTGCATGGCAATAATGTGCAAAAACATAAAACATAGAGATTTTTCAGGTTATTGTTCATATGCATGTGATGGATAGAGAAGAAAATGGTTTCCTAGAATCATGCACAATTTATAAGGAGTAATATTACAAGAGGAAAAAAGGTAACATAGAGAAATAAAAATATGGCAAAAAGACATTTACCCATCTCTGTGTGTATTATTTCACCCCTGATCAATCTTTCCTAGATATTTAACTTTACTCTCGATCTTCTCCACACTTTTTTCTGTTTAGTAAAATGTAGAAATGCACGATAACTTATCGTACACGATATACCGCCAAAAACAAATGTGATATTCGCAAGTTGATGACGTAGGCGCGTGCGACGTCCTCGTAGCTCACCTGTGGCTAAACGAGGCTCCTCATCAATGATGTGGAGCTGCTTCAGATATCAGAAGCTGGATGTGGAACAAACTTTGGATAAAAAAAGATAATGGCTAAGGGTAGCAACACAACAAATTTATTCCACCGCCTCAAGTACAACCACAAGCCGGAGTACGACGAGTAGAGAGCCAGCAAATAAATGAGTCAGGACAAAGAAATCAGCCACATCCTCTGGTAAATTAGGGGGACCAGGCGTCCCCGATTTCTGGAGACAGTCACCATTTTGGATGACCTGTCCCCCGACTAAAGCTGTCCCCAATTTTAGCTTTTTATGAATGAGAAAAAAAACTGTTGCACGCAGACTAGAGCAACAGTTATTACGGTAGCTGGTCTCGCTGCTGTTGACATTGCAGACGTTATTTGGGATTAGTCGAACCTAAGAACTATACAAACTAAGCAAACGTCTCTGAACTGGAAATCGTGTGCAGCCACATGGATTATTTCACTACTTCAATATTATTATAATAAAGTACAAAATATAAAACTGTTAAATTTCTTCTTTGAACAGAATTGCAACGTCTCAATGTCCTCAATCGAGTACTTGCTAATTAACAACGTTATGGTTCATTACTATTGATAGAATTTGTTTGTCATATTAAACTAGAAAAGTTAATAAGCATAAATAAACAAATAAAATTTGATGAGGTTTTGTATCTTGTTGCATCATGTTTTTACACCGACTAGTATCTAGTTATGAGGATAAAAGTTTAAACGAAGCAGAATAATCTGCCACCAACCTAAAACTTAACGTCCCCATATGAGGACGCAGGGTCTCAGGAGGTTAAATATGTCTAAATATGAATAAATATGTCAAAATAAATGAAACTGTAATTGACTGTGTTTCTTCTTCATTCAACATTAAAAAAAAAAAAAAAATTATCTTCTGCTGTAAATGTCCCTGGATTTCATTTCAGAAATCTGGTCACTTTACAGTAAATTAAAAATAAATAATAATTAAAAAAAAAAGAACTAAGAAGCCAATGAACACATTCAGTTAGTCTGTTCCACAAAAACAAAGCCATCGATGGAAAGATGGTAGAAGATATGTTGCTGTTTTCACTCATTTCAGTCTGATTAGTCACTACAGTTTTCTCCACAATGTTCTACTTAAACCTGGAGTTAAGCAGCTTATTCGACTTTAACTGGTCAGTGTCAAGACAGAATGTACAGACAGACAGAGTCAAAAACAGGGATTAGAGTTAAACTATTTTATCGTGATTTATATCGTTTATATCGCCATAATGGCAACATTTATCACCCATCCCTAGAAAAGTGACGACTTCTTTATTCAGATAAACATTTTTACCACTACCAAATTAAAACTCAACACATATATGGTTTTACACGGCCTATCAACGTCAAACAAAAACTGGGACAGAGTTTCAAAACCGCAGTTTCGGGTGAAGCTGACAGCAGCTAGGCTGTTTTTTTTTTTTGTTGTTGTTCTTTTTTTTTGCTACGCCTCTTTGAAAACACCACACGATCAGATCACACCAGAGTCATCACAGACTCGTGGGGGTTAAAGAAAAGGAATCAAAATAATGGAAATTCCAGGAGATCAAAACAAGGCAGCGTTTTGTCCAAAAAAGTACTGGCTGCACTGTTGATTATTAGATGTGTCTGTTCTTTAGGGGCGAGGTGCTTGCAAAACAAAACAAGTGTTTGGAACAAACACTGGGCAATAAAAAAAAAAAAAAAAAAGGTCAGAGTTTCTGTTTGCTTACAGTTTGTTTTGTTTTCGCTGCCTCAAACATGGGTTTCTAGTCACGTGTGCCTCCCACCTGACCAGGCAGGTTGAAGGTTAAGAACAGCCGGCGGCCAGAGCTCATCAACCCCGCTCCACCTACACCCCCACCCCCTCCCCTCCGCTCCCACCCCCAGCTGGAAACCTAATGCCTGTCCCCCTGTCATGCTTGCCTGGAATTCAACAGCTCAAACAAGTCAGCAGTCGATTCAAGGTAGGGTCGGCTTCGCGCAGCTGTGCTTTGACCCTTCTCCATGTTCTGTTTTTCTTTAATGCTCATGACAGTAAAGCCTCAGCGGCCACCTGCTTCGATTCTGCCGAGTTCTCACACAGCCCTTGTTTACACAAGCACACAACAAAAGCACAACATTTCTTGGGCGGGAGATAAAGACACATGAAGGAGGAGGAGACAATGGGGAGAGGTTCGCTTTAGAGCTGTTTAGGTTCAGCTCGGTTGCCAGACTAGACAACACATCGGCGCGTAGCAGAGGCGCAACAACAGAGCGCTTCTCAAGGTTTCTCATGTTTTCCTGTATTTTGGCTTCTGATTCTAGGGAGAAGCCAAAAGACAAACACAAGCTGCATGTTAAATAATCCATTATCACCGTCCTCATCGCTGATAACAACCTGAGGATCCGTCTCTTGAAAACATTCCACTGCCTCTTAAGACATTTCAAAACTGTAGCCCCACGCACTTTCACATCTTTCCAAGCAGCTCCGTTAAAAAAAAAAAAAAGTCGCTCAAGCTACGATTCTCCGGCCGGGATGACATTCTGCCAAGGGAGACTTCACAGTCAGACCAAACAACCATGTAATCTTGTCAGCCACTTCAACCACGTCACAGATAAGCAAAGCGTATCTCCAGACTACTGTGACAATACAGAAGTTCCACACGCCTCACCCAATCCCTGCAAGTAATGTCCCCATTGAAAAAAAAAAAAAAAAAACTAGATCATAGAACCACACGAGACAAAAGACGTGTTTTCCAAGTTCTTCCCAGACCTTGTGCGGGGCGTAAGTCGACCACTCACGCTGGCAAACAGAGCGGCTGTTTGTTTAATAAGTGATTGCTGCCATGGCTACAGTAAACAGGAGGAGCAGGGGTTGTGTTTATGAACAAACACATCTCCTTGCAGGAGCCATTTAATATTAACCAGGTGGAATGATCGGCCCGATTTCCTAGGTGACACTCGGGGCAGACGCCGTGTAAACAAGCTCTCGAAGGAGAAGGAGAAGAAGGGGCCGTGCTTTTTTCTTTTTTTATTATTCTTTTTTTTTTTGGTGCAAATGCAGCTTTGACTAGAATAAACATGAAGGCATAAGTCGCGATAAACAAACAGCCATTCTTCTGACATTTGAAGGTGCGTCAGTCGGGTTCGTTGCAGCTGCTGGCGAGCCGCCGTGAATGAGAACAAGATGGGCAGCGGAGGGTGGAGGGTGGTCTCCTATGGAAACGCATCACCGTGGAGCGAGTGTTTCTTCCAGAGACAACAAACAGTGGCTCCTCACAACAGCACGGCGAGAAGAAGAACTTGTAAAAACATGTTAAACATTTACCTCATTCAATTATTCAGTAACCGGGTTTGTGGAAACAACAAAAGGACGTCTGAGGGCTCCAACACCTGACACTACACGCATCAGGGTGTGCACGGACAAAAAGAGATTAGAGGAGAGGAAAATCAAAGCGTTCGGGTTTTATGAGATATTATGAGGTGCTCCACCCTTGTTACGTTAAGAATAAGTGATCACAATAAGGCAGATAATGTGTAGTGGAGACTTTCAAGTTGCACACGTCACCTTGACCATGGATGTGAAACGCTAACAACACCATCTGCAGAGCTGTGTGACGCTCCTGCTTCCCAGAATCTTTCCCATCCTGATATAATTTAGAAACAGGCCCCCGTATCCCCCATGCAAAGAAGGCATAAAATATGAGCAAAACACATATTTATAACACATCGAGACGACTGCAACGGGATCCTCTTGCATGAAATCCAGATCCAAACCTATTACTACACCACGAGGAGAGGAGAGGAGAGGAGCTTAACATCCAGGCAGCGGTTGAATATCAACTTATTATCACGCTACAAGCTCAGATAAATTAACAATAAGAAGGGCACTAGAAGACAGACTCCAGCGGAGAATCTGAGTAGATCCATAATTTCAGAAAATACACAAACCAGTTTGTCTCTTCGCGTGGAGCCATCCGAGAAGCACCTCGGAGTAAAGGCCTGCTGTGCACAGACAATGACGGAATGTGCCAAAGTAAGGCAGGCCATGGTATTTTTAGTACAACTAGGGCCGATGGAGACTAAGTAAATAGAGAAGTCTAATGAGTTTAAATCTGGTTGTGCATGAATGGAATAGTAATTCTGGGATGTGGAGCCTCTTTTAGGAGTGGTTCGCCACACATTTTCTCAGCGACTCTCCTTCATTTGACTTTGATAATCTCGCTCACATGTGGCTCATGCCCATTAACACTACAGCGAGAGGACAGACACCAGGAGACGAGGGGGGGCGATGGAGGGGGTGAGGGGGTGAGGGGGGGGGGGCTTTTTCTGACCACAGGCGCAATGCATGGGCAAAAAAAAAAAAAAAAAAAAAAACGCAAGCGTTGCTTCCCTCCAGCTCATCTTACCAATTAGACCTGTCGAGCATGCGTAGCCAAAGAAAAACACAACTCCAGTCCATCAACATCCTATGGGAGCTGCGAAAGCACTTATTGTTTTAACATTACTTAAAGTGTGTCATATATTTTTAATCATTTTTACTAGAATCCGTGTAAGGGCTGCTCCCAGGCGAACGTGCGCAGAGGAAATGTGTCAGATGCATTTTCCTGGGAAAACCAAGGTTAGCCTTAACGAACTTGTCTAATTAATATTACGTGACATATGCACGGAAGAGAAAGGACAATATTATTAGGATTGCTGCTTTTTTCTTTCTCTCTTTTCTCTTAAGATGGGGAGGAGGGGTGTCAACTCACTCGAGTGCACTCTTTCTTTGTGAACGTGTAGCCTAATAATTTATTTTTTTTTTGTGTGTGTGTGGGGGGGGGGGGGGAAGCTTCGCAGTTCTGTTAAATCATTGAGACAGACCTGTGGTAAACCACATCTCTGCACACGCAGTAAGCTGCTAATTACTGTCGAGTAAGTCATCAGCTGTGGTGGAGGCATTTATTATGTTTCCTCTCATGATAACTGGAGGAAACTCGACGGTCTGGCATGACTTGTGCTAGTTCACTGAAGACAAGGTGTCTCCGTCTTATTCTCTTCAGAGGCATTTACAAAGACGCGTGTTATTATAACATAACCGACAAATAATTACACATTTTCTCGAGTCTTAAGTATCTCCAGAGCAAGTTGCTACAAGGCGTATGATTCACTTCTGCGGCTATGGGAGTGGTTTTTACCCGCTGACCCCTCCCTGCCGCTCGCGAAGGAAAGCGATTGTACCTCGTTGCGTTGCCGGGGTCGTTTAACCCCGACAAGCAGCTTCCCAGAGAGAGGGTTAAAAAGGGGAGAGCGTCTGTGCGTTCCACTGAGCAGTTAAATTGAAGATAAAGGGCGAAGGGCTAAATACCAAAAGACCTTACATGAATTTCTGGCTTTTAATGGAATCAGGTTTTAACAACTCTCTCTTTTTTATTATTATTATTTTATTTTTATTTTTTTTTTGTTTGTTAAATACAGCCCATGTCAGGATGATGCGTCCCACTCATAAAGCAGCACAATGACAACGTACAGTGGCACTAATACAGGGACATAGTTCATCATGACATTTTCTGCAATTCCCAACTGATTAGGGTCATTATGTTGGAGGTCTGATTTATGTTGTCATTTCCTCTCACCGATCCTGCATCAATGAATCTTAATGAATTGGTAAATAAGGGTGAAGATTACACTGTGTGACACCGCAACATTTCTCACCCCCCAACGGCCGAGATTTATGTAGCCAATTAGAGGCTAACAGAGAAAATTGGCTGGCAGAAAAATAATATTCTTTATGGTGCAAAAATGGAGGCGCATTCTCAGTGAAGGGCAATTGTATTGTCAGTGTTAAAGTCCATAAAGCAGCCTCCTAACCCACCTTCACCACGCAAAGTCGGACTGTGCTTTTCCAGCCAGCAGGCGGTGCAGAGGGGAGGGGGGTGGGGTGGGGAAGGGGGGAGGTTTAGAGAGCGTTCACAGAGCTGTTGAGCCAAAGTCCTTAACATTCACCGTGGCCCATCGCACATGTTTGATCAGCATAAATACACCCCAGTACGACAAACATGTTTACCTTCTCGCTGCAAACATCAGACAATCAGACACCATGAGGTGCTGCTTCTCTAATGAAGACACGGGAGCTTTTTATCAAGGCCAGCCGCGTCCCTCCGTCACAAATATGCCTCTTTCATATGGACATCAAAAAAAAAAAAAGAAAAAATTTGTGCTAAACATACAAAAAAAAAAAAGGGCAATATATTTCAATTAGTTAAGTCAGAAAAGCAAATGCAATTCATCTTGTTTTTCAAAGCGGGAATATCAAAATACAATCACGTCTTTGAAGAGACGTGTGATCCACACACAGAGGAGGACATATACAATCTGATTAGCAGCTCTTTAAGTATTCCCGGGCACATCATTACTAACGGCCATGATGGTTTTTATTCCTCACATGCAGATTAAGGAGCGCTGAAGATGATTATGGTGAGGGACAAAACTGTTTTTGTGTATCACTACAAAGCACCAAAAGCTTGCCTGCTTATTAATACCAACTTCTTAAAAGGGCACTTAGAGTTATAATGAGAGCCTTTATGTGTTACATATTGTGACTAGATTCGGTGTGAGGAAGCGGCTCTCCACATCAAACAAGCTGGCTCGCTATTAGGCACAGGGGCTGAGGGATGCTGTGTGAAAAGGAGTGGAAAATTAAAGCTGAAGCAACGCAGGAAAGGGCTTAATTTACTGGCATGTACAGTATGCAAATGAGATTACTCTCAGCTTAACTGCATCATTTATGTCCATAATAACAGCATCATCATTACAGGGCTCAAATTAAATTACACTGTAATTAGCATATCAAAGTGATTGGTTAAAGTTTAAAACAAATACCCAATTTTGTTAATGAACATCTGTAATCACCGTGTAGACTCTCAGTGAAAAACATCCAAAACAAATATGTGTTTTGGAGAGGGGGGAAGGAACATCCCTCCCAAACTACACGTCTGACTGCATATGTGTGTGTGTGTGTGGATGTAGATATATATATATATATGTGTGTGTGTGTGTGTGTTGGTAAGATGGGTCTGTTTTACCTGGAGAGCTCCACACACTCAGGATATATTTCCCAAACTCCAGGAGATCAAAGATCCAATTTCCCACACTTGCCACTTCAGGAGCTCATCAATAAAATACTAATCACTTCACGGCTGATTCTGAGAATGGAGCCGCAGCCAAAGGCTTAAGGAGGCTTCCATATCACATAAAAACACCTCTGCTCCGACTGTCTTGACTGACTGTTGAACATGCACACACTCGCTGCACGGACGCACGTATAATTTGGCTTTATCCAATAGCTGTCCTGCCGTTTTCCCTGACAATCCCGGTGAGTTTTGGCATATGCTGCTAAGAGAACACGTGCACGGCGATCACATGCACCTTGTTTATGCGCAGATTAACGCAAATCCTTTCATCGCCTATAAATCTGCATTTATGGTACTTTTAAATTTTTGCAAGAAGCTACTGTTCTCCCTATGAGTGCTCTCCCCTGTGGCTTGTAATGTAACAAAAAAAGGGGGCAGCAGCTAGCAGCTAGCGGTGTATATCATCAGAAATGTACTCAAATTTTTAAAGAAGTAGCATCTTATTTTATTCATTAGGAAATCCATTAAAAGGCCTTATTCCTTGCGAGTATGTAGAAGATGTGGCTTTCAAGGTAGAGCTAGGGCAAATCCACTCCATCAGCTAATGACGGCACTCATTACACAGAGAAGCCGGCTAATGAAGGCGCGGTGGCCGGCCGATCCCCTCACCCAGCATAAAGCCCTATGAAATGCTAATATCTCACTTCTAATTAAAGGATACTAAGTCCAAATGCACCTTCACGGCTACTAGCTGGCAACATAAATTTTATTTTTCAACACTACACTACACCCAGAGATGTGCCTGAGCAACATTCCATTAATTCATATTTAATACCCCCACTAGTCCTTGCTATCTGCCTCTCCTCTCCTTCTCGCAGCACCCCCACCCTATCAGCTTTAGATTGTAAGCACATCATTACGCTTTCTAAGAGTTTTTCTTTTTTTGTCCGTGTGCACATTGCTTCAAAATGCTTCCAGGAATAAACACATATGCACACGAGAGCATTTACGCGCGTGTCGCGGGGGAAAGGTCAGCAAGAAAGAGAGAAAGAAAAAAAAAAAAAAAAATGCCAGTACAGCCCCTGCTGCTGCACCTGTATACATTTACAATGTTTACACATCTTTGGCTGTAAATATGTTTACAAGAAAACCTGCTGCCTTTCTCAGAAACTGACCTTGGAGCCAGTAAACAAACCTTTCACAAAGTTCATTAACGTCAAAGAGGGTATAGTCTTTCTCCCCCTTAGGTGGAGGAAAAACAAAAAAAAAAATAATAAAAGGTCAGGGGCATTAGCTTATCAAGAAAATATATCTGCAATGAAGTGGAAATTATGGCTGGGCCTGAACAAATACTGAAGAAAAATAATGAGCAGTGTTTTTCCCGAACCAAGGTTAAAACTAAGTGTCAGAAACATATCGATAGTGAATTATCTGACCGCTTCTATGCAGCCCCCTTCTCTGTGGTTACGTGTCACATATTCAAGCCCCTCTGAGTCACCGGGGAAGGTATTTTCCCAGTCAGATAGAAAGAACAGATATTCAAAGGTATTCAAAGAGAAACTCCTCTCATTAAACTCATTAAGATACAGCCTCAAAGAACCTTTCACTACACGTGACTGCATCATTTTGTGCCCAAAACCAAAACAAGCACAAATACTTTAAAAGGGCGCAAACTATTTCATTTTTATTTAAAAAAAAAAATAACATTCAACTCATGTTTGTTTTTTTATTTACTGCATCATTTGGCCAAAAGAGCCGCTGTTAAAATGCATTGCTTTAAAGGTCAGTGTTAAGAACATATCACATGGTGTCTGTTTGATCCCAGCCCAAGTATTTTCCCAAGGATTCTATGGCTCTGTACTGTGCAAATCACGCAGCCTGACCTTCTACATTCCTCATGCTCCGTCCTCCCATTCATCCACAGGCACAGATAATACTGGGCAAATATCATAAACGTGAGGATTTTAGGATTGAGGTGAGGCTGCCATCATCCTCCACCACCAACTGGGGAAAAGAAAGCCCATGCATCTGAAAGAGGAGCCCTGTTTCCAGCTACAGGCGGACTACCCTGTGGTGAGGTTACCTGACCTTAATGCATAATAGCGCACGCGCTCTCAGGTGATGGGCAATCTGAGTTGCACCAAAGATTGGTGTTTACCACCACAACTGATGACAGTTAACAACTAGCACCGTCCGCGGCCTTTTGCTGGGTTTGCGGTTTCGTCCGGGTACCTAAGCATCGCCAGGATGTTTCCCCGTTTAAAGGGAGCGCGAGCTTCGGTCCAGGGCTTGACCTACAGCTGAACTGGCCTCTGCTCGGCCACAGGGAGGAGGAGGACGAGGAGGAGGAGGAGGAGGAGGAGGGCAACAGCCACTCCAAACACCCCGCTCCCTGCCCTCCCCCGCCGCCTCCCCGATAAATAACTTAACACAGCAAACACAGGCCCATCAGTCAACCTACACATAAGCTAACACCGGGACGGGGGACAGAGATCGATGGGGAGATAGAGACAAATAAAGAAAGACAGAAGGAAGACAAGAAGAAGAAGAAGAAGAAGAGAAGGGGAGGAGGGGGAGGAGGAGGAGGGAGTACATTGTGAGGGCATCTAACACTGGAGAGCAGATAAATATCACACAGGAGCCTGAGCCAAGCAGCGCGGCAGGCCAAGTACTGTTAGACTGTGAAAGCCCGGCTATTTTGCCGAGCTGTGACATTTGTTTCTTATTGTCTAAGTGGCAGCTGAAAGCGTCTCCCTGCGAGGGCCCCTCGGCTCTGCTCCGGCCCGCTTTGACAGGGAGGTAACCATATTAGGACGTGTATGGTAAAGTAAACAATAACATAGTTGCAATGAGATGGAAATTTTTCAGCTAATGGTGTTTGTCATTCCTGTTTTCAGTGCACTGAGCAGCCCTGTGTTTTTTCTATCCCGCCAGAGAGACTTTGTTTATGAAAACAACGCAGGAGCCAAGGCTAAAACCAGAGCAAAAAAAAAAAAAAAAGAAGAAGTTGTAAATAAATATCAGTTAAAAAAAATGCCTCCACCTTTTTTCATTCGATTACATAAATAAACCCACATTTGGTTAGAAATAGACTTTCAGTTTTTCTCTCCCTTTCAGGCTACGTCCTCACTAGTCTCTGCTTTACCCACTGATCAACCTTCTTTTAAACACACTAATGTCCACAGTCGATCAGTCTGAGCTAATAACATTGCAACGAAATCATTCAAACGCTACGATTACCTTCACTGAAACACACAATGAAGAACAAGATGGTGCAGATGGTTCATAAATAAATTTAAAAAAATCTATTTCTTTTTAAGCTGATCTAGCAGGGGATGAATCGCTTTCGGAAAGTACGACTACTTTTGAATTTTTCCTCATCGAGTTTAAATTAGCTGAACTCTTAACGTGCACATTTTTGCTACTGACCCACGCGCTGACGGCGCTGACCTCTGAAAGGGCCGACGCTATCGTAGCTCATCATCTGTGTTGCAGTATTCACTTTCATTTAACTCTTCTCAGCTCAACTGGAGCAGGATCTGCTCCACAACACGCAGACAGACTCGGATAGTTACGAAAAGTCAGTTAATGGTAAAAATATTCCTTTAGAGTGAGTCGCTACCAAGCTCGAATTAGTAGTTCCCTCTTACTTCGCTCTTAACACTGCGGGTGCACATGGACAAGGGGATGTGTACGGTCCAGGGAGAATTAAAATCAAATTAGCACTGGCTAGTGCGCTAGCAGCTAACTTGATTGGTAGTGCCAACTAGCTCAAGTTTTCATGCATCATGCTACAAAGCTCCAAGGACAATTTAAAAGAATGGTGTTTATAAAGTCTTTGGGGGAATCAATCCCTAGCTAATTTAGCACTAGTGGCGCTAAAACAAAAACCCAAAGGTCCAATGTTTGGGAACATTTCATACTGGAAACAACCAAGAAAACTGTCAAATGCACGATTTGTAAGCTGAACCATGGGACCATCTCAGCTATGCATGAACATCTGACAAGGAAAGATCCAGACTCTGTAGAAGAGTTAGCACCCATGCTAATAGTTAGCCTATTACCGTATGTGTCATTCACCTACTGTATGTTAGCACCATTTTCCAGCCGCGCCTCATTTGTCTGAGTAAGTATAAGCATGAGTAAGTGGACAAATAAATCCCTTCTGTGACATCAGCTGGAGGGGAACACTGTCGCCTTGCTGCATTTTTGGAGCCGAAATCGAAAAATCAAAAACACTAACTTGAAGTTTTATCACAAACCAGCCACTTCCAGTCGTAGACGACTTTGGTTTGGCTTTGCCAAAACAGTCCGTTGGAATATGCTAACCGGTGTTTACAGGCTACAGTGTTGTGAGATGTTTTGCCTCCAGCTAAGCCCCGCCCCTCAGAAAATATAATAATAGGATAATATAAAAGGGCCCATATACACAAATCTACTTTATGTGAAAATAGCTTCAGTAAACTTTGATTCTGTATTATTTAAACATCATCACCCAACAGCTAAACTAAATCAGAGAATGGTGGCAAATTGTAGGCTATATGAAATATCAGAGATAATTATCTTAAAAATATTTTATTTTGAGCCATTTAACAGCTCATTCTGCTTTCAGGAGTCATTCATTCTTCTCTCCTGTTCACTCCCTTTCCTGTTTCCTACTGGTTAGCGCACTATCTACGTCTTAGGTAAAGAAAAGCCATAAAGTCTTTATCCAACTCTTCTGAATAACTACTGCTGCTGACTCACTGGTCAGCTATTCAAGAAAGGAAAAAAAAAAACAAAAAGCTTTTACCTTGACAGGAAGTTGAAAAAGGAAAATCTTACCAAAGTTCAAGTCTCACAACGTGCTAGTGTTCGCATGCCTTTCTGCAGCCATAAGGTACATACAGTCATCTATAGTAGAAAGTAGAAGCAGACGTGCAACTCCTCCACATGTTGACTTTCTTTGTTTGGTTTTTACCCACCTCTCTCCAGCTCCCTCTCCCCCTCTCTCTTTCTCTCAGCCTTATTCCTAATCTCACACCAAAAAATGCAAGCTGTTTATTTGCGTAGGGCTGAAGCCATTCCATTAAGTAGCCCCGCCAGGTGCTTTATCCCTAAAAGGGATTTGTTTTCTAAAATAAACGGAGAAAGCAGAAAGGCCTGCCAAAGTGATATTTACCATGACAAGAAAAGAGTGCAACAAAGTCAAAACTATCCAAATAAGAATCACTGCGGCTTTCTGGAACTTTTTCTTTTTAATTTCCTTACATAGTCACAGTCGTTCACCAGTCATAGTGGAAACCAACATGAAACTTTTGACTGCGTCTTAAACTACGAATATACAATTCAGCCTTTAGATTAGGTGATGTCTGACACCCGTTCACTTCCAGTACGGTATATTGTTTTGAGGCTCTCTGACTGACGCTTTCCCCTAGTTACCACAAAAAAAAAAACACATTTTGAACAGAAAACAAAGAAATCAATCCCATTTATTAGTTCCGTTTCATCTTTTCTGAGGTTTGGCACCTTTTTTTTCCCCCCCTTTTCTTTCCTTTTGTGATTTTCTTTCCCATCTGCAGAGAAAACTTGCTTACGTCTGCCACCTCAGTCAATCTCAAACGAATACGCTGTCACGTTAGCCGTCTGCACCTGACACTATCAAACCTCCAGACCACCGCACACATTCATCAGTGTGTTTCAGACCAGAAGAAGACATAGCTGTTTGACGCTGATAGAAAAAAAGATTGGAACTTGTCAAACGGCCTTTTTTCCAAAGAAAAAAGGATATTTTAAGTAGCTTCTGTGATAATATTATCAGCACCTACCTCACAGCAAAAGATGACACAAGTGGAAGGAGTAAAAGATGCAAGGGGATATAAGAATGTCGCTGCATTGTGTAACATAGTGTACTCAGCGTGCATTTGACTGTGCAACCTGTTTAGTGAGAAACTACGGAGGCGGGCGATCTGCCAGAGTGTGTTCTGATAGCAGCTGATGCAGCCATGGAGGCAGAGCATCAGATAGGGAAAGCAGACGGTGGCCAGGTGAGGCTGTTTAGAAGGCTTTGACACATCCTGCGATCTCAATCAACAGGAAAAGGAAGAAGCACACGGTCGCTCTCCGTCTGGGCCTCGGTCTCTATTGTGACATCTTTGTAGGGGGCGATAATTTTTCATTTTCACGCTGCCTTGCATCTATTCTGCCTGTCAGTGTTTTTTAACTACAGCAGATAAGCTCGGAGAGTAGATTACGGTACTTACAGTGCATGAAAAACACAGCAACCAAACTGCCAGTGACAGAGGCGTTTAACTTTCGTGCTAGAAATCTCCCCCATGTGGCACTTTCGCTACAGCGAGTTGTTTATTATGTTCCAAGCTAGGCATAAGCGATTAAAGGAGCTCTTAAGAATCAAAGTGTTATAAATGCATGGAAACACAGCCGGCTGTAAATGCCACAGAATTAGAAGCTTACCAAGCCTAATACTAATACATGGCAATTTTCAGCTTGATGCTGATATAAAGAAATTACTTTTTTAAAGTAAGCAATAAATGCAGTCAAGGGAACTATAACTGAGGCCCTATTTTCATCCCGGCATAAATCTGAACACGACCTTTCTGCGGGTCCAACTCATGAATACACTTGTTTATTCTTCCATAAAAAGCAGATTAAACAAAGAAAGTTCGCAGCAGCAGAAAACCAAAAGCAATAGAAACCAAAGCCTTCACAGAAAAGGGAAGAACGACAAGAAAATACACGTTTGCACGACGCGTTCTTCTTCTCTCTCCTTACATGGGGATTCATGAAATTCAAATGAAGTCCAACATGAGGCCATAATATTTTGGAGCCCTCAGAATGGAACAATATCTTAAGGGTATCTTTTTTTTTTTTGGAAAGATGGATGTCATCAGGCAGACCTGCACACAGCACACAGCAGAGGCAGCTCCAACACACAGATACGACGAGTCAAAAACCTTCAAATCAAAACCTTTAAGTCTTATTTTTTTTTTAAAAGCACGGTTTGTCCAACCAGAGCAGAGAAAAAAATACACGAGCATCATACATGCTCTTTACGCACTCGTCCTCTTTGACTCCGTTGCACTTTAAAAGAGCTTTAAACACCAAGACATACTAATCCCATAAGCTGCCACGGGGATTTCTGCATTAGTGATGCAATCAAAATCACATTGGAAGCTTGTGTCAATAATTAAGCTGATTTTGCCACATTAACATTCATTACGCGACCATTTGGAAGATTTCAGGGCCAATCTTACATCTGGAGCAGGCGGCTGAGGGGCCTGGTGAAGTGGACCCAAGTATGTGGAGAATGCACTCCAGATTAAAAGACAGCACCACGAATCATTCGCTTTCATTTCTCCTGGCTGTGTTTCCTAAATGTCGGGGGGTGACTGCCTGAACGCTATAAAAGAGGACTGTTTGACAAACTGTGGCGGTGACAGTGAGGAGACATAAAACTGGATGGAAAGCAACGATGACACTTTTGCTTGAGCTGCAGAAGTTTATATCTATCATGCAGCAGCGATTTAGTTTGTGTTACGAATCTGAAACTGATCCATTAATGTGCTGTATGAGTTCTTACACAAGCACAAAGTATAAAATATTGATGTAAAACTGATATAAAATATCTAATTCTTATTCTGAGGTATAATATACACTTCAAGTCAAAGGTTTGGACACACCTTCTCATTCAGTTCAATGGGAAGGTGTGTCTGGTAGTGTATATTATTCTCATTTATCAAAATAATTCAAAAGAAAAAGGGATATTTTCATGAGAATGTTAAGTTTCATTACAATTTTTGTAGATATGCAAACCTTGTATATTTTTGCGCTCATACTATTGCATTTTATCTATGTTTTTTATTGTATTTAATTATTATTTTTGCTTAAATTTATTATTTATTTTATTATTTATTATTTTTTTTTTTTAATTTATTTACTATTTTTATTTTTATTAGTAGTGTTTTTGTTTATGTACAACTGTAACATATTTTAATAACTATCAAACTAACTAAAAAAACATAAAAAGGCTACAATGTTTAGATGAACTTGAGTTTCAGCTCAAATCTTGTGGTTCGGAGTCACTTACATTCTTTCCTCATTTCTCTTTAATAGCTACAAACTATAAAAACCCTGCTCCAATGTACAGTTACACACGTCACACGTCTACCTGCGAGTCGCAACATGTCGACGGAGCCGAGAGGCAAAGAAGAAAGGATAAAAGATAGACAAAAGAGAACGAGAGAAAGAGATGACGTCAGGCTAAAGTTGTCTGAGACAGAAAACAGACACACACTCCTCCTCTGAAGCCCTGAGCTCCTGAAGTGTTAACACACCCTTCAAATACACACACACACACACACACAGCACTTCCCCAAAAGTCGTACTACGCCTCAGCCGATCGCTCTAGCCAAAAGTTCACATCCTAGGGGCCTCAAACCCCTTCTCAGATAGGGAGGCCGGTGTGAGCAGCCAAAAAAAACAACAACAACAAAAAAACAGATATCAACCAGAATAGCTGAGATGCCAACCACAACAACTGTGTGTGTGTGTGTGTGTGTGTGTGTGTGTGCAGTGCAACTCCTTCCTCCTGTTTGGTAAACAAGGCATTAGCGTATAGGAGCAGACAGAGCAGCTGTCCACATGTCCTCGGTGCCGATCTCAGTTTTAAAACAGCTAATCACACAACTAACCTTTAACTGGGACTCGCCATGCTAGTCTCAGATCTGCAGCTTCTCAAAACACTGACAGGGTGCACCTGCCCACTACCCCGCTGCACACACACACGCACAAATACAGTACACAAACAAGACAACCACACTGCATTTAGTCAATTATTAATCCAATTCAATAGAGCATTCACGCACACATACACAGGCAGGGAAGGACTGACTGGAGTCTGGTGAATGATTGTGTGTTTACCTTCTACAAGGACTTGCTTATTTAAAGCAATCTTCACTTCCAGCGGTGGTAAAACAGCCTCCTCGCCCTGCAGACACAAAACGCAGAGTTATTTATTGGCTATGATATAATTAACGCTGCAGATCATTGTGCTGGCCATCAGCAGCCGAGAGCCAGTTCACACAAAAAAAAAGAAAAAGAAAAACAAAACAAAAAGAAAAAATAGAAACACGAGTGCAAATGAAATGCTAACAACACCGAGCCCACACCAGTTGCTATTGATTCAAACTGATAACGTGCACAAATTATATATCCTGAGAAACCAGCAGAAAATAATCAGTCGCCAACATTCCAGTGCTGTTTGCCTTCCTTTGTTGGTCGTGTTTGTGGCGTGTGTACCTACCCTCGGCTGCTACAAACATGAAAGTCACCATTTCAGCTCAGAGCACGGGAGAAGGCACCTTACGGTTCATCTTCCTGCAGCCGACTATTGTCACCGTTAGACACATCCCTCACATTTCCATGTGCCGCTTAACTAACACTACACCCCCTGATGATAACAAACGGACAATGGATGGGGCTGTCTGTGAGTGAATGGTTTATTTGCAAGACAAAAACTTTTCATATTACTGACAGGAGACGGCCTTCTTGGCCCCCCCTGCTGGTGAGCGCACTTTATCTGTACCTGATCTGGCCTGACTCAACTCCCCTGGGGAGGGGCTGCTCTGCATGCACACAGCTTTTCCCGACTGAGCACTCAACCCAGGCAAAGAGAAAAAAAAAAATGCAAGAAATAAAAAAAAAAAAAAAAAAAAAGGAAAAAGAAGGAAACAAAATCTTATTTTTATGGTAAACGGAGAAGTGACTGTGGGGCAATATTTCAGGTAAATTTGAATAAAAGCATTAAAGCATATCCAAATATGAGAGGAGGAAAAAAAAAAAAAAAAAAAAAAAAAGCTCCAACTCCCACTGCTCTTTTTTGCCGTTTACAATTTGGCAGTCAAAACTGTGGCCAGGCATTTGTGCAAGTGTATATCTAAAGCAGACAGAACACAGATAAAAAACACACCGGCACTACTTGCCCAGTTGCAGCATTAATTATAAGTTAAACGCCCTTGTTGAAAACACGAGTCAACACGCAGCTCGCTCTGAACTCGACTGCGGGTTGAACAATCATCCAAAACGGACCATTCCCACACAACTACCCTATTATTGTGATTCATTACACTTCAATTAACATATCATCAATGGAATCGTAAATCAATGGCGAGTGGTGACAAATGACAGATATTTTCAGTTTCAAACTACTAAACATCATTAATTCCCATCACCTGAAAGAGCCCCGGGAGCTAAATGAGTTTACCCAATGCATAACATCCATTTAGATAAATGTTTCATCATTTTAATGATGGAAAATTTGTATCAGAGAGAAAAAGGCAACAACGGGATCCTGATAGCAGCTGTACGCCTTTTTTCCTTGTAATATAATGCCCGTCTTGTAATACCTAAACAGATAATTGTCTCCATTTCAAACAGCACAAAGCTGTAATATTGCCATTTAGAACAGTGGGGGTGCAGAGATCGTAGGGTGAGGATAAACAAGCACATGCTGCTTCACCCGGTTGGGAAAACCGAGCCCATCACACACTCCCACATTGAGATTTTAGGGAACAGAACAACTCCTGGTTGAGATAATTACCCACCTAGGAGGGTTATGTGCATGCTCAGTGAGAGGCCTCAGCTAAGAATATGAATCAAAATGCTCCAATTTCAAAAGAGCTAAGGAGCATTTTGCAAGGTTTTGTTGTAAAGTCTAGAGACTAGATTGCAGGTCTACCGTGTTAGAGGGAAAAACACGACAACAAATGGTTTTTGACAAAAAGAAACATGACTCTGGTATACAATACATAACCAGATAATCCAAATAAATATTCCCACTCTGAATGCAAATACCACAAGCTCCATTGTAGTTGTGGGAGAAAAGGAGCAAACACCCTATTTTCAGAGGGAACGGACAATCAGAATGTTTTTTTTTTCTGGTATGGTAATGAACGGCTGTGGTTGCAACAAAAACTCATTTCATTCTGTCCATAAGCCCGTGAAGTGGACTTCCCTGTTCGAGAAGGGGGTCGAAGGCTTGACAATGTGCTCTCTAGTCCCAGGTATGTTATCGGCGCCTTTGGCTTTGTTGTAAGATTGCATGTTCCAAATATGAATTAATACCCCTCCACTGAAACGCACCCGGTCCCAACAAAAGGCCCCACATTCAGCGTGGACAGCTCTTCAGCTGCTCTAATGGACGGGCTCTCCTCTCTCTTCACACCGCGCTCACACACACACACACGCACACACACACACACACACACACAAAAAAAGATGAGGGTCCATGAATATTTACCACTAAGTAAAGTTATTCCATTAATTACTCCAAGCACGCCTAATACTGTATCTGTGGCTACTTCTGTGGCGGCTCGTTAATGAAGCTTCACACGTCATTACCATATTAATTAATGCTCAACTCAATGGCTGTCAATAGGAGGCTGCAAAAGGATTGTGTCGCGGTTCTTTACCGGCCCGTCCTGGATGTTTGGACCACTTAGCGTCAGCACGTGAATAAATCTATACCCTCTATTTATCATGTCGGAGGCAAACGGCGCGTTTGAATAATAATAATAATAAAAAAATGAAAAAAAGCTGTGATACTCGTTGAAAGCTCCTCTAAGCTGGTGGATCTGTATTGTATTGTGTCAATAAAAAGAGGGCGTAGGAGAGTTGTGTAGAGAACCAGCGATATCAATATACAGGGTCACTGGTGTTTGTTTTAAGGGTGTGTGCGGGTGATTTTCCAAGTCACTGTCTCGGCTCCGAAGCACAGGAAAACCTAAAGCATGACTCACTTCTTAATAAATGCAGCTGCTTACTGTATGATCTGATCTGCTGAAAGGGCTGACTGCACACTATTTTTTTCCCCTTTCTCCCTCCTTTCTTCTGGGCTTTTATTAAGAAGGACTGATTAAAATGAAAAACATGGCTAAGTCTCGTAAAAAATCTAAAAAGTCAGCGCCGCTTCGAGAAAAAGTGAAAAAACAAGCATTGTGTTTTTATTTCTTTTTGATGTGATTGGCAGGATCCTGGCATTACATTGTAACACCCACAGACTGTAAACAACAGCACTTTCTGACACGCAAACAGACTCAAAACGCACCAATTAAACCCAACTTCAATCCAGCCAGCGCTTATTCTGGCTGCTTCTTTTTTTTTTTTTTTTGTGTGTAAGCTTAAAAGGCAACAGTGCAGTCTGGTGAATGTCAGGCCTGTCTGATCCCCCCCAGATTCTTTGGACCTGCCCTCACGTTTTTTTGCTGAGCTAGGAACAAAAGTACGCAGAGCTTTGCTGCCTTAACGCCAAAGGAAGAACAATTTCACTCCTCACCCAAAACAATCTTTTCTTTACACCTTTACAGTGAGTTAAACAGGATTCAGAGTAAAACACAGGATCTGTGCCACCGTTTAGGAGCTGTACTCCATCGATAGGTGAAGCAAAGCATCAGAGAAGTCCCACACTCAGCACCAGAAATGAGATCAGCCAAAAAGGTCAACCAGTACGACACACACACGGGCTACTAGCATGCAGTGAGCATTATGCAATCTTATTTTTCTAACCAACCCATCGCCGTCCGGGTCAAGCAGCACTGTCGATTCTACCTGGCAGTATCAGGTTTCCACTCCAGCCCGGGTCCCAGCCTCTCTCCAACCACAGATCCTGTGCACTATTAATATCAATAAGCTGCAGATTCCATTTCCCCCGACAAAGACAAAGGGAGAACAAGATGCGATGAGCGAGGGGAGGAACTAATGCCCTCACGCATCACCATGGGGTTAACACTTACTCTTGCCTCCAACCCTGCTGCACTGAAGAAGAAAAAAAAAAAAAAAACCGCTCCGTATTGTATATGCACAAACCGTTTCACACATACACACCATATGCAGTCCACCTTTCACAAACACACACACCTACAGAGCGCATATTTTCCAATCATCTATGAATTTTTAACCAAGAGAACACATTCCTCCATTAATTAGGTTGCACTAAAGTACGTATCTCTATTTCTCTCTGGTAAATGCATTTTTTGTTTAGTTGTGAACCCAAATAAACAACTACGACTGCACCTAAAACGTATCTGTATTAACAATTAATGTATTAAATGATCACAATAAATGTTAATAAGTGTCAGATTAACCCAAAATGAGGCAAACAAGCTCCAAGTATCTTACAGGCTATTGACATATGGAAGTATTTAACAATAATGGTGTGTAAAAAAAAACTGAATACTAATATGTAGATATATATTAGGTGATTAAATGTGTAAATGTTTTCATCGGGAGTGCAGGTTTGACATGAAAGAAATGGCTCAAAGTAAAACAGAGATGTGTTGATGCTTGAAATAGTGATTGAAGTTGTGAGTTTGTGGATTGACTCAAACTCACGCGCGTTAAGACGTTGCACATGTTCAATAAAACAGGCTAAGTATCTGGCCAGTTTTCAAGGCTAACTCTGCTAGTGCGCTAAATGTGACAGACAACAATGAAAATGATCCAATGTTTGATCTGAGAACGCAACAGTTCCTGCCTGCAAATAGACCCTTTGTGTGTTAGTAAACATTATGTTTTATAGTGGGCGAGGCGCTAGCTAACAATAGCTAGCAGTCTGTGCTGGCTTGTTTTCGACAATGGCCGACCCGTACGCCGCAACGCAATAGATCTGACAGGATTAGCTACTGTGCGACGGTACATTTACACCTAAAGAGAAAATAAGGGCATATAAATCCTTCGCTGTTTACAACTACGCGGTTAATGGTCATGAACACAACTTAAGTTGCAAAGATTTAACAGATGAGTTTTGCATAGCTGGATAAGTAAATGAATTACTCCACTATGAAAGTAACCAGTTACCAGGGGAAGTAAATATTGTGTTAGTTTGTTTTTTGTGTGTGTGTGTGTGTGTGTGAGAAAGAACCAAGTCAGATGACAGCTTCAATTAGTTGCTTCACTTCACACTTCATAACGCACTAGTGACGTGGGGATTTGAGCAAGACGAGAAAGACAAAAACTCTAATCTATCTGCTTCTTATGAGGTGGAGGACAGAAAAGAATCATGTTGCAGCTTGTGTGTCGCTGTTTCATGTAAATGTAAAAAAAATAACGGCTGAAGTTTAGCACTAGCGGCGCACACGTAATTCTCCAGATTAAAGTTTGGAAACTTTCTTCGCCTCTGTATGAAGTTCTAGTTTAGGCGTCGGCCTGATGTCAGATTTTATCATACGTTGTTGCTGTAAATGTAGTTTTGTAAAAAAGTTTTTTTACTCTGTGCTAATTTTGCTAACGAAACTTCTGGTTTAATTTCATTCATTCATGGCTTGATGATGACTATACTATGTTTTGATTGGCTGAGGCCAAATAGTGGGTGTGGCTTCCCTTAACATAGTTCTGGCCAATCACAGGTGAGCAGTGTCATGACAGCAGCTTCCTGATTGGTTCATTAATCTTCTTTTCTGTTTTTTTCTCTCCTTGAGGACAAGAGCGTGTAATATCGTATTCCACCACTCTTTGGGTACGTAACATTTAGAGGGCGCTGTTCTAAACATCGTACAATGCTCAATAATCAGAAGAGAAATAAGAAGAGGTGACAGTGAGACAAAAGAAGAGGAATTGCTAAAAGCAGCGTATAAATGGAGGTCGTGGCTTTAACAATTTCCTTACTGTAAAGGTCTGAGATCACTAGTTTGAAAAAGTGACTAAGGATTCTTAGAATAAAATACTTTTGCATTTCCTACATCGAGTTATCCGTCGTTTCTAGACGTGTCATGAGTCATGGTCAACATTATCATTTGAATGTCAAGGAATTTAAATTTGTGTAACCACAAGCTAGCAAGTTCCATCCAAGATGCTCCTCTTATTCACCAGACAGCTCCAAAGTAAGACAATCTCCTAAAACCCAAGGTGAGTTCTTCAAAATGTTGTTACGTTCATCCAGCTGTGCTTTGTCAGACAAGACGGATAAAACAAGAAGCTGATAGTTCATGCACTATTAATCCACATGATCATCTAAATACTCGACCAACGCTAGAACTCGATGCTGTCTCCTCCCCCATGCACAAAGACTGTCAGTCATTTACAGGACACGCCCACAAACGCACCCACATGGGCACAAACACACAGAAGAGGAGGAGTATAAAAAAAAAAAAAAATGAAGATGCATGTAAAGATAATGACTCACCGATTAAACAGTTCAAGAGATTTCCGTCATGTTCATGAAGCTGTGTGTTGATGCACAGTGTCTGAAGCGGAGGAGAAAGCTGCCAGCGATTGTGAGTGTAGCAGGTATGAAGCAGTTGAAGTAGCGTACGCTAGTCAAGTCTGTTTGCATGTGACCGAGAGAACCAGAGCCCGGGCGGCACAGCTGAGAGGGACTAGAGGTATGTGGTCAAAACACAACAAAAGCCGGTGGCTTGCTCTAGATTAAATATGCAGGAAGAGGCCCCTTTTGCATAAACACAAACACTCAGCAAATGAAGAACTGGCACAGAGCAGATGCCTGCTGAGAGCCCTACCTGTCCTGGCCTCTTTTAATTAGACAAGAGCAGGCAGAACAAATGAACATCAACGCGGTCACAAAACGCAGAACAAAAGGAAGGAGAGGAGAAAAAAAAGAAAAAAGAAAGACAGAAAGAAAGAAAAAGTACTTCCTCAACCCTCAAAAATGTCCTTAATGAGAAGAGCAGAAGATTTCAGAGAAGCTGGGGGAAAAAAACGAGATGTGCCACTCTGTAATAGTCACAAATAAGATATTTTCTCCGTACGTATTTTCCACTTTCAGGGCGTTTCTTCTATTCATACATGTTATTTAAATGTCTGTGTATTTATATGTGCCTTCAAGCCGAGGGTCTCTGCAAAACTTTGCTGTTCTCCTAATGAAAATAAAGACTTTTTTTGTAACAAACAGTTCTAATTCAATGAAACTAAATCAAATTTGACCAAATGTCACCAGAGCATGAAGACTTCAACGGGAAACTGCTGCTTAATTACAACCTAAAACACTAATTACATTTTTTTTTAATATCATAAATTTTAATTAATTTAAGTAGGTCACTTTTTTGGTTTTTATTAAATGATCCTCTTTATATATATATAAAAAAAAAAGAAAAGAAAAGAAAAAGAAAAAGTACACCTAGTGATGCTTTAAGCCGTCTTTACTTTACACGTGCTTCTGTGGCGGAGAGGCTGAAATTTAACCAGTAGGAAAAACTGATTTATATCAGCATCCAGCAACGTCCCAACAAGAATTTGTCACCACGTTCCTTCCTTCCTTCCCTCCCTCCCTCCCTCCTCTTATTCACTCCATTTATCTGCCTCGGTTGATTCTTTGGAGAGGAATGAGTCAATGAGTGGCAGGCGCGGTGGGAAACTCCAGAGACAGAAGTCCAAAGAGAAGCATCAGATGCTGAGTGACACATGCTGATGTCGAGATGTAATTTTCATGTGAAAACCCTCTCGAATGGATCTGGGGGAAACGGAGAAAGGTTGGGATTTGGGGGGGGGGGTGAGGCTGGGGATGAGGTGACACTAGCCGACAGAAGACAGAAGACGGAAGGGGGGTTGGAGAAATTGAGGGGTGAGAGAGTAAGATGGAGAGCAGAAATGAGACCTCTGGAAAATAAACAGGGTGTAGTGTTTCAAAGGCGAGGGGGACACAGGCATTCCATTGTTGAAGCCAATTATCAGTGGAAAATAATAACAACAGATGGATCCAGAGCGGCCAACTTGTGCCGGAGCACCCTGGTGCTGGAGAACAGATGATGAAATGTGAGAGTGCTGTTGGTGTGGTGTGTGTGTGTGTGTGTGTGTGTGTGTGTGTGTGACTGCCCCAGAGTCCCTCACACACACACACACACACACACACACACACACACAACAACACACACATCTCCACACACCAGATGTGAGCTTCCACAAGGACGGCTTAATATGTGCACTCTGGCCACCGCTTTTGTGCAGCATTGCAGACAATGGCTTGGTCAACACCTCCATGTGTTTCAAAGGGGAGGGGAGGCGGGGTGGGGTGGGGGGGGTATATATATGATACATGTGGCTCCCGTGTTGCCGTGTGATAAATTCAAATCAATGCGTTCCCTTTTATGTTCAACAAAGCGGGGTCATCCCATGCCAAACACATGCCTGTTGCTGTAAGCAGAGCTCTTTAACAGCTCCGCAAGATGCAAACGCTCCGAACCCAGATACACATTTCAGTCTCGGGGTTTTTCTTTTTATTCAAATTAGCACATAGCCCCCCCCCGCACCCCCCCGCCCCTGACGACCTGTTGTGATGTTCTCGTTAGATGTTTTCCGGCATGCCGATCACAGGCGGTGCAGATGCAACAGTGCGGCGGAGACAGACCTCACTACTGACTCTGTGGCTTCATTCAGATCATCCCTCACAGATCCCTCATATCAGCCACGGACTGACAGCCAGGGGAGGGGGCAGGGTGTGGGGGGGGGGCTGCAACCTTAAAACAAAACCAATTCTCTGTGTGCCCTGTCAAGGGTGGGAGATGTCTGCAGATAGCAGTACAAAAGAACTGCCCTTCCTTTTTCACAAGAAAAGACAAGTTTTCGTTTCATTAACTCCAGACTAAAGCGTAATTATCTCCCTATAGACCTTAATCACCAACAGAAGGATAATAGAACAAAAAGCAGTTTCTTCTTCAGTCGTTAAAGTTTTTTTTTTTAATGTTGTTGTTCTTTTTTCATCCCTTCTTTGCACTTTAAACGAGTCCATCAAACATTGCATTAAAAAAAAAAAAAAAAGTCGTATTTTTTTTTTAAATATCGCTCAAATCCATCAGGCTGTTTGACCTGCTGACCGACCGTAGGGCCACGGGTGACTTGATTCTTGGTTTGAAAATAAAATGGGCCTCAACGCTAAAACCCCACTTTGTAATTGTATATAATCTAAATGACTAACATTGCTTGAAGGTGCTTGTGATATTACACCCCGAATGATGAATCCCTAGAGGACGGCGCAGAAGGATTTCTACAGGAGAAAAGAATGGAAAACTTTGCCTAGATTTAATTAGCTTATGAGAAATAATTGCCATTAGCAAATCCCGTCAAATGGGGTTGAGGCATTTTGCTGGAGAAAAAAAAAAAAAAAAAAAGTCATATTTTTGGACGATGAGGAGACAAAGGGTTTTCAAACAGGAACTGGCGGGCCATCAGCCGTTTAGTGCACTGACACTGAGGTCGAGTTAATTAGACTATTGTCATTTTAATCAGGACAGCTCGGCGGCCATCACTTCCTGAAAGAGCCAGTGGACTTTAAACAGCTATGGGATTTTTGTGCGTGAGTGTGTGTGTGTGTGTGAATGTGTGTGTGTGTTGGGCCTGAGGTGTCATCCAGCTATGGGTTGTGGAGTATGGTCTGGTTCTCTCACATGCTTAGAACATTAATGAGCTGGAGACACACCACGGAAACAAAGGAGCCTGGAGGATCACCAGGGGAAACTACTCGCCCCTGCTCTACTCATGTCTCAGTTCATTTGAAAATAATTTAAATATCAAATATTTGAAATAATTTGCTTCTCCCTGGCTATCAGATTTTGAATAGGGAGTCTTTCATGTCTTGGTTATTATGTTCTTCACCGGCATTAGCATTTAAAACATAATTAATGTACCCATATTTTCAAGGTGCTTACCATTATGTTAGAATAATGGTTTATTTTTTTCTGATTTCCATATTTTATAAATACAATGGGAAGATCCTAATAACAAACTAAAGAATGGCAAATGATATATCAAATCTTTGCTGAATATCATTAATCTAAAGAGAGTTTTAATCAAAACTGACAAAAGACTAGACTCAACCTGCTCCGGGCTTGCATGATGAAATTCACTTTGTGCCATTTCTTGAGAGATGAATGATAAAAATAAGGTACAGAATGGGTAAAGGCAGCACCAGCGCTATTTAAATTTAGCCACCGGACCTCGGGGAAAGAGTTGGGGAGGTAGGGAGGGAGGGGGGAGGAAGCGGAGGAGTCGAACGCTGGAGCTGTTGGTGGAGCTCTGCCAATCATCAGAGGTGAAGAGGGGACCAGCTCAATATTAACACCAAAACATCTTTGTAAGTTTTCCCCGCGGCCGTAGCTCGGGTCACCCGTGGACAAGGTGACGACGGCGACCCGGAGACAAATGCTGGCGACCCCCCTCCCCTCGTGACACGGCAGCCGGCCGCGGGGCAGGACTAGCCAATGACTTTAGCCAAGCTTCTGAGCACAAAGTGGACCACAGCAATATTTCATATTCGCCCACCACGAGGGAACGGCTTTAAAAAGAGACCCGGGCACATTTGACTCCACGCCACCATCACCACCACTACCACCACCACCACGTCTGTTTATGATTATATTAATGGGTCCGTAAGTTCATCGTTTTTTAACATCGGCCATTAATATTTCACGGGGAGTTAATATTAATCTGATCAGAAATTATCTTTCTTCAATAATTCAATACACAAATTAATAATTCAATAAAAGGAACGTTCTGCATAGTTGGAAAAAAAAAACTAGAGATTTTCAGAAACTAAATGGGAAGAAATGAAACCAAAAAAATAACAGGACTAACTTGGCGAAATACAGCAACATGGACAAGCCTTCTTGTTTGGGTTTAAATCGGGTTAGTAACTCAGCCTTAAAGGCCCAGGGAGCTCAGGCTGCTGTACACACACTTGTGTACATTCAAGAGATAAAGAGGACATGCAAATAGTGAAGCCCGTGAGCCATTAAAGGTCCCGCGCTGCACACGTACGTCCATACGAGATCTGCACAGATTAGACGGTGAAAGAAAGACCTCATCTTTATTTGACGGGGTCTGTGTCCCCTCTCTAACAAACCCACTTTTACGCTTTAAAGCACATTTAGGATGTATGCACAGTACAGTACAGTACCGGGCAAAAGTTTTTGACCAATTTTGTTGCAGAAGTTCCCAGAAATGTGCGGCACTTGTAGGATGCTTTGCTTTCACTCTTCGATTAAAGTCTAGAGACCGGGCCATGGTCCACTCCATCTAGTTTTTATCCTGAGGTACTTCTGGTAGAGCTTGGACTAAAGTTTTGGGTCGTTATCTTGCTGTAGGATGAAGCTCTGACCAACTACACCAGAGAATAGAAAGACTTATTCCATATTTGACTTCCTAAATCAGTCTTATATGCATAAACCAATGCAGGATTGAAAATCTGGCCAATTTCCATGCGCAGTTTAATGACAGATGGAAAGAGATATTTCACAGAGATGCACAGTCAAGACTGATAAACTATTAATCACACTGTTGGACAATGACACCAGCTAAATTTAAACACAAAATGGAAAAAAGGCATCAAGTAGCAGCAGCCTCCCTCGTTCTTTAAATTATTCATCAGACCAAGCCGTTATTACACCACGTATAGAATTAGTTACAGATTTAACTTAATTACAGTTTAGTGATGATGCTGGATACAGCTGGAGATCCTCCATTATGTTTAACAGTATCACACCGATCAGCCACAACATTATGACCACTGACAGGTGAAGTGAATGACATTTAAACCGTCTTGTGATAATTCAGGGAAACCTCTGGACCTGGTATTCATTCATGTGGATGTCACCTAGATACGTAACGCCCACCTAGACCAGACCAGGCACCCCCACCCTGTAGCAGTGGTAGCAGACAGACACAGACACGCACACAAAAACGCTTTAGGAACAACTCAAACAAAACATGAAAAACAGCACAAGGCGTTGACCTGGCCTTCAAACTCACTAGATCCCAAACTGACAAACAAATCATTTCCGTTCAGAGATTAAACGCGTTTCTTCTCAGTGTTTTTTTTCTTCTTTCTGATTTATGTGCTAGCTGACGGTTAACTGCCACTTGCACCAGAACGTGTGCTACAAACCCAGCATTCACCTTTAAAGATTATGACATTGTGGCGTTGTGGGTAACACATTGTGGGTGTGAGCTCATCAGGTGTTGTGTGAAGTAGATCTCCTTTAAGTGAGTGCCACACGCCCATATATTAAACACTGTTGTGCACTGTGGCCTTGCTTGGTTTGTCTAGAC
Source organism: Mugil cephalus (assembly GCF_022458985.1). Classification (NCBI taxonomy): domain Eukaryota; kingdom Metazoa; phylum Chordata; class Actinopteri; order Mugiliformes; family Mugilidae; genus Mugil; species Mugil cephalus. The sequence continues at coordinate 27,118,109 of NC_061773.1, forward strand.
CGTATTATTTTCCACGTCCCTGTCACTCATGCTTTGTATAAATTGTGATATAAGTGGAAGCCGAGCAGTAAGAGAGTTTACCTGTGGCTGCAGGTGCAGGATTATTTAAATATATTATCTTCCTTAAAACGAGCAGTTGCTCCACTGTCCCATTCATCAGCACCTTTTTTTTTTTTCTTTTTTTTTTTACAGTAGTGACCAAATTATGAGCATCTTCCAATTTCAAATAAATGTGAAATTTGTTTTGCATGAAAAACTTTAAACTGGAGTTATTTAAATGAGTCAGGATTCAGTTTGGTGGAGGAAGTAAACACATATATACAATATCTGTTTCATGTTAAAAATGACCTACACAAGTTGTCAGCGGTATCAGATGTAATTTTCATACGACAGACAGACAAAGGCTTTGTTTGTGCTCCGTATCGTTCGCTCAGTGTTTCTATCTTTCCCTCCCTCCCTCCCTCCCTCTCTCTTCCTTATATCGCCGCTCCAACTTACAGCAGCAAAACAGCGTTGTATGCAAATAGCAAATGCCATAATGCACTATATTGTTTGGTGTTAACATTTGAATATTGAAATGGTGCGTTTTAGATCTAGATACTCCTATTTCAATTTCCATACACTGTAAACGCAGACAGTTAAGTTTGCCCACATGGCCGGCTGAATGCTCCGTGAGGATATTTGCATCTTTTAAACACAACATTGGTCCAACACACCATCATTTCCATGATTATGTTCTCCCTGAATACGTACTTGTTAACAAAGCAAGTTACCTATGTTTAATAAACGACTCCTGCATGCGGCCTGTGTCAGAGCCACGGAGCTGGATGTATGAATCACCCACGTACATGCCACTTAACCAAATTGGCAAAGCTGATAAGCCTTATTTACATAGCAGTGTTGCTGGGCGTGATTACTATCAGTAAAACTTCCCCCCACGCTTTAATGGAAAGTTGGGATATAACTTAGTGTGGCTTACAGCTGCCCTCGGGAAAATAGCTCAATTACACCCGTGGATATAAACACTCATGTGGCTGTGATAGTGGTAAACAGATGTGGGGTGACAGTCTGTAGTGCGCGCTCAGTCAAGCAGCTGTTGCTGCACCTTCATTCATTCACTTGTTCCGATGATGGATTCCTGTTCCTCTCCCCGCCGCTCTAATATGAAGCTGCGCTATTTGCTTATAGGGCAGGACCAATAGACAGATTAAGCTTCAGAGAATATCATTTACATATTTCCTGTGTTACACTAACAAGTGCCGCACTTTTATTGCCGCCATCAAACGCAACAATTGCGTGGCATGAAGAGGACATCATGGATGAACTAAGAGCAACTTCAGGCTCCTGTCTCCATGCAGGCCTCTGTTCTGCACCAACTTCTGTCCTGACTGCAAAAAAAAAGACAACATAAGAGCATTCAGAATGATGTCATATGGTGTTATTTTGTCTCGGCACACTGCGCGTTTGTACTCTCACAGTGTATTGAAAAGGACATCCCCTTTGGCTGTTGTCTCATCGGGAGCCTACCTGTCACGCGGCTGATATGACGCTCTTTGAGTGCAATGTGTACATGTGATCAGAGCTGCAGCAAGCGGCGTGGATGACAAAGTGACTGGGAGTGTCAAAGCCGCCTGCAAACAGGCCTGTCCTCTTCCAGACAGGAAGCTGGGAGCAGCAGAGGCGCTGCCTTGTCTCATCTGCCAGCAGCGCTCGCCGTCTCCCCGCCTCGTCACAGCAACCATGTCTGATGGTGTGCACAACTCCGCGCTGGACGGCTGTTTTGATTTCAGCCCGTGTGACACATCTGTTGCTTGTCACGTTGTGTTGTGCCTGTCTGCGCGCCGAGCCGAGCTCAACCGGGGCAAACGTGCTCCTCGTCCCTCGGTTCATGTTTACAAACAGGGGCTGTGCTCACAAACAGACGAGGTCTGTCTGCGGCGTGACGAAGGTCGGGCGGCCTCACCAGACACCGTGTGCACCTCCGCACCTGGTGCCACGAGCCATCACTCCTAACAGCCCGCTGCAAACGCTCGGCTGTAAAACGTGAGCACTCTCCCAATAAAACCCCGCACGAAATCTTAAGTGAAACTAACCGCAGG